>NW_027533089.1:14511114-14513290 GCF_008692635.1 Crocuta crocuta
TCCACTAGGCAAAGTGGAACAGATCCAAAGTAGAACTGATCCAGATTGGACAGATTATGTCCAATCTCACAACATGTTTTCTCAAAAGGAGGAGAATTAAGGATTAGCTACCCTAGCACATACTTAAAAATAATTATTACTTGTAAGAAAATCTTTGATATTTTAATATGGTAGTGAGAAAACCCAATCAAGAATAAGCACTTGGGCTAAGGTGGAATATTGAAGACTGAATATCTTGAAAGAGTGAACCTCAGACTTTCCAGTTCTAAATCTCTGGGTTTGGTGGCGTCCAGCTGGCTCAGTCAGTGGAACATACGACTCTCGATCTTGGGTTGTGAGTTCGAGCCCCACGCTGGGTGTAGAGATTACTTAAAAATAAAATCTTTAGGGGCTCCTGGGTGTCTCAGTCAGTTAAGCATCCTACTTCAGCTCAGGTGGTGATCTCATGGTTTGTGAGTTGGAGCCCCGCATTGGGTTCTGTGCTGACAGCTAGCTCAGAGCCTGGAGCGTGTTTCAGATTCTGAGTCTCCCTCTCTCTCTGACCTTTCCCTGCTCACGCTGTCTCTCTCCCTCAGAAATAAATAAAACATTAAAAAATAAATTAAAAAATAAAATAAAATCTTTAAAAAATAATAAACCTCTGGGTTTACTGAGATCTGATATAAAGTCAGAATGATGGAAGCCTATAGGAGAAAACTACCAGCACATGCACGTCAGCTGCCACGGGTACGAGCAGGTGGAGGTGGCGGGGGAAGGGTTGAAAATTGGTTAAGGTTCTCGTGGACTCAGCATTGAAACAAATATCGGTTGGAGCCAAAAGACTGAGTCTCAGTTCAGGCTTGGACATAGCTCAGTAGTTCTGAGCACAATCCCCAGGTCCCAGTTTCCAAATCTATAAAATAAGGATAAAAGCACTTAATAGACAGGAAGCCTGGGTGACTCAGTCAGGTAAGTATCCAACTCTTGATCTCAGCTCAGGTCATTATCTCACGGCTTGTGAGATTGAGCCCTGAGTTGGGCTCTGTGCTGTCAGCAAAGAATCTGCTAGGATTCTCTCATTCTCTCTCTCTGCCCCTCCCCTGCTTGTGCTCTGTCTCTCTCGCTCAATTAGTGAAAGCTTTTATTTTAAAAAAAAGCACTCGATGGACAAAATTGGACAAGAATTAAATGAGGCCAGGTGTGCTGTGTACGTACCCCAAAATTGTATGTTAATAAGGGCATTCTTTTTATTTGAAGTATTGAAAAAGAAGGACACACCGACTAAGAGTTAGGAGAGGAGATAAAAGGAGGCAAGGGTCCCCAGGGAATTCCTGCAGGAAAGTCTCTCACAAGAGCTGCAGGCGCAGGTCAGGTCTTATGGGCCTTTTTGGAGCAGCTCAGGATTCTGCTTGGAAGCTTGTACCGGGAGAAGTCTCCGTGTCCCATTGTTTTCTAACCGGCAGATTTTGATCCTGTCTTATTACCCCCTCCACAGGCTAGAAAGCCTCTGCTTACTGCTTTCACTCTAGAAGACAGTAAGCACTGGACAGAAGGTGGGTCACTGCACTGTCATTCTAGCTAGGTCTCTGTTCAAATATCACCTTCCCAGGCAGGATCTGATTCTTTTTAAAATAAATCACACTATCTAAAATAGCAGCCTCTGCTGCACACAGTCTAACTCTTAGGCTGGCTTTTTTGTCCTCAAAGATGTTATCACTCCTTGACGTGATTTTGCATGTTGATGTGCTTCTTGATTGCATGTTCCTTTAGTAGATTGTAGGTGTCATGGGGACAAAAAGACCCTATCATTGTAGGACATACTAAGTGCTCAACATACATTTTTTTAAAAATAAATGACTGAGTGATTTCCATTCTTGACTGTATTCTGTGGACCATCTCCTGTTTGCCACCTTGGACAACTCTGAAGGGTCTTCTGCTATTTTGCAGCTTGCTCAGTTCATTGTCTTTCTTTGTCATTTGAATCTTTCCCTTACTTTGTTTGGGTTCTCCCAAAAGCACAGCCTGAGACAAGAGCTTTGGGGTTGGTCATTTACTTAGAAGAGAATCCCAGGAGTGCAGAAAATAGGGAGAGTGCAGCATACTTGGAAGAGAATCCCAGGAGTGCAGAAAATAGGGAGAGTGCAGCAAAGAATGAGGAAGAGCCTTGCCTGCGGGGAGGGGGGGGGCGAGGGGGGGC
>NW_027533089.1:14513372-14561962 GCF_008692635.1 Crocuta crocuta
AGCCTGTTGGCGGGGGGGGGGGGGGGCAGAAAGGGGCTGATGTGACAGGTGGGCACTCAACTCTACCTAGAGTTCCTGAGGTACTTACCGCACCTCCCAAAAGATGGAGGATGGAATATTAATCCACACAAACGTGAGGAATATGACAAAACAAAGTCTTGCCCTTGAGAAAACTTTACTCTGAGTGAAAATGAAAACAAGAAATGCTTATGACCTATTTATTGTACCAAAGGGAATTAAATTTGACTGAGTGCCAAACACGAGCTAGGCACTATGCTAGGAGATTTATATAAATTATCTTATTTCATTACGGCAACAAGGGCCACCCCATATTGGCTTCTACAGTGTCACTGGGTCCTTCCCATACATGATCTCACCAATTCTCACAACAATTAAATAAGGATTTTTATCTCCATTTAAGAGAAGAGAGAAGGGAGATGAAGAGAAAAGAAATAATTTGCCCTAGGTCACACCACTGATCGATGGCAGGTTTTCTGACTCTAAAGCTCGTCCAATAGAGAAACGACTAGAGGAAAAACGCAGGGGACTATACATTTGAGTGGGTGAGTATGTGACAGAGGGAAAAGATTATTGTGAGCTAGATGTCATTTTAATAAGATTCCATGGAAAAGGTGGATCTTGGTTAAGTGTTTGAAAAAGAAGAAAAGAGGGGCACCCGGTGGTTCAGTCCATTTAGTGTCTGACTTTGGCTCAGGTCATGATCTCACAGTTCCTGAGTTTAAGCCCTGCATCAGGCTATGTGCTGACAGCGCAGCGCCTGCTTGGGATTCTCTCTCTCTCTTCCCCTCTCCTACTCATGCTCTCTTTCTTTCTCTCTCTCAAAACTAAATAAACATTAAAAAAAAATAAAAAGGTAGAAGAGGACAGGGAAGAAGTGGGGAGGAGGAAAGGGGTGGTGCTAGACCAGGAAGATGGTGGGAGAGAAAGTTGCAAAGACTGGGTCCCTGGCTCCACGCATTCGGAATCCTGTCACCAAACAGCTCACTCCATGTTATCATTCATAAATAGGTAGCGTGTCAGGGAATTATGGAACATGAGAGATATGGATTTGGAATGCAATCTAGGTCAAATGAGAAAGAAGGAACAAACTAAAACAAAGAACAAAACCCAGATTGTGGTGATGATTCTAAAGCCCCTGTACCTTAGAAACTCTTAATTTTTCAAAGGGTATTTGAAAAAGACATATATTCCATTGGTGCAGCCTAACAACAGTGGAATGCTAATAACCTTTAATTTCCTTGACTTCTAACCTTCCTAACCTGCTGGGCTGCTGGAATAGCACTGGAAATCAAAATATGCCGAAGTATATGGCGAACATGTGTATTGAGTCATTCCAAACTGCCTGATGGCTTTAAGAAACACCACTCTCAATCGTATTTATGCTGTTTTTATTTTTTATGTATCTTTCTCCTCACTTGTGCCGCAACTGATTAGTATAGGCATCAAAAACCACACACAATTTAAAAAAGGAAGCAGAAAAGAGACTCAGAAAATGGTAAGGGAGGCTAAAATATCCCTGACATCCCTCCCCACCCCAACTGTTCAAAATGTTCTTCTATTTTCAATATAAAAAAAATTTGGAATATTGCCTTGGGTCTACTAAATCATTAGCAAATTAAGAACCTGTTTTTAATAACATTTAACTTGTAAATAATGCATTAATTGACTAGCCTGAATGTTAGCTTGCGCATTCGAAACTCTGCTACTAAATTTGTAATGAAAGAAATGTGCTGTAACGGTAGGCTATATGGTGAATATAACAGATTAAATATGACAGTTGATATTTGTGAAAATGGGGTTATAATTAGAGGACACCTGCAGCTGTTTTCCAACCAAAACAACAGAAATTAAACATGCATAAAGTGTATGCGTGTGTCACATTTTCTGTCGGCACATTCTTTTGTTCTCCTGGAGTCTAGTGCTGGGCTTTTTCCCTGCCATTTTGTCAGGTCAAATCTCTAAGCGAGCAACAAGTGGCTGTTTGTGAATCTGCTCTATTGGATCTCTAAGTGACACATCCTGAAGAGGAAAGAAAAAGAATATGAATCTTTCTTCCTAACAGTTAGGAGTTACTAAAAGACATGACTGATGATCCAGCATGTTGGAAAGGCTCAGAAGTAGAGGGGGCCATGTAGGGAAGGACCCTCAGCTTCCTCGGTCTTACCTACGTCGCTCCCAACTCTCCGGTAAGATTTCTTCTGAGATGGAAATATGAAGACTGTGACACACTGAAGGTTATTCATTACTAAAAATGTGTACGGTGGTGGGTGGGTAGAGAAGCTGCTAGAAGTAGAGATTAAATAGATTATTGGCAATGACTAATAATTAACAAAGTGCTGTAATTTCATTAATTCATGCTTTCATCTATGCAACAAAGTTAGATAAGTGCCTCCCAGTGCTGACAATAAATTAGACACTAGGACACACAGTGGATGAAGAGAAAGAGAGACCGTGAAAGTCAGGGAAAGAGACGAAGTATTAAGAAGCAAGTCATGGCCCATCTTGTCCAGAGAAGTTAAGTAAGGTAAAAGATAGAAAAGCTTCCCTTCAATTCTTCAATTTGTCAATCAAAAGTCATTAGAGACCTCAGCCAAAATGGTTTTAGTGGGGTACTGGGGACAAAAACCAGATTCCAGTGTGTTACACAGAGAATAAGGGCAAGAACGTGGAGAAAGTGAGTATAGACTGCCCTTTTTAGATGTCTGACCTTGAAAGGCCAGGGAGGGAGGGTGGGGGAGAGAGAGAGAGAGAGAGAGAGAGAGAATGAAGGGCCAGTTTTCCAAACACCTGAACAAGTTGAGAGCGCTGGGTGGTGGTAACGGCCATTGAGCACAGAGTCTTGGCATGTTAACATGTATGTGCGCATCTCAGTTATGTGCTTTTTATTTTCTGTTAGAAGTTGAAACTCTCTTCCAAATTAAAATTCTCACTTAACATGCTAATTAGTCTTCATTTTACAAAGGATCATATTGAAGCTTGGATACACACTCAACTCTACTACCTATTATCAATGAGTTGCCATTAAGTTGGTCAATAATCTGCATTTGTCTGTGTGTGGAGTTTTACAATTTGCTATTCCGTTCTAATTGAGTTAGGCCAAAAATCACATGAAATTGCCACACTTGTGGGTCAAAAATAGCCGACTATGGGCAATTTTATACGGTTCAACCTGATAGGAAACAGTGGGGCTAGGGAAATCATAGCATTTCTATACCCTTTTCAAGGAGACTTAAGTTGGGAAGAAAGAAACAAACAAGAAAGCTGGGACAAAGGGTATTGAGTGAGTAAAAGGGAAAAAAAAGCACAGTAATCTTTTTGTCTGGGTTAGGTGTGTGTTCCCAAGGGAAATAATTTTTGAGGATGTAGCTTGATAGTAATAATAACACTTTTAGGGAGTATGGATGGCTCAAGGGATCAATTGGGATTTAGGGAGTGGGGGTTTTTACCCGCAGTCTGTCCAATTTAGTCATACGCACTTACAATTTTACACAATTAAACATTACAGATCTGAAACCAACAGACCAAAGAAAAACACTCTTGGATGTCTGGGTAAGTCTTGGCAAATCTTTCATCCTCATTGTAATGTGATTGCTCCCTCTTTAAGATGAAGGCCTGGGTTACCTGCTCAGCCTCAGTCTGATGTGAGAAGTCCAGAATTATAAGTTCGAGTTAAGACAGTGCTCGCGCAGTCAGCAAGGGAAAGTAATTTTTCCAAACTGCCTACACTAAAAATAAACCTAAGGTGGTCTCCAGGGACAGCTACCCGGTCCCCTTAACGGACACTAAAATCACCGTGGTGGGAGGTTGAGATGGACTAGGGAAAAAAAGAAATACATACAAAATAAAAACCTAAAGAAAGAAAAACACCCTAATGAGGGCACCGGCACTGAGTCGATGGGAGCTAAGCCACCATTGGGAATGCGTTACCTGAGCGTTTTCTCCAGAGCAGGGTCAGTGGACGAATCTGTGAGGAGAAATTCCCAGAGCAGTGTGCAATTTGGGCTTTGGCTAAGTTCTTAGAATGTCCTTTGTCAGCTGTCAGAATCACATATTCATAAACAAAGAGGAAAGGCCTCGCTAAAATGAAACCAAAGAACTAACGGCAGCAGACCTTGGTTTCTTCCGTGTTAATAGCCAAACATGGAAATGTTTAAGCCCACATACCAGGCATCCATGCCAACCTTGATACCTTCATGGCTGGTCTCAAGTTTCTCATCGTTATGAGGCCATGGCTAGGCAATCACTCAAAACAACACACTGTGTTGTTCAGGGCACCATAGTTGGCATGGGAAGTCTTGCGTCATAGACCTTGGTTACACAGTGTCTTGAAGAAATATCCCTGCTCTTTATCAAGCTATAAAATTCTCCCTTCTAGACAAGGGACAGAATTCTCTACCTGGATTTTTATTTTATTGAGTTGCAGGTAGAGGTCTTTCCTATATTATATTTATATTACCATATAATTGGGAATGAAATGTAAGCAGGTTTCTAAAGACAGGAACTGGATGGAACTCTTTTCCAGCTTGTAATATATATTTTATAAAACTTGACATTGTTGACTTTAATATTATAATACCCACAATATAGATGATGAAATATCTGACCTGTCTCTCTGAAGGTAAGATACTTCCCACATTCTAAAGCTAAATAATCTAACCTACAGTGCCACATATAAAATTGCATCCAGAAATTTATAACAAGTGTCTAATCACCATCGGGTTACTCCTGAGAGCTCAATGTCAGTTCTTTTTGGGAAGAACCAATCTGACCCATTGTGTTGCCTGAGAAGGACTTCTCTTGCCACATATGGAACAGCTTGTGGCTAATTATGTGATTGTTCTAAATTATTTGTTCCTCCCTTAAAGCGGTTTATACTTCTCCATCCCATTGACATCAGGCTTAGCCGTATAACTAACTCTGACCAATGAAATGAGAGCAAATGTGACAATTACCCCTCCCAGGCAGAAGCTTTGCGAGCCATCAGGTTAATCCCACCATTGCTCTTTTCCCTCTGCCCAGAAAATAGCATGAGCTAAATATGGACTCCTCCTTCAGCTTTAATTCCAGAATGAAGATGTATGGAACAGAACTGCAGCTGACCGACAGCCAACATGTAACAAGAAAGAAAATAATCCTGATTATTGTAAGCCTCTGAGAACTGGCTTGTCTGAGAATTATTTGTTACCAGAGACTAACAGAAAAAAACTGACCAATACAAAAGTATGGGTACAGGAAGTAGTTCCGCTCCTTGATATCCATACGTAACTGATGTGCCTACATCTCAGTACAAATAAAGAAGGGGAATCCTGTGGGACAGGAAGGAAGAAGGGATTTATGGAAAGAAATCCCAGGGGGATATCTGTGGTGTTCTAGAAGAGTTATGTTCTGTCAGCTGCATCTTAAGACTTTCACGAACTTCTATTCTTTCTCCTTTCTCCATTGTGTTGGTACTCCAAGGACTATCTTATTCTGAGAAGACCAGTTTGAAAAGGACCAGTCATATATGACTTCAGGAAACCAAGAGCTTCTATATTCCCCTCAGAGGTATTATGAATACCTTCAGCAGCCATACTATATTCCCCAAGGCCAGTTACTCTCCCACTCCCCTAGACAACTCTTTTGTACCACTCCTCACTCTTCAAACCTCTAAACGTCTCTGTCATTCTCACTCTGGGCTGATGATGACGTTTCTTCCTAACTCACTGAGAAAATGACAATACCCAAGAAAGCATCACTCAGCTTCTATCCCCACATCTGTTCTCCTACCTGCACTTGTGCCCATTTACTCAACCTTCTCTCCTTGCCAAGCTCCTAATCAAGACCAGCTCCTCCATTTGCCACTGGATCTCAAAACACTCACCCACTAAAAGACATTGCTCTAGCAATTGCCTCTTTCCTCTTGATTTGATGACTCTCTTCAATGTTTCAATGTGTCATTGTCTCATATATTTTGTATAAGGTCTCTTTACTACAATTCCCCTGTAGCTCTTTAGCTTTCTCACATTTCCTTTAGAGCAAAACCCTTTGAAAGAGTGCCTGTACTCTCTTCTCCAATTTCTCTCCTCCCATTCTTTATTGAATCTCCTCCAGTCCAGCTTTCACCTGCACCTCCCTGGAGACACCTCTCCCATCAAGGTCCAACAGACCTCTGCGTTGCTAAGCCGGTGGTCATTTCTTGGTCCTCATCTCAATCAGCCATTAGTGTTGGACCCAAACACTGTCTCCTCTTTGAAACATTTTTCCCCCACTAGGCTTCCAAGACTCTCGCCTTGTTTCATTTTATCCTTTCTTCTCTGGTCATTCCTCCTTGTTTACTCTTGATGTTTCTCCCCATCTCCGCATTGCAGTTTCCAGTCTCAATCCTTGGACCCTGTCTCTTTTCTAGCTATGCTTACTCTGTAGGAAAGCTGATCCAATCTCATGGCTCTAATGCGTTTATAGCCTGCATCTCCTGAAATCCACTCATGTATCCATGACACATGATACATGCATGGATTGGATACTTCATAGGCACCTAATAGGTGACACATCTAAAACTAAACCTCGATAGTCTCCCTTCCACACCACCACCAGCACCACCAAGATTGCTCCTCCCATAGTCTTTCCTACTCAGCAATAGGCAACTCTTAGTTCAAGCCAAAACCTCTTGAAGTTTCCTTGACTTCTCTTTTCTCATACTCCACGTCCCAACCATCAGCAAATCCTGTTCATTCTACCTTCAGATACATCCAGAATCCCATCACTTCTCATTGCTTCTACTGCTACCATTCTAGTTTGAGCCACCATCACCTCTTGCCTAGGTGAGTGTAGTGACCTCCTTACTTCCTCCTTTTGCTGTACTTGTCCTTTTTTAGTCTGTTCTCTACATGGCAATAAAGGTATTTCCCTAAAACATGCCAGATGGCACCCTGCTCTCAACATCTTCCCAGCGCCTTTCCTCTGCTCTCCTCCTGCCCCATTGCCCTTTCCTTCATTTACTCCACTCCAGCTATACTAGCTTCCTCATTATTCTTTAAACGTATCAGGCATACTCCATCTCAGCACCTACTGTTCCCTCTGCCTGCAATGCTCTTATGAGTGCTTTCATTTTCCTGTGAAATAGGAAGCAAAGCAACTCAGCTTGTTTGCTGACTTCTGTCAGATCTTTACCCAGTGAGGTCTCCCTGGGCCACACTATCTGATGTTGCAAATCCACCCAACAGGTTCAACCCTCCTTCCCCACTTCATTCTTCTGCTGAGCACAAATGATTATCTAACAGATGACATATTTTACTTATTTAATTTGTTTATCACCTGTATTCTGCAACCTAGCTATAGGTTCCATGAGGGAACTTCTTAACGACTGCCTTCTAAATACCCAGAATAGGGTCTGGCATATAGGAGGCTCAACGAACATTTGTTGAAAGAATAAATGAAACTTTTTTTTTTTTTTTTTTTGCAAATTGCCATTCTTGGCGGCTGGGTTCAGTGCGTGTGTATATATATACACAAATAATTGTATTCATAGATAGATATATCTCCTTGGTAATTTTTAAATAAAAAATATATTTTTAATATATATATTTTATTTGATAAAATATATGTAGAAATAAATATATATATATATTCCTCTGTGCTGGTTTATTTTTCAGTCACTAGGGCCATTCTACTCCTTATAATTTGCCAGGTCAATATTCCATACGTTCTCTATCTCTCTCTCTCTCTCCATTTCCTAAACCTATCTTCTAGTCTACATCTGTACTTCCTTGATAGGAGGGTACATTTATGTTTATTTAGTGTTGCACCCCTTTACTTGGTGTGATAAGAGAATGGTAAAGTTGAGATGGGTTTTAGACTTCATCTTCTACCCTCTCATTTGACACAAAAGGAAATGCTGGTCTCTTTTTGGAGAGAAGAACTTTTCAAGGTTGCACACCTCGTGCTAGTTAATAGTGTAGTGGGGCCATGAGACCTGGCCTCCAGCCCACCGCCCTCCCATGGTACCAACCACATCTTCCTTCTGGCTTCTGTAGTAAAACTAGCTTCTGCTAATTCTTCTGCTGCTTTTATTTTTTCTCTCCCCTTAGTTATATCATTTTGATATCTTCATAAATCTGTTTTTATCTCATTTTGCAAGAATATTTGTATAAAATAAAAAGGGAAGATTTCCATAGAATTTAAACAAAACCCCTACAGACTCTAGTAAAGTTTTCATTAGATTCTTTTAAGATGTATTATGTATAAATATGCAAAAGATGTGTTAGAATTTAAACCACGGACCAAAAATGTTTCAGAAAACATGATTAAGATGTTACTAATGGCACCTACCTCAAAGGGCTGCTACAAAGATTCAGGGAGAAAATGTACATTGCCTGGCACATAGGAGAAACGTATCCAAGGGCTGGGATTATGGGTCTGAAGTGTGAGTGTCGGAGAACCGGGTTCTTTTGTGGCTCTGTTAACCCTATGCAATACTAGGACTCAATTTGCTCTCTTAAAAGAAAAATGTGGTCTATTTATAATGGTCCAATTAGTTATGATAATTTATTATTCTACATCCTAAAGCACTTCAGAGAGTACATTTTTGAATAGCAATTTTTTTTAAACAGGCACTACATCCCCTTGATCTTGTGGGAACCAACAGTTATCTTCATCTTCATTTTGTCGATGATGGAAACTAAAACCCAAAGATTCTTTACCTCAGCTCAAACATAACCGAGTCATGAGAGAAATGGAACTATGACCTTGAACATCTAATTCCTAATCATGAGTTAGTCCATTGAGTCAGACAGTCCCATAAGTGTTAGTAAATAATTCAAAATGAAAAACATTAGACATTATTTTCCTACGTACAAAAAGTTTTTTTGACAGCACCCTCATGGAGAGATGTGGTCTATATCCCATGCTCTTGAACTTGGGTGGGTTCTGTGACTATAGAATGTCAAATAGAATACAGCAAAAATGAGGCTGAGCCACATTCCAAGCCTGTGACTTAAGAAATTGACAATTTCTGGGGTGCCTGGGTGGTTCGATAGATTAAGTGTCTGACTTTGGCTCAGGTCATGATCTCACCGCTGGTGGGTTCGAGCCCTGTGTCAGTTTCTGTGCTTTACACTCAGAACCTGGAGCCTGCTTTGGATTCTGTGTCTCCCTCTGTCTGCCTGTCCCCCACTCGCACTCTCTCTCTCAGAAATGAATAGATATTTTAAAACTTAAACAAAAGAATTTGACAATTTCTCCATCCTCTCTTTTGGAATGCTGTCTCTGGGAGTCCTCGGTCACTATATAAGAAGTCCTATTACCTGATGCCTCCACGCTGGAGAGGCCATATATAGCAACTCCAGTCAACCATCCCAGCTGAGCCCCAGCTTCTAGGCAAAACAGCCACGATGGCCATCATGTGACTGAAGCCATCCTGAATCCACCAGACAAACTCATTCACCAGCTGAAGACTACTTAGTGAACTCATTCAATTCAAGACAGAACAGAAGTATCACTGAACTGTGCCAGGCCTAGCAATAAAAACCTGATATAATAGAAAAACGGTTGTTATTTCTGCTACTTAGTTCGAGGATAATTTATCATGCAGCAGGAGATAATGGGAACAGAATTTGATACTTGGAAGGAGAGTGCCACCATAACAAAAACCAAAAACATGTGGCAGTAGTTTAGGAACCAGACAGTGGGCAAAAGTTGGAAGGACCTTGAGGACCCTGTTAGTGAAAGCTGGAGGGATCTGCAAAGGACTGTTGGCGAATGCTCAGAAGATAGGACAGTAACTGTTGTTGGAGGTGGGAGAAAGGGTGACTGGTTATGAATTTGGCAGAGATTTGGGCAACACTGTTGCCTGTGGCAATGTAGACAATGAAAAACAGACCTAATAAACTGATGGATTGGGCTCCATTTTGATTTCTGGAAGGAATGCTACAAGTGTCTTTTTTAAAAGTTTCATTTTAGGCATTTATGATGTGATAGAAATAGAGAAATATGAGGTGCAAAAGTAAACTTTTTAATTATTATAATTATTTTTAGGAAGCCAAACCGAGTCCTAATCAAAAAATGTCAATATGTGACCAGTGAGATTTCAGAAGTGCTATAGGCTAGGGACTGCTTTATGCTTTCCAGTGTCTGCATTGTTGAATGGGGACACCTACTGCATTTACCTTAGCTCTGTCTCAACATTTTAGGGTGGGGGTGGGTAAATGACCTTATCCTTTAGTTAACAAGTTTTCAGATTGAGGGGACCCACACTCAAAGAAATACACCTGAAGAGTCTCATCCACACCTGTACCTGATTTTGATGACTAGATCCTGGATCTTGAGCCTGATCTTCATGCTGCCTGGGTCCCAATGCTATCATGGATGAGGATCTTGGGATTTTTTGGAGGGTATGAATTTATTTTTACATAGGGAAGGAATATGATTAATCAAGGGCCAAAGAATGGACTGTGGCAGATTAAAGATTGCGACAAATTCTTTGATACCTCTTCATTGAGGGTAGGGTATACACCCCCTCCCCTTAAATCTGGGTAAGCTTCCAGATTTTCTCTGATTAACAGAGTATGGCAGAAGTGATAGAAAGCCAGTTGTTGAACCCAAACAGACCTTAAGATACCAACAACCTCCTCTTACAATCTCTTGAAATGATGTCTTTAGGTGCCTTGAGTTACCTACTACCCTGAACCATATTAGAGAGGCTATATGTAAGCACTGCAATTGACAGTCTCAGCCAAAATCTATCTTCCAGCCAAGGCGCTAAATTTGTGAATGAAGCCACCTTAGAATTTCCAGACCAGTTTATCTGCCATCTGTGTACCCCAAGTGACCTCAGTTGGCTCCACATGGAACAGAGGAATTACCCAGCTGACCTCTAACCAAACTATTAACCAAAAAAACAATGAGATATAATAAAATGATATTTTAAGCCACTAAGTTTGAGGGTAATTTGTTACAAAGCAGGAGATAACCAGTACACTAACTAATTTTACATATGAGTAAATACAGGGAGGTGGTTTTCACAATGGATTATACATCCTAAAATGGATGTGCTAAGGAGGCTTTGTATTTTCCTTATCCACAAAGCATATAGATAATAGTTACTACCCCCACTTGGTCCACAGGAATGTCAAGAGGAGCTAAATGAGATAATGTAAGTGAAAGACACCTGCAAAGCCTTTTCCACAATTCAAATGTAAAGACATTATTATTAGTTTTAAAGAAATATTTGAATAAAGTGAAGGGTTCCTTTGCAATTCAAATAACCACCCAATCTTTATCAATTTTGTAAGTTCATCTTATCACATATATGATTTTTCTATGCAGCCAGGTATTTATAGGCATGTAAAATTGCTGTCCTATAAATGTAGACTTTACTCAGTGCTGAATTAAAGCAATGCTTTTTGATAACAGTGTAAAGATACATTTTAGTAAAATATTGACATCTAGCAGATATATTTTAACTTGGGTAAGTAAAGCACAACTGGAAGTGGTTAATGTCTTCCAGCACAGAACACTTGGGAGATGTGGAAGGGTCAGGAAACAGCTGGCTTGAGATAGAAACCCCACCCCCAGTTGTGGTTCCGCCTCACCTTGGCTCTTGATAAGGAGCACGGTGTGCATAAAGGAGGAAGATAAAGGAGTGTTAAAAAAAACTTTCTTCCATGGCAAAGAACACAGTCTTGTGAAGGCCAGAAGCGTTGCTTCTCTTAGAAAAGCTTAGAGTATGGAACTTGTCAAACTTCCGGTTACTGAAATGAAATACAGTAAGTGATTTCATGTCTTTAAATGACAGTGTAACTCCTCAGAGAGCTAAAATATATAAAGATGGTCTTTAAAAGGTCATTCCTCAGATTTAGTATCAAAAAGAAAGCCAAAGCATGTGAACACACACATGTGTGACCCATCCATGGTTATCACTAGCAGTGTCTGCTTTTACACGTCACATCATTTGAATGGACAGTACACAAGAATGCCCAACGCCTCTGCCACTGCATCCCAGCAGTACTCTCTGCATTGGCTCCCATTTTCAATGCCTCATTAGAGCTGGCCTCTACCCTGTGGAGCAGTCAGAACTCCATAAAACTGAGCCCCTTCTCTGCAAGCGTGCTTGCCAGGCACATCACAAATGAGGTGGGAAGATGCTGTTAAGATACTAGCCCGTCTTTCCCTTCAACCTATGGAGCGTCAGAGGTCTGTAGGGTCACAGACCTTCAGTAAGGTCTCTTCTGTACAAGGGGAAAGGCCAATTCTGGCTGGGAGACCCTTGAAAGTGTAACTGACCCTTGCTTCCATTGCTCTCCAGCAAATACCTCTACTGTGACAGCACCTTGAATTCAGGAAAAGTACTAAAAACAAGTGTTTGTACAATCTTCCAAAACACGGTGAAGACAAGACCCAGCATTCATTCTCACTTAGAAAAGTAGATCGACTAGTGTGTAAAAAGCAAAAGAAATCTTGAGACTTACTCACAGGGTAGCCTCACAACAACCTTATAAACTAGATTATCATCTTCATTTCACAAATGAGGAAACCAATGGAGCAATTAAGGAGCTCACCCAAGGTCATGTAGCTATTGTTAATTCAAAGGGAAGGAATTGGTTTAAAACCTGACTTTGGCTCTTTAGCTTGTGCTTGACCAGCTTTTGAGTGAGGATGGATGGGAGCATTTATTAAAAGACAGTATAGTAGACCCATGAAACCAGGTATTTTTAAGATCGGTAGAACTCCAATCTTGGCCTCTTAATACTTCCATGACCCCAGGAGGGTTAGTGAACATTTCTGAGTTCCAGATTTTCATCTTTAAGATGGACGTAATTACAAGACCCATTCATAGTGTTAGTGTGAATTTTAATAGTCTGTCCACTGGCTGGAATTTAAGAAGCACTTAAGAAATGAGAAATTATCTCTGGAGACAAGGGAAACAAAAGCAAAAATGAACTATTGGGACTTCCTCAATATTAAAGCTTCTGCAGGGCAAAGGAAACAACCAACAAAACTAAAAGGCAACCTATGGAATGGGAGAAGATATTTGCAAATGACATATCTGATAAAGCGTTAGTATCCAAAATCTATAAAAAAGCTATCAAACTCAACACCCCAAAACCAAATAATCCAGTTAAAAATGGGCAGAAGACATGAATAGGCATTTTTCCAAAAAAGACATCTAGATGGCTAACAGTCACATGAAAAGATGCTCAACATCACTCATCATCAGGGAAATACAAATCAAAACCAGAACGAGATGCCACCTCAAGCCTGTCAAAATGACTAAAACTAACACCACCAGGTGCTGGCGAGTTTATGAAGAAAGAGAACCCTCTTATGCTGTTGGTGGGAAGGCAAACTGGTTTGGCCACTCTGGAAAACAGTATAGAAGTTCCTCAAAACATTTAAAATAGAACTGATTTTGATGATCCAGCAACGGCACTACTGGGTATTTATCCAAAGGATACAGAAATACTGATTTGAAAGGACACATGCATGCCAGTGTTTATAGCAGCACTAGCAATAATAGCTAAATTATGGAAAGAGCCCAGATGTCCAGTGACTGATGAATGGATAAAGAAGATGTGGTATATATATATGTGTGTGTGTATGTATAATAGAATAATACTCAGCCATAAAAAAATGAAAGGAAGTCAAATACTCTATGATTTGACTCATGTGGAATTTAAGAAATGAAACAGATGAACAGTGAGGGGGAAAAAAAGAAAGAGAGACAAACCATAAAACAGACTCTTAACTATAGAGAACAAACTGAGGGTTACTGGAGGGGAGGTGGGTGGGAGATAGGTTAAATGGATGATCAGCATTAAGGAGGGCACTTACGATAACTACTGGGTATTGTGTGTAAGCGATGAGTCACTGGATTCTACTCCTGGAACTAATATCACACTGTATGTTAACTAACTGGAATTTAAATAAAAACTTGAAACAAGCAAGCAAACAAAGAAATGGGAAATTATTATTAGTTACTACGTAGCAGGCACTATTCATATTTTATTTAACCTTACAGCAACCATGGAAGGAAGATACCATATCTATTTTATAGACCCAGAACTGAGGCCTACAGTTGTCCAGAACCACATAGTGGAGTCCGGATTTGATCCTAAGCCTGTATGACAGCAAAGGCCGTGCTAATTCTGTACTGTTCTCCCGCTTCTCCCAGCACACCAGCCTCTGCTGATATCAACCTGTGCCACCAATGACTTTCTGAATAATTGGTTAACATTTGCCGGCTACTAATGTGATAAAGCTGTGCTGTTCAATTAACCCATTGCTTCCCAAATTTCATTTTTGCTCTAATGCTCAGGGAGGAAGATATTTAACTTATTTTTTAAATTATCTCTCCTGGGGAAAATATTGAACTTATAAATGGAAGCGTTTTATGAAAATGTTCAAGATAGTGTAATTTAGAAAAAGTGAATTTAGATTAAGAATTGGGACATTTGGTTCTTGTTTTGCTTTGGTTTTCACGTTTCCCCACTGACCAGTTGTGTGTACCTACACATGTCACTTAACCAGCCAAGACCTCTTCCCCACAAAATGAGAGATGAGTTGGGAGGGTTTCTTCTAATTCGAAGATGCTACTACTAGAACCCCTCACACACATATACATACACATCCGCAGCTTTCAAGAGCCTCTAGACCAGTGCTTCTTCCCATTAGGGATCCAGCAACATAATTATTACTTAAATGGGCTCAAAAACTCAGATTTTAGGACTCCTGAGACTCTGATTCAGTGAATCTGGTTGAAGCTCAAGAATGTGTATTTTCTGAACACTCAACTTGTCAGATCTCTTTGCAGTGTTGGCAAAATCACCATGCCTTGGGAGCACAAGGAAGACCAAAGCCTGCACTAAAGCCCCTGTTCAATGGAGCAAGTTCATTGGCAAGGTTGAATTTCAGTGCACTAAATTTACCTATATTGGCATATTATCATGTCATAGATAGGTGGGGGGAAAACATCACAAAAAAATTTCCTGTAGAAAAAAGTCATGGCATCTATTTTATTTTATTTATTATTTATTTTATTTTATTTTATTTTATTTTATTTTATTTATTTTACTTTTTATTTTATTTTATTTAATTTTATTTATTTTATTTTATTTTTGAGAGAGAGAGAAAGCCAGGGAGGGGGAGGGAGAGAGGGGGACAGAAGATCAGAAGCAGGCTCTGAGCTGAGAGCAGTGAGCCTGACATGGGCTCAAACTCATAAACTGCAAGATCATGACCTGAGCCAAAATCAAGAATCTGACACTTCATGACTGAGCCACCCAGCATGTGCACCAATTTTAAAACTGAAGTTCTAGAAAGCAGTAGAATAAACTCACCTAGTAGTGGTGTCACATTCAAGTTGAGAATCACCCAAGGTCAAGAAAAAGCATGGTCAAGATATGGTCAGTACATGAACATTAAACCTGTACCCCAGTCGCCAGGTTTGTTGAGCTGGGATTGTGACCTGATTCCCAAAGAGTTCACACAATTGAACATGAATGGGATGGATTGAAGAGATTCCAAAGACAAACACAGTAACACCCAGCATCCAGAAATGAATGTTAGCTATTTACATTGTCAAGTCCAAATGGAGGTATGTTGGAAAGGACGCCACTAGCCAGCCAGAAAAGAACGGGTCATTTTTAAAGCATAAATACATTCAGGCCATCAAAGTAACCACAAATATTCACCCAAGGGCCAGTGACACTGTATGGAAAGGGCTGAAGGACATGTAGACACACGTCTGGTGTTACCATTTCTAAAATGTAAGTATCATGCAAGCCAGCAGGCAAATTGTGTGTGGATCATTTGCTAATTTAGAAATAGTTTGAGTGTGATCTTGATAAATTCTTTTAGGAGTGTTTCTTCAAAATGGAGCTAAAACTGTCTACAGAATGTTTGACAATTATTTCACTACAGCTTGCGAAGCACACTAACCTCCTTGGCAGAAAGAGGTGTGTGAGGAAATGGGGAGCTGGATAAAGACAATATAGTCTTTAAAAACATCCTAACACCCTCCTCTAAAAGCTTCAGAAATTATAGGAATCAGGCCATATTTATCTTCAATATCTTCAAATCTAGACTATTTCATCAGGTATTTATTGAGTACTATATATAAAAAGAAAATCCTTCATTGATAAACTGTGGGTCCTCTATAGGTGACCAATGGCCTACAGGGTTCCATGAAAACATAGGGATCTGTGGTATAATAATAAAAAATATACTTGGTTATACTTTTGGTCTAGACAATATAAGAGATCTAAGATTCCCTAGCAACATTGTCTGTAATTTAGCAACACGACCAGCTCTAAAAATTAAGCAAAGGTCTCAAAGCTGTCCCATGGTTAGTACTTCAAAGTAAAATTATTTTTTCCTGATAACAAGAAAATGGTTGATTCATGCTAATTTCATTATCTAACAAAGTAAAAGTTCAGTAGATTGTGTCATTCTTGGCATGATTAAAGCAATACAGGATTAAACTTAATTAAAATTTTAAGGAAAAACAGGTAAACATTCTAATCAAAAGAGGGAAAAGAGCAAATTAAACCTAATCTATATATCAAGCAAAAGAAAAAAGAAGCAGCAAAGAAGCAGGGAAAGAAAAAGCATAAAACAAGATGAAAAAATAAAAGTGAAACTTCAGTTATGAAAATAAATATAAACAAATTAAAGTTCTTTATTAAAAGCTCAAGACTCTCAGTTTGGGTTAAGAAACAAAATTCAACCAAATGCTAGATTAAAAATGGACATTTGAATTAAAAGTGAAAAAACTAAGTAAAGATCTACCAGGTTTGTGTAAATAAAAAAATTAGTAGCATACATACACACATAAAAAAAGACAAAGAGGCACTGGATAAAAATAAAGATTGTAAATTTAGAGTACTTAAAAAAGATAGACTTCTCAACAAAAGGAGAGTAGGAACCATTATGTACCCAGCAACTGCCATTAGACTGTATCAGCACACAACTCTTTAATTTCCGGGGAGAAACAGAAATACACACCACTGAGATGTTGGAACTCTTTTCCTTCTTTAATAAATCAAGTAGGCCTAATATAAAGATTCAACTAATAACTGTTAGTTGATGTAATTGTTATAATTTAAAGTTTATGTCCATCCATGAGTTAATATAATTTTAAAACATCTGAGGAATATTTTTATAAGTTAATCATGTAATTGAAGACAAATAAAACATTGATAAAACCTATAAAGGAAAAGTATGCAGCCTACATTCTATAACTGTAAAGAAACAATCTAGAAAATGTAACAAGAGTTTTTAAAAAGGAACTATTTACTTGTAAATTAGAAATCATGTGCATAAGTAACTCTTGAATCAAAGAAAAGATTAAAAATGTGATTATAAATTATGTAGAAAATGATAACTATGTAACATTACATATCAAGTCTTATAAGATGGAGCTGACACTCTTCAGAGGAAAGAGCAGATTTCTATGCTTGCTTTAGTAGATCGGAAGTAACACAAATAAAATAATTAAGTTTAGCTACTAAACTTAAGAAGTTAGAAAACAAAACATATCTCTTGAAAGCAGAAGAAAATAAATAACAAAAATAAAAGCAAAGAGTAATGAAAGCCAACATTAAAAACAAAACAGTCTGGGATGTCTGGCAAGTCTAGAAAAAAAGTCAAAAGGAGAAAGGGCTTAAAACAACACATGAACTGAGAAATGAGATATAACTATGGATGTGGGATACTTCAAAATTAAACAATACCGTATACTGTTAAATTTTCAAAATTCACCGATTTCTGGGAAAATACAAACGGCTAAAATTAATAAGAAGGAGTAAACTGAATAAACAGGTTGAAAAAGAGGTTAATTCCAATAAGGTTTCTCAGTCAAAACGATGTCACCAGCCTTTGCAAGTTTTAATCTGCACGTGATAGATCCCATTTTGGTACAGAGAGATAGAAAATGTTCAAATTCCTTTTACAGTCAGCAAAGTCATAAGAACCTAATAAAGATAGCATAGGGAAACAATTACAAATGAATACTACTTCTGAGTATAGGTGTCAGTTCGTAAGTAAACTTCTAGAAGATGGAGTCTCTCCATTAAACAGTAAGAATGTGAAGGGCTGGAGCCTCTACGCTGCTTGCAAGCTGACAAGTTAGTCTGCTATAGGTTCGTGTGGCAAGAAAATTAGACTTTGGGGTCAGAGACAAAGGATTTTATTACACAAGAAGCAGCCTGAGAATCTGTAGGAATGTCAGTGCCCGCCGCATTCTCAGGGGGGCGATGCAATGTGGGCCCAGTAGGTGTCCACACAGTCAGTGGGCGCGTTACAGGAGAACATCCCTGAGCTTAAGAAACTTGGATCTTTAAAAGTGGGCAATAACCATGTGTCTATTATGCCAAAGGGAGACATTATCTTTGTTGCGGTGGACAGTAAGCCTGCCTACTGTTTGCCCCAGGGGGAGACACTACATCTTCAAGGCTATAAGCAAAGCTGACCTTTGTCCTGGAGGAAAGCCATCTCTAGCCTAGAAAATATACTTTGAAACAAAGAACAGTTTGTGCCTCTGCTTACAAGATGTGCAGAAATGTGACAAACCCATGAAGAACTGCCCCCAACACATCTTTAAGTAGATATTATTCCAAAAATGCAAGGATGGTTTAATGTTTGAAAATATAAATAGAACAAAAAGCAGGATAATAAAATTCAGTATCTAGTCTTAGTTGTTAAAAAGAAAACATTTAGAAATAAAAACATCACTTCTTTCAAGGTCTAATTTAAATCTATATATCAAAAACTACTAAAATCTGTTTAAATCTATTAAATGTCTATTCCTAAAGCAATGAATGACACTATATTTTACAGTGAAATCTTATAGGATTCCCATTAAAGCCAGAAACAAAATAAGGATGCCCATTATAAGTGTTATTATTTAACAGTATTTCAGAAGCTCCAGTCAATGAAATAAAAATGAAACACATAAGAACTGTAAGTGCCAAAAATTATCATTACTTTAAATGACATGTTTATGTATAGACAACTCAAGAGGATGGGAGGAAAAACTTCAAAAATAATGAGTTTAATAAAGAAGCCACAAGCAAAATAAGTATTTTTAAAATGTCTATATGCCAGCAATAACAAGTTATTTTAATCGATGTTAAATTATAATCATTATTTATGTAAGATTCCATTCCCAGTAGCCTCAAAAAAACTAAAATAATAAAAATAACCTGAACAAAAAAGTATGTCACTTACATAAAGATAAATTTGGCACTTCTGGGACGCCTGAGTGGCTCAGTTGGTTAAGCGTCTGATGTCAGCTCAGGTCATGATCCCACAGTTTGTGAGTTCAAACCCCACATCAAGCTATGTGCTGACAGCTCAGAGCCTAGAGCCTGCTTTGGATTCTGTGTGTCTCTCTCTGCTCCTCCCCACTTTTCCCCCGTCTCTCTCTATCTCAAAAATAAACAAATAAGCATTTTTTAATTAAAAAAAGATAAATTTGGCACTTTTGAGGCACTCAAAAGAAAAAATTAAAAATAAATAAATTCCATGTTTCTAGGTGGAAAAAGGAATTTTACAGAGATACTAAATATTTCCAAGTTGAGTTGCAAATATTATAATTAAATTCTCAGTAAGATTTTAAGGTAGAGGCTTGATAAGGGAATTTCTAAATATATGTAGAAGAATATCATGTGATAATAACAAACAAGTTTCTAAAAGTAAGGGTAATGAGGAGGAACTTATCCTTCTAATTATTAAAATATACCATAAAGCTGCAGCAAAAACATCCACAAGCAAACAAAAACAGACTGGAATTACAGAATATAAAAGTATAGAGTGCAATGGAGAAAAACAGAGCCCAAAACCAGGTATACGCATCATAAATCACTGGAGAAAGGATGGGACTGAGCCAACTGTTTTTTGGGTTTTTTAAGGCAGAAAAAAACATTTTGAGTGACTTTATTATACCAAATAATTTCTAGAGGTAAAGTTATAATATTAAAACCATAGGAATTCGGAGTAAAATATAGATGAAAATCTACTGAGGTAGGCAAGGACAAAAGCAGAAAAACCAAGATGGAAAAGTTATGAAGAAAAATAAGAATAGATTTAGCTGCATAAAATAGGAATCTATATACCAAAAAGTCACTGTAAGTAGTATTAAAAGGTATTCAATAACTACAATAAAATAAAAGAAATGACAGACATATATTCAATAATGAGAGAGAGCATTTGGGTAGTGTACAAGTTCAAGATACAATTTATAGTCAAAAAGTTCACATGTTAATTATGGTCCAGAATAGATGAAAAATGATACAATAAAGCAGTTAGGTGCATGGGAGCAAACCTCTGCTAGAGGAGTCACCATGCCTCAGTTTTATCATCCATAAAATGGGAATAATCATAACACCATCCCATGGGATTATTGGGAAAGCCTTATGAAAAAAAATGCAGGCTGGCACAGAGTTAGTACTAAATAAATGTTAACTATCATAATACCATTTGGGGTTTAATCAATTGCACTTTTTCTCTCGATTCACCATCTCTCCCAAGTGTTTGTAATGCGGTGAGAGACAAACACAAGAAGCAAACAGATGAGCATCTGTATGTAATCTTAATGCTTGATTAAACCAGAGGAGCGACCCAGCTCAACCTACCACTTTTCCTTCAGAATTAAATACCCCTGCTTAATCCAACATTTGCAAAAACATGCCCAAATCTGTGAGCCTTATTTACACAATAAGAGACACAGAAGCTGGCTACATCCTGGAGATCGGTTGTTCAAGGAGATGAAGGAGCTGAACCTCCATTCTCGGGACTTCCCAGGACAGTGGCAGAGAATGACTGAAGTGATGCCTTCATTTTGCCACCTGCCAGGAAAATCGCTCCAGCTTGGGATCCAGACAGGAGACCACACAAGTGTTCTGCCTGCATGTCTTCCTCTGGTCAATAGCGGGGGACCTCTCCCCACCCCACCCTGACCATGGAAACATGAGGTGAGGGGTAAGCAGTCTCCATCTCCCCCAGTTTATTATCTGGAAACGATTAAGATGAAGCAATTGCAGAAGAATATTTGACAGCCCTTCAAAAATATGATTTTTGTGGAGACTGTTCCTTGACTTCAGAAAATTGTTAGGGGAGTGGGGTACCATTGTTTATTCCTGTTTACAGGGGAAAATTCTGCAAGAAATACACTAAAATGTTTAAAATGTGTAATTTGGGGGGCATGGATTTAATGAGAGATTTTAATCTCTTACGGTATACTGTATATTTTCAAAGTTTCTACAATTTTTTTTACACTTGAATTCAGAAACAAAAGAGGGAAATATGACTGATTACCAGCTTCTTAAGACCATTTCAATCTCTCGGGATGTCTGGGTGGCCCAATGGGTTAAGCTCTCTTGACTTTGGCTCAGGTCATGATCTTACAGTTTGTAAGTTCGAGCCCCGTGTCGGGCTCTGTGCTGATGGTATACAGCCTGCTTGGGATTCTTTCTGCCCCTCCCCCCCAAAAAATAAGTAAACATTAAAAAAAAGAGATGATTTCAATCTCTCAAACTAAGAGGACCCTAATTTAAAAGGATTTAAACTACCTGGTTTACTTTTGGCACTGGAATTTTAGAAATGGGTCAGGAATGGGGGACTTTTTCCTTTGTTTCTATATGTACATCAGTATTTTTTTTTTTACAGGCATGCACTACTTTTGAAAATAAAGCATAAGCTATTAAAATTTGCATCTTAAAAAGTATTTTTTTAAATCTTCTACAGAGACAGGAGAAACAAAGCAAAGCCAAATATATATATATATAAACATTAAAGTTTATGGTCAGGCTTGGGTATACTACCACCTAGAAGGTAGGTATTTATATCAGGGCTCTGTTTCTATGACGTTCAAGGGCACCAAACGGGCATTATAAATATTAATAAAAACTTCAAAAGCTAAACCACATTTTTATGGAGTTAGGAGCATAAAAAGAAAGAATTAATTTGGGAAGGAAAAGGTGGTGTTTTTCTACAGCGGTTTTGTTTTGCTTTTGCTGAGAAATCTGGTAGTTCCAATTCTGTCATGAAAAGGGAAACTGTGTAGCTTGTTGTTTTGAAAATGGGTGATGCTTGAGTGTGTATCAGGCCACAGACAAACATGCAGAGGGTCAAGAATATTGCTTTCAGAGTAAAATTGATATCTAAATATCTAGGTACTGATCTAGCCCCCAGGCCGTTGCAGGAGTCAGGTCATCTACTAGGTGACCCATGTTTGTTTGTACGGATGTGTTTTCTAAAACTTGCCCCCAAATCTGAAGAATGTGAAGGGCAAAAACCTAACTGTGTAACTGGCCTCTTGAAAATAAAAACTGAATTGAATAAGCAGAAGGGATGGGCACTTCTAAGGTGAGGCTGCCTGATGGTGAGCTCACGGGGGCAATGATTTTAGGGGACAATCCTGCAAACCTACCTTCCAGCCAGGCTGTGCTCCCTTTATTGGCCTGAGAGCTGCTGCATTCAAGTTTAATCA
The DNA here is from genome assembly GCF_008692635.1 of Crocuta crocuta. NCBI lineage: Eukaryota > Metazoa > Chordata > Mammalia > Carnivora > Hyaenidae > Crocuta > Crocuta crocuta. The sequence continues at coordinate 14,535,856 of NW_027533089.1, forward strand.
TAATAAGACTGTGTTCTATTTACATCGCCTTTCATCTCAAGAATTCGGAGGACTTTGTAGACATTCTCGAGTTTATCTTCCCATCACCCCCTGAAAGGCAAGTTGGAGCAAGTGTTATCTTCCCTTTACAGGCTGGGGAATGAGCACATGGGAGTTAAGGAAGGAGGGCTGCGTGATTCTGTCACTCAGGAGGAGCCAGCCTAGCACGCATTCAGGGTTGAACTTTGACTTCCAATTCAAGAGGAATCTTGTTCACCATCAGACAGAGCATCGATGTCAGCAGGCAGAACGAGCGAATGGCTAAGGGACTCGCGAAAAGGCCCATCACCCGGCCAAGGTGAGAGGAAGTCTCCTTGACTGCTAGATGCTGGAAATTCCACTAGCGGAGAGGCCTCTCTCAAAGTTATGACATAGCAATCTCAAAAGCCCCTGTAAAGTGCAAACTCCTCTAGAGGCATCCTACAGTTAGCTACATTGAGTCCATGGCATTGCAATATTAATTTACTAAATTTACCTCTAATTACATTGTTAGCCAAATCCTGAGGCTCAATGGAACAAAACACGAGGCAAATATATCTTTTTTTTTAACTTTTTTTTTAATTTTTATTTTTTTCTTACAAACAGTTTATTGTCAAGTTGGTTTCCATATAACACCCAGTGCTCATCCCCACAAGTGCCCTCCTCCATGCCCATCTCCCCCTTCCCCCNTCTAATCTCTTGAAATAGGCCTGGAGAGCAATGTACTTTCCTCTTAGGACTGAGGCAAATATATCTTGATAGAAGTGGGGAGTACAGGTTGTATTTTACATACTCAAGTCCTTTTTGAAAAGAAGCTACCTATTAATTAAATTAATTAACTGGAAAGAGTGATCTGGACCATTTCTGATGGAAGCAGACTAATGTAATCAGAGGAAACAGTCCTGGTTGTAGTCCTGCCTGGCCAGTCGTCAGCTCCACCTCACAGGCAAGTCTGCCTTGATGGGCCTCCATTTCTCTTGTGTTACGCGACAATTGTGTGGTATTTTGCCTTGGATTCCCCCAAGGGCAAATCTGGAGTCAAGGATCTGAGCAAGTGGGGGTGGTAATCCCAGGAAGCGCTAAGGGGGAATGGAGAAGCTTCAGTGAGGGCTTACCACTGCAGCCAAATGCTTTCAGTCCCCTGGAGGACACTTTGGGAGACTGAGAACCCGCCTCAGAGTCGTCCCACCGAGGGGAGAGGAAGCTGGGGGATTTATACGGGAACTCCTATGCCTCAGAGGTTGATGGTCACATCTGAGCCAATGACACTCGGGCACTGCCAGCCTGTCTGTCCCATGGCTGGACTAAGCTTCTTCCTGTGAGGCCAGAAGTATGCCGCTGTCCTGCGGGAGATGTCCTAGGGTAAGCCAGGAGTTGGAGAGGGCCACCGAGTGTCTGCCACACATATAGCTTCTTCATACAGTTGTTGAGGAAAGTCCCGAAGGACAATGTGAATAAAGTGCTTCCTATAAGGTTAGGCATCTAATAAAGAGCCAAAAAATGCTAATAGTGATTGTTATCATTTTATCATTGCTACTTCCTTTTCTTTTTTTTTAAGGTTACTAGGTGTACTGTCACAGCAGAGGGCTCAGGAAGCCAGGAAGCAGCCAGAAGCCCCTGGATTAGGTCTGGAAAGCCCTAAGAATTGAGTGAAAAGAATATGAGTGCAAGGGAGTAAACTTCACACCCTGCAGAGTCCTGCCTGGTTGACCCTGTGGGGCACTGGTGAGTCAGCCCTGCCAGGAAGAAGAAGAGCAAGTCTACGGTCCTCACTACCAGCCTTCCGAGAGACAAGCACACCCTGAGATGGGAAGCCCCAGCCCCTCTCTAGGACAAGAGTCAGCTGACTGAAAAAGGAACCTTCAATCAATATTTCTGGCGTCGCTGAGCTACACGACCGTTTCCCCCAAGTTTTGCTTCGACGTCAGGCCCCATTCAACAGGCATGAATCTCCGCAAATTAACTCCCCGGGGAAAAAGGCAGTTTGGGAAGAGAGCCGACACCCTTTGCCAAGCAGCTGAGCCTGTCAGTCCGGCGGCTGCACGGCGGCTTTTTCGGCTGAGGAGGAATATAATGGAGGGAGGTGAGCTCCCGTCGGCAGGCACAGCGGTTCGCCCTCGCTGAATACCTCACAGTTCCCTTTGTGCAGCCTCGTGCTTTTACCACCCTCGTATATGGAACACAGCTGACAAAAGGAAACGGTTTTGTGTGGCAGGTGGGAAATCATTTCAATTGTGCTATTTTTCTGTTTACTCAAATAAATATAAAGATGCTTTTATTTTCCACAAAGAATTGTTATCGCTATTTGAATCTATGTTGCTTCAAAAACAAACATCTTACTTTTAGTATCAGAGCAGAGCATTCTGCTCCTCAGAGAAGTGATATTCTCTAGTAGCCTGGTGGGAGACCTGTCGAATATTGAAAGGATAGGACAAATTCCAGAATAAACCGCATGGAACCTTTGTTTTCTGAATTCTAATGACTGGGATTGGTCCTTACCGCAGGCTGGACGTCCAGTTACTGGAACATGAAGGATGGGCCCAAAGGACAGGTTCAGCGTGCTCCTTCCCCTCCCTAACCCCCCATCTGATCTTATAAGACTGTTGTGACAGTTGTCGGTCTGTCCGTGTGTCTGTCTGTCTCTCTCCACCCACACGGAGCCCCATCATCCTCCACAAGCCCACTTCTGCTTCCACCTGGGTTCCGTGGAACCCTCACTCCTCTCTGATGAGCAGCTACCTCCTGAGACCTGGACAAGATCTCAAATTACGATGAGTCTCCCACAGACCTCACCGAATTGACTCGTGGAGTCCGTCTACCACCCCACCATTCAAGTCCCAAAGCCTCCAGGGTGCTGCATCTACCTGCATGTCCTGGTTCTCGCCTGGCCAAGTGGCTCCAGGATTCCTAGTCTGATCTTGTGTGTATCCTTCCAATCCATAAAGCTGACACTAACTTATGTAACCAAAGCCGATAAGCCAATATGCTCCTGTTACTGGCTGGCTTGTCTCCCTGTTGTCTTTTGGGTCTGAGTCATCACCATCATCACCCTCAGAATGAGTGACAATTAATGGCTGCTTATACATATCATCCTGAGGTTTAATTCTCAAAACACAATGAGGGAGATAACATTATCCTCATCTGATGGAGGGAGAATCTGAAGCTTAGAAAGATTAAGTACCGGAACAAACTATTGTAGGCTAGAGAGGGGGAGAACTGGCAGATTAAGCCCAGTCTCTGCCTCCATAGCCTATGTTCTAAACCACCAAGGACTCTGCTTTTCCCCATCTGATCAGGCTGTGGGCTCCTGGCGGGGGTGGGGTGGGGGTGNTGCAGATTTTCTATCAATAAAGTCTACAATCATCATATCTTTTGTGTGTGGTGCACCACACATTTATGAAGCCCCTTCCATATGCATCCTCTCGTTGAATTCGAATGGCAACAATCACGATAGCGATCAGTCAGGCAAAACTCTGCCTTCTCTGCTTAAAAAAGAAAACTTGAAATTCAACATTCCCTATCCACAAGAACAGCCAATAAACGGTATCTCCTCAGCTTCGGTCTTATTTTCCTCCCCCTTCGGGCTGCATGTTTCCACCACATATTGTGTCCACCTTTTCCCCTGTTTTGCCTCTATAGAAACAGAATGCTGTTTCCTCTAAGAAAAATGTTCCCTGATGGGACTTATAGGCAGGTATCAATGGAGGGATAAATGTCCCACAGTTGAAAGCTAGTTAGGACCTCCTCATCGGCAGAATTTATAACTCAGCAGCAAGAATTCTCCCTTTGCAGAAAACTGGGGCATAATCAAGGCTTTTAATAGAGGGCAGGAAAGGGAAATCACAGAAAATCAATTCAATATTTTGGAGGTATGGGATGGAGATAAAGGAAACGTTCTCTCAATTATATTGTGGGCAGAGAGATAGAGAAATAGAATCATTTTTTTTCCTCTTTAAGGCCAAGAATTTTCCTCAGTTCTTGGTGTGACGTTGCCTTGTCGTTCCATGGTCTGATCCTGTCTCCTCTGAAAAGCTGTAAGAAGAGAATCACACATTGGCAAAGAGCTGGGTGTGAACACTGAGTGGCTTTGACCACCGCCACAACACTGCCACTCATTAGCAGCTCGACCTAAAGCAAGTTCTTTAATGAGCTGCCTAGGCCCATTTTACGTCTGTAAAATGGACATAATAAATCTACCTCAAAGAATTTTTGTAAGGATTAAATAAGAATGCAAAGCATTTAGTGCCTGATAGAAAGTCTCTAGCAAACTAGAGCTGCATATATGTATAATATTATTTTTAAAAATCACTTAAAGGCCTGTTTTGCTCAGGAGATTTGAATATCCTGCAATTTTGTGATTATAAACATCAGTATAGATGGGAAGTTAGAGCAGCCATAGGAAATAATGCTCTGTGACATAATAAAAGACACCCGTATCTCAATGTCTTCACATAAGCAAGTTCTGTCTGTCACAATCAGCAAGCCCCCAAGGTGAGTGTTCTGTTCCAACACACCCTGGGTTGTTTTTCTTCAAGTGGTGACCCAGAGATCCAATCTTCTACTGTCTAAAAGTCTCTGGTGTCTTCCAGCTGTTGCCTTTCAGCCACTCAGGGGAGGAGAGACAGAGAGAAGAGAGAAGTCCATGTGAAATGTTTAATGGCACCCACATTCTGGGGTCCAGCCCTCAGTGACATGAGCCCATCTGGACACAGAGGGCCAGAAATGATGCTGAGCCGTATGGCCAGGAAGGAGAGGAGACCAGTTATGGGTGAGCATTGTCAGAAGGGATGGGCACGGGCATCACTTCGCTTCCTTTTTTTTTTTTTTTTAAGAGAGAGAGTGTAATGCGCAAGTTGAGGAAAAGCAGAAAGAGAGCGAGCGAGTGAGAATTCCAAGCAGACTCCATGCTGTCAGGGCAAGCAGAGCCTGAGCCGAAATCAAGAATCAGATGCTTACCTGACTGAGCCACCCAGGTGCCCCATTCACTTCTAATTTTGATATCAGTAGGACATATAGTTTGGAGGCCTGAGCCAAAAGAGAAATCATATTGGTCACTTTATATTAAGAACAGTTAAACAGAAAACAAGAATATGGTGATCAGAGGCTAAACTGTGAAGGGGATAGACGCTCGATTTTGATGTTCCCCTCACTTAGCTCTCCTCCACTCCCCCTTCTTAATCAGTGTCTTCCTCTGTCTCCTCACCTCCCAGACCCCCAGCCTAGGGCCTGTGTCTTCTAGAACGGCTTCATATTTTTCAGACAATGTTGTCCGTTAAAATATGCCTTATTTCCTCAGAGCCATATTGTCTGATAGGTGACAGCTAATTAATCTGATAAAGTAATTCGTGCAGCTAGAATAACGGTTATTGTGGGAATTGTGTTCTTAGGCCCAAGCAACCTGTATTTTAATAGGTTCCTTCTAGAGACAATGCCTTAACCCAAATAAATTGCTCAAATGGTGAGAACCGTCCAAACATGAGATTCTCCGCCCTTACGGGGCTACTCGCGGAGGACCCAGGTGGGGTAGGGCAGCTCTGATGGAGACAGTTGGCCCCTGAACTTGGTTCCCTTTTACTTAGCACTGTTCTAATTGGGGCGGTGAATTATACATTGGTAAAACGTTCTGATATGACATTGAATCATTTAGTCAGACAGGGCTCTTAGAAAAGCACGACCTATCTAGGAAAGAATTTTACACAGCTACACAAGATTCCTGATATCATTTACTTTCCTTCCTAAATATGGAAATCCAGCTCCCGGGAAGAGTAGAGAAATGCAAGGACTCCATAGGGGTCATAGTAATCATGGTAATTGTATTCACAAATTAAAATCTTCCATTGACTATTGATTGGGAAGAATGACATTAGGTCTACGTCCTCCTGAATCCACGGCGCTGTGAGGTTTTTGTTTTTACGTATGTTTTACTCTGTTTTGTTTTGCTTTTTGGATGCCCGCAAAAGCAGAGGTGTTTGTGGTGAATGTCAAACACCTTCAGCATGAATTGTTTCCTTGTGAGTAGGCTCCTCAATGAGCAACCTGGGGCTTCTGTGTGCTGTGAAGAAGAGAGCTGCTCTTTCTGACATCATAGGGTGAGAGCTAGACCTTTGCAGGCTCTTTCAGGCTACGAAGGCCACCCTTGAAAAGATCTGCCACTACTCCTATAAGAAACCAGAAATGAGGAGCAGAAGAGAAAGCAGGGCCCTGCAGCTGGGGGCGTCATGCAGAGAACAACCGTCCTCGGGAGCATCAGAGGGCCCCGACTCCCGGGAACTGTCCCTGAGCCTGGCTCTCCATTCAGTGTCCTTTCCCTTCCTCGATACTTCTTGAATCTCACTAGACTGCTGAACTCTTGGGTCATTTCAGTCATGTGGCGAGTGAGGGATACCCNAGACACCTTTCCCACTATCATCCACATAACCAGGGCTCACGCGGACCTGGTCTTCCCTATCTGGTCTTCTCCCCCAGAGCCCTTATTTGATCTGCTCACAGCGGGGGACAAAAGGAACCCTCACTCCCACAACAATATTACTGAAAATGGGAGAAACGGAGCAGATAAGTCTGAGTTCAAATCTGACCTGGTCATGTAGCTTTGCAAAGTCCCCTGTGGGCTCAGCCTTGGTCTCCTCCTCTTAGGATCACAGGAACTGCATGGGGTAATTATGAGGATCACATGAGCTGATATGTGTGAAATGGCCAGCGTCTGGAAAGCACTGGGCCTAGAACCATCAATAACTGATCAATAACTCTCTCTCTATATATATGTTTATTATATATAAGTCTATAATATATATATATATAAAGTTTATTAGACCCACTCCTGGATATAGTGCCCTGGACTGGGGTCTGAAATACAAGAAACAGGATGTCTCTGCCCTTAAAAATCGAGTTGGAAAGACAGGCTATATGAAATAGCAAAGAGTGTATTTCAGTGCTAAGTGAATGAAACGTAAAATCAGTACAATTGGAAATAAGAAGCCACAGTAAGAAGTAAGAAGTGTCCGGGTAATTAAGTGTCCAAGTAATTGGTAGAGAGTTTGGGACAGCCCCAGAGGAGAAGAAGAGGGGAAACATGTCACTCGTGCTAGGGAAGTGGCCTGAGCAGCAACAGCAAGCCTTGCGTATTTAACAAGAAACTCCAAGTCAATGCAAATGGTTGGCTCTCCAGATTCAGTTAAGGAAGACACTCAGGTTGCATTTTGAAAGTCACTCACTGACATGCTGTAGATTATGCAAAGATGCAACACCCTATCTGGAAGTCCAACCCTGCCTCCTAAGATCAATTAATGTCACTTAGAACATTGTGTGGAGAGATGACTTGAGGGGTCAGGTGACTTGGCTTGCACATGGTCCAGGTAAAGCTGACAAAGATAACGGCCCACCATGAGGAGGTGATGTCAAGCTCTGTCTTCTTTTCATAAGTGTTAGCAAGACAGATTAGAACTCATTGCAATGGTGTTTTCCATCCTGTTCCTCAGAAGGCCACAGCCCGCTCTCATCATTCAACAGAGATCTGCAGTGGGAGAGCTGATGTCCCTGTGCGCCCACACAGGTATATGCACGTACACAAAAGATACCTCTTGAGCAATCAGTGCTTCTTACTGAGTGTATGCATCACTGGGGCACCTTATTAAAACACAGCATTCATTTCAATAAGTCTAAGTGAGGTGTGAGATTCTGAATTTCTAACGGGCTCCCAAGTGATCCCAACACTGCTGCTCCACAGACCACACTGAGAGGTGCAACTGGGTAACTTCCAGGTGGTTCGGGTGTCATGTTCGTAGGTTGGAGAACCACAGGTCTCCGAAGACCAGGTGATCGCCACCCCCCGCACCCCTTCCCCAAGTTCCTGAGGTGTGGTGCTGCCCAGACGCACCGGTGTACAGGCACTCTACTCTGCTTTCCTGTGGGAGGCTTGCCGTGACCAGGCGATGTCCCTTAGGGGTCTGTTAGCTTGTGACTAGAACAGCTGAGACCACATGGCCACCTATTCCCAGACCACTTAGATGTGAAGTCACAGTAACCTCTGGTGCGTTCACAGAACACTCTCTGTGCAGCTCAGGAAACTCCCATACCACATTCATCGAAAACCCAGGCTGGCCCCCCATGGAAACTCCTGCGGAAGCATTCCGTAGAGCAGGGCACAGTGAGAGAAGGCAAGGCGGCTAGCAGGAGCTCAGAATCCCCTCACACTGGGGACTTTACGTGCTGCTTTGAGCACCACTGCTTGGCATGGGGGGCAGATAATCTTAAGGCCTGCATGTAGTCAGAGCAGGGCTCTGGAAGTGAAAGGGTCCCATGGCTTCCAAGGTTCTAAGAGAGCTGTACCTGGTTTGTCCCCTACTGACACGGTGACACACTGATCCACCGCTTGCCTGCTGCCCACTGTCAGCCTGGGTCACAGTCACCCAAGGCCCTGAGGTAGCACAACTTTCGTCCAGCCGCGCCCCACCCCCATGCCCATAACTCTGAAACTACATGACATCTTAACCTTTATAAGAATTTCTTCAAGACAGCATTTAAAAACACCCAAATCTTTCTTGACCTTTACATTTTAGCAGAGTTTTTTTCCCCCTTAAATTGATGTTACAATAATTTTTTTAAGCTGTGGCATTTTTAAAGCTGCTTCAAGAGGAACTTCACTTTCCCTTACCTATCCTATTTGAGACCAATCATTAATCATGAAGGGAAGGCACCAACGACTCAAACCCAGCTTTATTATGTTTTCGTGTTTGTGACATTTTCTTTCTATCAGCCAGTGGGAAGTTCCTACCATTTTCGTTTATTATCTACAAGTGGGAGAATTTGTTTCCCAGGTTCCGTCACTTTCCACAGCCTCTGACATGGCTCAGAGAGCCGGGAGAGTGCCTTCAGCCTGGGGTTTGCAGAGAATAGCTTAGGGACATCATCTTTAACTCTGTAAAATGCAAGCCCATTTTGTCCTGGGCAAAACAGACCTTTCTGCCTGTCAAAGAACAACTTAGCTGTTATATTCCAGTATTTTTCCCTCCCCTTGCCATAGGGGAAACTCTTATAGAGAGAACATAAGATGATGAACCCATAATTTCATTAGGGCTTAGGTCATAGGTCACAAAAAACTGAAGACCCACAGCCAGGACACCCCCATTTCTGCATGCCTATTGTCAGGGCTGAACAGCACTGGCACCTCTAAACCAGAGATTCTTAACCTGGAGTTCATGCCTCATGGGCGTGTGTATAGGATTCAGAAAGCTGTGAACTCAGATGGGGAAAAAACTGCATCTTTACTTTTACTAATGTCTAACTAAAATTTAGTATTCTATTCAATTATGGAGATAGGCAAGAAACTACTGTGGTATTAGCAGTGCCTTAACTGTGTCACCAGCAGAAATCACAGATGTTATCATATCATATCACAGTGGTTGAAGATATCTTGAAAAATAGCTTATATTCACCTCTACATGAAAATATGATAGTTATTGGTCTGGCTGCTTGATATTGTTATTTAATGCATTACTAAAGAAGCACATAAAAAAAGAAGCACATGTATTACTTTATCACACATTTGTGTTTTTTAAAACTTCAATAACTATATTTTTATATAATTGGTTTCCCTTGTAATTCTATGTATTTTATGTTATGCATTTTATTTTTTTTTAAGTTTATTTATTTTGAGAAAGAGAGACAGACAGACAGAGAGCACAAGTGGGGGAAGTGCAGAGAGAGAGAGAATCCCAAGCAAGCTCCACCCTGTCAGCACAGAGCCCAACACAGGGCTCAAATCCACGAACTGCGAGATCATGACCTGAGCCAAAGTAGGACACTTAACCAACTGAGCCAACCAGGCACCTCTATGTTACGCATTTTCAAGCATTATTCTAAGAAAGGTCCATAGGTTTTACCAGATGCCAGAAGTATACACAAAGTGTGGGTAAGAACCCTCCTTTAGATTTCACACTTTGCCCACATTCCTGAGTGACCATGTCATTCATTTTTGTAACATCTCTAATGCTTGTAGGATTTCAAGCTGACCTCCTTAAGTTGAGTGACCTTTCAGACCACTTTTTTTTTTTGCATTAGGAGCTGTGTGCTATTATCACAAGTGATACCTTAGTCATCTAGTCATTTTATCATGGATCTATTTTAAATACGCCTAATGACCTTTATTAAGCCTTCTGCCAAGTATTGGGAAAGATTATCAGATGAATAAGACATTGTCCCTGCCTCCAAGATCTTAGACTTTAATAAGATGTTTATTGTGCCTAGAAACTCCTTATTGAATGATCATCATCCTGTGTGATTATTCCCACCACTAGCAAGATCTACACCTGAGTAGCAAAGGCACCCAATCCAGGCTTATGCTGGGTGTTGTCCAGGGACAGAAATGTTTTTCTCCTTCCGGAAATTGCAAAGACATTCATCCAACAGCCATTGATTAAGTACCAAAGGGATGAGTAGGCAAGAGAGCTAGATGAGTCTAGATGATTCTAGAATTTCTGCCCCGAGTCTCCAAATGAAGAATGCTACTTTCAATAAGAAACAGAATGTCTGTGAAGGGAGAGACGAGATACATATTGTAGGGGAAGGAAGTTGTTGAGTTTTGAAATTGGTGAATTTGAGGTTATAGGATTATAGTTGGATATATGGACCCAAAACGTATTAAAAAGTCTAGGGTCAAAATCTAAATATGGGCGTCGTCAGTTGTATAGGTGGGAAGTAAAACCACTGGCAAGGATGAGTTTACTCTTTAACAGGCAAACATTTATTCTTTGAAGACTTTCAAGTATCTGAAGACAATGACAGCTGTAGAGTAACCTTCCAACCCTTCCCTCCAGCAAAATACAAAATAAATTCAGAACTACAAAATCTCTGTGCAAAACCTCAATCTCAATACTGCTTGAAGAAAACGTCGAGTGCTAAAAGTGCTAAAAAAAAAAAAAAGGGAATAAAAAGAGAAAAAGAAATAAATCCCATGCCCTTCTGCCCCCATTTTTTCCCACCAGAGAGTTTGGCTATGAGCAAAGGCAGACCAATAAAAACTTCTAGGAATCCAGAAGGGGGGCAACAGGCAAGAGGACTTTAGGGAAAGTGGGAGAGTGCACCAAAATGATTAAATAGAGCAGGACTTCTCGAAGGGGATTTCAAAGTATGTGTCTTTTTAAAAGGTAGGCAGCTACTGAAAGGGCCAGACACACAATTTAAAGGGATAGACACAGCTGAAATGAGCAAGTGTGATGTAAAGGGACTGTCTTTCAAACACACAGCTTCTAGGAAGGGGCGGGGGTGGGGGGGAGAAGAAGTAGAAGAAGGAAGACATGCCCTTTAGAAATTTAGATGGTGAAGCAGAAGAGAAGAAAAATGTAGGGCCCTGCAAGAAAAATAAATAAATCTACACAATTGGTGGACTCATAATCCCTCCCCCACCACCAAAACAAACAAAAACCTGCCAAAGTACCTGAATTTTACTAGACCAACAATAAAGAGTGCCATTTAACTAGGAACCATGTAAAACGTTCCAATATCATAAAAATGAAAGGCAGAACAGTAAACTCCAAAAAGGGCTATTGCAGAATGAATTTTCACACAAATCAACTGAGGAAAAGCCAACCTCTCCCCAAAAAAACATGAAGCAGAAGGAAACTTTAAGTTTACACTCAATACCGAATTAAATATATCCTAACAAGCATTTGAGGATATGAAAAACCACTTCAAATTAGAAATTCAAACACTGAGAACAGAAATGGACAAAAGAATAAAAAAAAGGCAGGGAGAAATTTTAAAAAATAGTTGACTGAACTCAAGGAAAAAGTACGGAAGAAAAAGAATGATATCTCAGAAATAAAGAAGAAATGACAACATGCCCAAGAAAGAAGAGACTTAGATGAAAATTTAATAAGGCACATTGAAGAAAAGCAGGAAAACAACCAAGAGAATGAAAATGACACAAAGGAAGATATAAAATGAGTCAGAGAAAAGCAGTGGCAACAGAAAACAGGCAAAGAAGGAATAATATTTGTATTATTGAAGTCCCTAGAGAACAAAAAGAGAGGACAAATGAATCACAACTAGTTTTTAAAATTACAATCCAAGACATTTTTCCAGAGATAGAAAAAGACCTGAATCCACACTCTGAGAAGGCTTATTAGGTACCTGGAAAAGTTAACCCAGAATGATCAAAATGGAGACAAATGCTAGTAAAAGTATGAAAGCTCAAAGTATATAATCTTCAAGACCTTCAGGCAATAAGAACAAATACTTTTGGCCAAAAAATTTTTCTGCAAAATAACAGTGAAAGATTCAACTGGCATCAGTTTTTAAAAGCAGTGTACTAAGAAGGCAAGGATGGAGTAACCCTGTTCAAGAGTTCAATGAAAGAACTTGTGAAGAAGGGATTTTATATACAGTCAGGAAGTCCTTGACTACATCTGTCAATATTATGATATATCAAACATATGAAATGACAATTTTCACCATACAGGAACTTACAGAATTCTGTACAGCATTTCTGTACAGAAAACTGTCCTTAAAGAACTACTAAAACTGGGGTGTCTGAGTGGCTCAGTTGGTTAAGTGCCTGACTCAGTTTCAGCTCAGGCCATGATCTCATGGTTTGGTGAGTTGGAGCCCCACATTGGGCTCTGCGCTGACAGTGTGGAGCCTGCTTGGGATTCTCTCTCTCTCTCTCTGCCCCTGCTATACTCACACTGTCTCTGCCTCTCTTAAATAAATAAACTTAGAAAACACATCTTTTAAAAAGAACTACTAAAACTGTCCTTAAAGAGAATGAGTTTCATCGAACCAAATCATGACTGGGAAAACTTCAATGAAAGGATGGATAAGAAGCATTTTAAAACATATAAATGTGCATATAATACCAAAACAAAGATGGGGATGGGAGTGAAAGGCTGCCACACAGCTGTTGTGTCATGTGACAAAGCAGAAATGTTGCAACTAAAATATAGGAGGAGAAGAGAAAAGTGGATATGCCCGCATTGCCATGTAGGCATTAAGTGGATGATAAAGGATTGAAATGCTGATGGGGGGGGGGAGGGTGTGGGGGGGGAAGTTTGGCTTCTTTTTTATTAAAAAAAATTTTTTTAAATCTTTACTTATTTTTGAGAAAGAGAGAGACAGAGTGCAAGCAGGGGAGGAGCAGAGAGAGAGAGAAGGAGACACAGAATCCAAAGCAGGCTCCAAGCTTGAGCTGTCAGCACAGAGCCCAGCACAGAGCCCAACATGGGGCTCGAACTTACCAAACACAAGTTCATGACCTGAGCCAAAGTCGGTAGCTTAAATGACTGAACCACCCAGGTGCCCTGAAAAAGTTTTTTCGGGTAAGTGGTAGGTAAACTACTAGCTAGGTAAACTTGACCCCTCCCCCCAAAAAAGGGAAAATTTTTTAAAAAATACAAGAAAGGGCAAAAAAAAAAGAAAAAAAGAAATGAAATGAAATGAAAAGAGGGAAATAACCATTGAAACAGAAGTTTCTCAGAAAAAAAATTTTTTTTAATCATAAGAAACTAAGTTGCAGACCTCTGTGGAAATAAATTCAAAAACGTAGATGAAATGAGTAATTTCCTAGAGAAATACACATTGATTTCATTAGGGTTAGAAAGATTACACAGAGCAATTTCCATATAAGAAATATAGAGAGTTACACAGGAACTGCCCCACACAAAAATCACCAGGCACAGATGATTTCACAAGACTTTCTACCAAACCTTCGCTACTCCCAATGCTCTATAAATTGGTCCAGAACATTGAAAATGAAAGAATACTTTTTAATCCTTTTTATGGGGCAAATACAAGACTCCTATCTAAACAAATAAAGATAATACAAAGAAATAAACCCACAGAGCTCTACACTCACAAATTCCAGTGCAAAAATTCTAAACAAAATACAGATCTTTTTCCTGGGATTACATCCTGATAAAACCAGTAGAAGTTGAAAATACGGGAAGCCAAAGCTGATGTTTACTACATCTAACCTACTGAATATCGTAGCTGAGCCTAGCCTACCTTACTCATGCTCAGAACACTTACATTAGCTCCTCTTGGGCAATATTATCACCAATAAATACTGTTTTATTTTTATATGTATATATTTTTTTTAATGTTTATTTTTGAGAGACACAGTGCGAGTGAAGGAGAGGCAGAGAGAGAATGAGACACAGAATCTGAAGCAGGCTCCAGGCTCCAAGCTGTCAGCACAGAGCCCAACGCAGGGCTCAAACCCACAAACCATGAGATCATGACCTGAGCTGAAGTTGAACATTCCACCAACTGAGCCACCCAGGCGCCCCAGCATAAATCCTGTTTTATAATAGAGTGTTGAATATCTGATGTAATTTACCAATTACTGCATTGAAAGTAAGAACAAGAATGGCTGTGTTGGGTACACAATGGTCAGTGTGTCAGCTGTTTACCCTCATGATCGAATGGCTGACTGAAAGGTGTGGCTGCTGTCACTGCCCAGTATCATAAGAGTGGGTCATACACCATATCACTATATCTAAATTCCAAGTACAATTTCTCTGAATGCAAACCATTCTGGCCCCATCAAAAAATTGGTGCCCCATCAAAAAATTGGTAAGTTGTAACTCTAAACATGATACATGGGGGATGGTCCATAGTAGCAAACATGATCCAATAGGCTTAAGTCTCTTTGACGCCAACAAAAGGTTGTCCAGTCACATCCTTGGCCTTTTCTCACAGAGCACATGCTCCTCATCTCCTAAATTCCTAAATCCCTTTATTTTTGGCTTCATTTGCTATCAAGGTAGGCTAAGAATTTCCCAAATCATCATGTGCTTGTTCCTATTTGGCTTAACAATTCCTTTCTCAATTTATCTCGAAATTTCCTTTGTCATTTTACTATGAGCAACAAGAAGAGACCAGGCTGTACCTTCAATACCTTGCTTGGAACTATCCTTAGCTAAATATCCAGCTTCATGACTTAAAAATTCTGCCTCACACACAACTGTAGGACATAATTCTGCTAACTTTTCTGTCCCTATTTAACAGTATCCAGTAACAGGCTCCTTATTTCCCTCTGCAACCTCACCAAAAGCACCTTTAACATGTATATTTCTACTAACATTCAGTTAAGGCAGCCCAGGCTTTTCCTACCGTGTACCTCAAAATTCTTTAGCCTCCACCCGTTATCCAATTTTAAAGGCACTTCCACATTTTTAGGTGTTTGTTACATCTACACCTCTCTTGCCAGTACCAAAAGCTCTTATCTGTTTTCTATGTCCAGTCTTATATATTTTCCCAAACTCAGTGGCTTCAAACAACAGGAATTTATCCTCTCCTAGTTCTGGGGGTCGAAACTCAAGGTGTGAGGAGGGTCACACTCCTCCTATGGGCTCTGGGAGAATCTATTCCTTGCTTCCTCCAGCTTCTGGTGGCCACCAGCAGTCCTTGGCTTGTGGCATCACTGCCATGTCTCCTTCCATCTTCATATCGCCTTCCTCTCTGTATATGGTCTAATCTCACTCTACCTGTCTCTTATCACCACATGGTTTATGCATTTGGGACCACTTGGATAACCCAGTATTAAATATAATATCCCTAAGATACCTTAATCATCTGACGAGCCTTCGTCTCATTGCAGCTGCAAAAACTTTATCATATAAGATAATGTAACCAAACGAATGTGAGTTCACTCCTTCATGAATCAGAATCTGAACCAGGTTGAGTTGTCACACAACAAAAACTTTATTTGCAGCAAATAAGGAGACCACAGGGAGTGACTTCCAAAGCCACGACTCCCCAAGCAAGGGTGGATGGGGTCCTCTTATTTAGAATTTTTTAATGTTTATTTATTTTTGAGAGATAGAGAGACAGACAGAGAGAGTGCAGGGGAAAGGCAAAGAGAGGGAGACACAGAAACCAAAGCAGGGTTCAGGCTCTGAGCTATCAGCACAGAGACTGACACGAGCCTCGAACTCACGGACTGAGAGATCATGACCTGAGCTGAAGTTGGATGCTTAACCAACTGAGCCACCCAGGAGCCCTGAGTTCTTTTTATTTGGGCTTAGGATGAATATTAAGAAAAGGAAGCCTTGTCATCATATGTAGAGGTGGGTATCAGGTCACGCATGCACCTTAGGAAACATGCCTATATACATGCACATTATGTAAATGAGGCCTGTGCTCCTCCTTGGGCAGAGATTTTAATAATAATGAGGTAAAGGTAGCTGTTTGTCATTCTAGGGGTCACTCCATGGTCCATCTGTAATCTGTGTCGTTGGGATTCAGGGGTTAAGTTCAAACTGATCTGAGTGGTCAGGGCCAGCTAGAGGTCTTGTCAGGGCAGTCGCTGTTGCTCAAGGGCCGGTTTCACTTTCTATTTCCCTGAGTTAAGAGATAATCTGGAAAGAAGAACTTATGGAAAAATGTAGAACAAAGGTCAGTGAGTATAAGTAGTTGGATAGTAAAGGTCGGGTCTTGGGGTCTAGCTGGTGACAATAATATTTACAGATTCTGGAGTTTAGAGCCTGATGGCTATTTTTCAGCCTACTACACATGAAATAAGTCTGAAAGGGAAAAAAAAATTATATAACCATTTCCCATAGATGCTGAGAAAGCAATTGACAACATTTAACACACATTCATGGTAAAACTACTCCAGTATATCGAAACTGATGCACACTTTCTCAACATGATGATTACTTCTAAAGCTGGTATCTTACTTAATGGAGAAATCCTGGAGCAATTTCCAATATGTTCAAGAACAAGACACAAATGTCCACTATCCCTACTACTATTGAATTAGCCAATGCAATTAGACAAGAGAAATCAGTTAGAGGCATAAGATAATTAAAGGGGGAAAAAAGAAACCCTGTATTTGAAGATATGATAATATACCTGGAAAACTTCAGAAAATCATATTAAAACTAACTCAAATAATAAAAGAATTTATTCAAGTAATAGGATATAAAATTAACATATAAAAATCAATGACCTTTACACAAACAATAAACAGCACATATTAACAGGAAACCCCAATTACAACAGCCTCAAAATGTAGTAAATACTTACAAACAAATTTAACATGAAGCGTGCAAACCTGTACAAGGAAAAATTTCTTAATGTTCCTGAAGAACACTAATAAAGGTTTGAGTAAATGGAAAGACATCTCATGTTCTTGGATAGGATTATATAGCATTATAAAAATATCCGGTTATCCCTAAGTTAATCTATAAACTTACTACGATTACAATAAAATACCAACAAGCTATGTTCTAGAGTTACACAATTTGCTACTAAAGTTCATATGTGGAAAAAAAAATTGCAAGATGGGTAGAACACTGAGAAAGAAAAAAAATATGTGTGGTACAAGAAAATGAAACATTCAGTAAAACCTTGATAATTAAAACAGTGTGGTGCAGGAACATGAATAGAAAAAATAGACATACAGACTAGTAGAATAGAATAGCCCAGAAGTAGACCCACATACAAACGGAAAAATAGTATACGAGAAAAGTGGCATCTCAGATCACTAGGGTGAAGATGAACATTTTAACAAATAATTCTGGAACGACCGAGTAGTCATTTGGAAGAAAATAAAATTAAATCCGTATCTCACATCATATGGTAACATATACTCCAAGTAGATTAGGATTCTAAATGTAAAAACTGAAAGCATACAATATGGAGGAAAACAATGCTAAGTTATCCTTTAACCTTGGTAAGAAACAGGTTTTCTGTGGTTTAAAATCCAGAGACAATTTAAAAAATTGATAAATTTGGCCACATGCAAATTAAGCTTTTTTCCATGACACCAACACTGTACACAAAGTAAAACGACAACAGACAAATGAAGAGAAAATATTTGAACATATACTAGAGAGAAAGCACTAATATTCCTCATATATAAAGAAATCTTAAAAATGGAGGGACAAAGGACCAAAATCCTGGTAGAAAAATGAGGAAAAGACATAAACAGATAATTCACTGAGAAAAGATTGAAAATGGCCCTCAAACCTGTGAGAAAATGCCCAGACACACTCATAATTAAGGAAATTCATTTCTCACCTCTCTAACTGGCAAAACTCTAAAAGTATCAGAGTACTTTCCATTAGTATAGCTCTTTGGTGAAGCTATGGGGAAACGGGCACTTCCATACATTCCCAGTGGGAACCTTCTGGAGGGACATTTGGCAATATCTAACAAAATTGCATATACATTTTCTTTGTGACCTAGCAAGCCCACTTCTAGGGAATGTATTTCCAACAATACAAAAATACATATGCACAAACATATTCATTGCTGCATTGTATATATTTGCTAAACACCAAAAGTAACTTAAATGCCCATATGTAGGAGAGTGCTTGAATAAACTGGTATATCCACACAATGGAGTACTATACAACTGTATAAAAGGATGAGGAAACCCATGACATTCATTGTTAAGTGAAAAAAGGCAAAACCCCTGTTTAAAAGAAACAACAGTCCTAAAATAGTCACTTTCGCAAAGCCCCACCAAGATTAATACCGAACCTATGATGATAAAGGGAAACCTCACTAAAGTGGACTCAGGTTGCCAGAAGGGAGGCTGGAAGGAGGAGCCATACCATTCAATGTGAATTATGAGAAGAATTGTCAATAATGGGCCCCAACAGGAAAAGATGGACAATGCATCTTCTACAGGAAACCGACACCCTCTGCATCTCAGCCAATGAGAAACTGTCATCACCCTTAACACTTGCTTTTCTCCAATGGGCTTCTGCTCTGTTCAAAACAGCTCCCAATTTTCTCCTTCTCTGTAAAATACTGTTCCTCTCTTTTGTTGGTTGGACTTGCCTATGGCTTTGCCATAGCTTTCTTGTCCTGGATAGCAATTCTCTGTTATTCCTGAATAAACTCATTTTTGTTGGTAAAATAACTGGAAGTTATATTTTTAAGGTTAAGGAACCTAATTACAGTTTCAGCCTCTCCCAAGAGTGGAATTTTAAACCAATCAGTCTGGAATTTCCTTGATCAGCACTAGTGAGGTAATCTGTATAAGACCCCCTGCCTTCCCCTAAGGGAAAGTAACCTTGCCTGAAATATAATCCACTCTTTCAACTTCCTTATATCACCCTCCGTCTTCCTATAAAATAGTTGTCCATTTTGTACAACTCCTGGGAGCTCCTTTCTACTCGCTAGATGGGATGCTGCCCGGTTCATGAATCCTTGAATAAAGCCAATTATATCTTTAAATGTACTCAGTTGGATTGTCGTTCTTCAACATTCCAAAACACATCTAAGAGTGTGTGATCCTTTGTGTCAGAATTTAGACATAAGAAAATACACGGGTGTCTACTCCCTTGTGCAAAAGAAATTCAAAACAAACAAAAGAGTTGAATAAAGGCAAAGTATCTCCCTCAAAATACTTAACCAATGCAAAGGGAAGAATAGTAACTTCATAGCGGAGAAGCAGCAGACACCAACCTAACCAAGTGATCAAGGTAAATATCACTAATAATAAGACATACCACACCATCAGTCTTTTGCCATGATGTGCTGAAAAGAAACACAGTATCACTTCTGTGGTATTCTTGCCAAAACTGCATAATCTTACCCCAATTGTGAGAAGGTGTTAGACAAACCTGAATTAAAGGGTATTCTACAAAATTACTGATCACTACTCTTCAAAAAGTGCCGAAGTCAAGAAGGACAAGGAAAGACTGAGAAACCGTCACAGATTGGAGGTAAGATGCAATGTGGGGTCTTGGAAAGGATCCTGGAACCGGAAAAATGATATTTGCAGGAAAATTAGTGGATTCCTAATGAGGTCTGTGGTTGAGTTAATAATATTGTACTAATGTTAATTTTCTATTCTCCGTAATGATCAGATGGCCGTAAGAGTTGTTAACATAAGTGACAGCGAAGTGAGGGATACAATGGAACACTTTATAGTATTTTTTCCCCAACATTTCTTAAGTCTACAATTAGTTGAGGCTAAAAGGTGGTTTGAAAGCCAAAAATAAAGAAATAAATAAAATGGTTGTCTTAACTTCTATCCGGGGTTTTCTGGAACCCTCCACCTTTCCACAGCGCTCCTATAAAAGTTTCAAACATTTCTGAAACCACATACCACTCATCTTAAACTTCCGATGATCAGCCGGGCAGCCTGGAAGGTTGCCAAATTAGTGAAGAGGAGGAGAAAGCTGGAAGAGGCATCCGAGGAAATGGAGCATTTGAGAGAGAGATTTTTAAATGACCTCTTTTGTGTGGCTAAATTTATTCATAACCTGGAATGGGTTACAACCATCACAAGGACACAAAACTCATCAGGTAAATTCAAGGACGTTTTAAATATGCATCTAACCACCTCCTGTCCAAAACATTCAAGCTTAACCTTTCTTTCGAAAATGCAATCTGCTCTTTCCACCCTGCCCGCCTACCAGGCTCGGAGACCTAGATTGCCACACGAGCAGAACCATCACCTTGTCCTGATTCAATAGGTTCTTGTTGTTACATTATCAGCTTGAGATCCTAGGGGTATGTGGAGATGTGCCTGTTTGCTGCCGAACAAGTTCATGCACAATTTATGTCCTTCGTATAACTTTGGCCTTAAGAGCTTTTTTCAGAGCCCATTTCAATCGTGTTTTCCCAACAACTATATTAGAAAGCAACTGTTTTTTCGTCATATTAAAAGTGCGGGAAATGAAACAAAGGTCCCAAACAATTCATTGCGTGTGCTCAAGATAGAAAGATTTGGGTAAAGGTAACACCAGCTCTAATATCTCCAGCATCTGCAACCTCCTTCTGGTCTAGAAGACCGAGCTGCCAATGTGTCCCTGGAAATGGTGGCCACTGGTAATCCAGCTGACATACTTTACACTTGCAATACAATGATACACTTTGCACTGCTTTACACTTTTCACAGCCCTCTTCACAGATTTGACTTCTTTGATTCTCAAAACACATTATAATGCAAATAGGATAGATAAGAGATTTCTTTTGTAATGAGGATGTTATGGTCTGAATGTTTGTGTCCCCATCCCCCCCCCCCAATTCATATGGGGATATCCTAACCTGCAAGGTGATGCTATGAGGAGGTGGAGGCCTTTGGGAAGGCAATTGGGTCAAGAGGGCGAAGGCGTCATGAACAGAATTAGCGCCCTGAAAAGAGAGCTCCAGAGAGCAAACTTCATCCTTCAACCACAGGGGAGTCTCTGGGATTTTGTTATAGCCACTCAACCAGCCTAAGACGAATAGATAACACCACTCAATAACCAAATGATACCACTCAGTAACACCTTAAACTGTATAAAGTCTCTTTATTTGCATTACCTTATTTAGGACCCACTAAAAGAAGTGTCAGTTAATATTATCCCATTCTTTTAGATAACTGAGGCTCAGAAATGGACTGATCCAACATCAGTCAGGTAGACAGAGAAGATGGGACTTCAGCACAAGTCTTTTGACTCATAATCCAATCATTTCTTTCGCTATGCTACAGCTGCATGTCCAAATGAGGAGAAATTACAAGTTTCGGCTATGACTTCCAAGAGGAGTGCACACATGACATTATGATAGAAGGGAATCTAATGGGGTCACTCTGCTTAGCTGCCGGCCACCAGTGCTGTCCCAATGGGGCTGGGCAGAAGCAGAACATGGGTACAAGTCAGGCAAGTATAAGCTGTACCTCATCAAGCATCAGGCTAGATTCAGGCAGTTATCTGTACGGATATCTGTGACTCGCTTTGGAAACATTCCCAGGGCAATAGGAGAGCCAGAAAGGATATACATTAATTCATTAATTAGAAGCTCAGGAGGAATCATTAGGTATTTGAGGTAGGACACAGTTAGGCTTACAGTCACTCCTATTAGGTGAAGAATGTATTGAGCCAGCTCTCTCTGCTTTACTGGAAGTTTAGACTAAAGCTCTGTTTTACTCCTTGCCCTAGCATATCTTAAAGCAATGGGGGCTCCCCTGGCCTAACCCAGGAGAACAGGGTTTCATAAATAACAGGACTCCAGAGTCCTGCTTGACCCTTCAGCATGCAGCTGAGATCCGTGATGCCTGACCGCTGATTTAGGATTTCAAAAACAAACGAGCGAGAAACCTTACAAGGAAGGGTACTAGAGTCAGGGGAGAGAGGGCCAGTCAGAGAACCGCTCTCCTTGTGGTTTTGGCAGTGCTAAGGATGGTGCTCCGTGGAGCATTCTGGCCGCCCCTGGAATGGTCCCATGGCTCAGCTGGACAGAGCTCACTAATCTGCCTCCAGGCCCTTTCCTTACAGCGACATCACCAACATGATGGACTCCATTGCCAGAGGCCCAGACTCCTCGTGGGCTCCTGAGCGACACCTGGTGTTGCAGACCTGGGTGGGGCGGGGGTTGGGGGGGGGAGCTCCCTTCCCTTCTCACGGCTCCAGCCTCAAGACCTCTCCCTCCGGGTCGTTGGGGGCTTGCATTCACCTCTGTTGGTGACTGCATTGGGGGGAAACTTTGCCAAGTGCAAGGCGGCGTTCTGATAAACGGTGGAGTGTGAAGATGCGCAGAGTCCCAGAGCTGAAGGTCACAGGGAAGAAACCAAAACCAGGAAATTCGGGGATGTTTCATCCCCAACGTATAAATGCAGACAATCTCACAGCTATGAAGTGGAAAGTTTGTGGGGAAAAACAAATGCTTTGGTTATTACAGTGTTACTACATTCATAAAATATATTTCATTAGGGGGGAGTTTACACAGGGGGTAATGAGATTTTTGCTTTATACATTATTTATAACCACTTAATCCAGGTACTGTGGGTTATTTTTTTATTCCTTCGTTTTCACAGCTACAAAACACTTCAGTATTTCTAATTTATTTCTGCTTACAATACAGATGTTCTCAATTGTGTTTCTAACTACATTTCAACCGTTATGATCATGTTTATTTGTGTCAGCACACAAGCAGGGGCTGAACGTGCACTACACAATAGTGAAGCTTCAAGAAGCATGTAAAAAGGCTCCTTGTGCTTTAGTCACCAACAAATTAAAGCCCGCTGCACAGCCCTATCTTTAATCATCGGAGGTTTTCATCTTTGGATAAGTCCCCTGCAGTTGGGCAAGCAGAGCGACAGCTCTCTCGGTGCAGAGAGGTTGCACGCCTTCAGACAGCACTTTTCAAGATGACCATTTGGAAGCAACATTTGGAGAACATTTGGGTTATGTCCTCTAACTGAATTTCCAAGCTGTTGGTAACGGACTAAAGAAAACGCAGTCTGTACTGCATCCTAAGAAAGCAAGAGTGTAAGAGCCTTGAAGGTCATGTGTAAATATTGACATTTTCATTTGATTTAGCGTCCCGAAGTGGAGTCCCTGTGTTGCTTATCTTGCTGTGAAAGCGTACCCATTTGCCCGGCCCCACAGAGTGTAGGGGGAAAGATCTGATCTGAGCAGCCGTGGGTGCTCTTCCCTGCCTTTGCTAACAAGGCTGAGTTTTGTTTGTGCAAAATCTGAGTCAGAGGGGCGTTCCTCCCCTCTCCTCTGCACCACGGACTGATGCACCTGATTAGATAACAGCAATCTGTGGGCTGAATGTTCATGTAGTGACATGAAAACCAAGATGCAAAAACACTCAGGGAAAACAGCCTCCCACTCACTCACAGAGTCGAGTCAGGTGTCTAAACCTAGAGTTATTTGGGGAACCAATAACTGGCTAGTTTGGCCACAACACCCTTCCGTGTCCTCAGACGCAGGATGAGGAAGAAAGGCCGGCATGCCCTCAGGCTCTGGACCCTTCTCACAAAGCAGGACTCCACCTGCATAGGTTGATTTAATCAGGGCCAGATTCTGAAGATGAGAGGCCCGCGCCTGGTCGGTCTCCCCGCCGACAGCAGTGGTTAGGGCTCCCGCGGGCCCACCGGCTCCGCCAAGGCGCGTGAGTGGCGGCCTACTGCGTTACTCTCCGGTGCCAAAGCAATGACTCCGGCTCGGGTAGCACAGCCTGGCAGTTTGATAGGATGCCAGAGGTTCCTGTCTCCCTGAAGTGAGGTCACGGGAATTATTTCCCTCCTGAGACCTGGTCTGTTGAAACGCAGGTCTGGCAGAAATGAGGCACCGGGGAGTGAAACATAGAGGAACCGGGACCACCTCAAATGGCCTTTGACCTGAAAAGTCTTTTTTCTAAGTGAAAAGAAGAAAATGGAATGGGGAAACAAGATGATCGTTTAATGCTTCATAACTCAAGCTCTCTCACTTACTTCAAAAAAGGAGAAATGGTATAAAAGACCAACATTTTCTGCCCTCTGCATTTGAGTTTTGAAAGGTGCTCCTCAAACATGAAGGATATAGCCTCTGTGCCCAAGCTATAACTCACACTGTAGTTGCAAAGCTAACCACCCTTCTCTACTCTGGCTTTAGAAGTCCTGGTCAGCTCAGGGCGCCTGGGTGGCTCTGTCGGTTAAGCAGAGGGCTTTGGCTCAGGTCATGATCTCGCGGTTCACGGGTTCAAGCCCCACATCATGCTCTGTGCTGACAGCTCAGAGCCTGGAGCCTGCTTCAGATTCTGTGTCTCCCTCTCTCTCTCTCTGCCCCTCCCCCATTCACATTCTGTCTCTCTCTCTCAAAAAAATAAACATTAAAAAAAAAAAGTGTTGGCCAGTTCAACCGTTGAAATAATGCAATAGGTTAAAGCAACTCTCAAAGGTACTTTGTGTGTTTTGTTTTGACGCAGTACTCGGTCAGCAGTGTCAGCCCCATTCAAAATTCCCAAGTGGGCAAAGTGTGTGTCCGTCCACCTTGCTCTCCTCTCTCTGTGCTTTCCCCAAGCCTCCTTAGTAAGCCTCCCCATCACTCCCACTGATCAAAGTCCAAAGTTCTTTCAGCTCTGCTCGTCCCTTGAACGAGCCATTGGAAAACACGGCTGATAACTACCTTAGCGTGTTTGCCTTTATGAATCAGTTTTGTGTTTTGCACAAACCAAGAGACTTTCCATTTTAAAGGAAGGGGAGAAAGCCAAAGGAATACATCTTTAGAGATGGAATGTCAGACACCTCGACACCTAGATAAAATAGAATTTGGGCAGGGAAATGTATTTTCTGCATACCTCAAGTAGAGGAACCTGTCAAGCCAGTACCCTTCTGGAAGACCTGGTCTCTTTCAGGACAGGGCACTCCCTACCCCATATCCCCCCATACACATAGCTTCCCACTGTGATGTTTTAGGCAGTGTGTATAAGAGCTGTACCTATTCACCTACTCAGAACCTAATACTAATTAATTCTAATTAACCTAACACCTAATGCCTGATTACCTGAACTAAATTACCAGAGTCTGGCTCTTCTGGTTTTCCTCAAGACCCTATTGCCTTCCCACCTTCCCAGAAAGAAGGAAGCAGTGGTTTAAAAAATTGGCCAGAAACGAATAAAAAAGCATGCTAGAGTTTCTTTAGACCACCTAAGTTAACGTTACACAATCCATTGTGTTTATGACTAATTTGATTATCCTGGTTAGCCCTGATTTGTTTCAGCCTAAAGCTTACGATGCCTTCTTCCAATGTGGTTATCCTCCACGTACGTGCATGAACCCATAGTGGTGGGAGGGAAGACAGATAAGACCTGTTTTATTTGAGCTTGTGAAAATGATGGCTTTGATCAAGTTCAGTGTCATAAGTTTTCTTCCACAAGAAGGGAGAGTATACCTCCCGATGAGCAATAGTTCTTTATTACATAGAAATGGTTCCTAATGCTCAACAGATAGAGCGTTTGAGAAAACACAGGTATTCTCCCAAATCACAAAGAATAATGGGATGGTCAATATGATTGACTGCTGTAAGCTTTCATGGCCTATTTCAGACAGAGATCCTGAACTATGGGAAAAGAACAGTGCCTGCTGGCCATGGGAAGTCATTGCTGGGAGGAAGGAGTATAAACATCCCAACAGGCGACCATCACTTTCAATATTATATTAAAAGTAATAAGGTGGGGGCACCTGAGTTGCTCAATCAGTTAAGCATCCAACTCTTGCTTTTGGCTCAGGTCATGATTTTTCCATCTGTGGGTTCCATTGGGCTCCATGCTGACAGCGTGGAGCCTGCTTGGGATTCTCTCTCTCTCTCTCTCTCTCTCTCTCTCTCTCTCTCTCTCTCTCTCTCTCTCTCTCTCTCTCCCAATCAATATAAATATAAAT
>NW_027533089.1:14562273-14609516 GCF_008692635.1 Crocuta crocuta
CACATCAGACTCTGCCTTGAAAGCACAGAGCCTTCTTGTGATTCTCTCTCTCTCTCTCTCTCTCTCTCTCTCTCTCTCTCTGTCTTTCTGTCTCTCTGTCTCTCTCAGAATAAATAAATAAAGACTTTTTTTAAAAGTCATAAGGTAATAGGTATAAGAAACTTAGGCTGTGTTTACTGGATTCATAAAACAATCCCCCAAAAGAGGGAAATTTCAATTTTCCACGAAGTTTCAAATCTATAATTGTCTGGCATCATTTCCAGGCATGCAGAAAAAAATTATTTTTTTTTTCTTCTGGATTAGTGTGTCTCAGCCAGTGTGCACATCAGGAACACCTGGGGGATTATGTGTGATTTTATTTCTCTCTTTGTTTGTTTTCAAAATATGTGGTAGTACCCCACCACAAATTTCTGCTGGAATCTAATTTCCTAGCCTGGTGTCAACGACATGTTTATCCTATAGCCCACTTACACTCTCACCCCACATATTTGCCTGGATGATCCTACCTATATCCTTGGCTCCAAGCCCATATACATTTGACTCCTGAATTAGTCTGCTCAGGCAACCATAACAACGTACCACAGACTGGGTAGCTTCAACAACAGGCATTTCTTTTCCGGAAGTTCTGGAGGCGTGAAATCTGAGACAAGATGTCGGCAGGCTTGACTTTTTCTGGGGCCTCTCTACCTGGCTTGTAGAGGCTGTCTTTTCCCTGTACCTTTACATAGTCTTTCTTCTGTGTGTCTCTGTGTCCCAAGTTCCTCTTCTTACAAGGACACCAGCCATATTGGATTAGATCCCACCCTAATATTCTCATTTTACCTTATTACCTCTTTAGAGACTCTATCTCCAATACAGACACATTCTGAGTTCTTGGGGGTTAAGACCAATATATGAACATGGGTGGGGATACAATGCAGCCCATTACACCTCCAATTCTAGGATGCTAGCCCTGCATGATGACTGGCTCATGCATTTGAGGCACTCTCATGAAAACAAGAAGCAAGATATCTGTATTGCTTAAGGGATCAAAATAAGGACCAGGGAGTGGAAGATAGAGGTTGAAATGTTCAGCTCAACACACTGGACGGGTGTGTGACAACAAGGGAGGGTCTAGTTATCACGGACTGCATCCTCTGACAGTATGTCCCTGTCACAAGAAGGGCACGTCAGAGGCTGGATGGGTGCCCTTTGGGCCTGTCTTCAGAAGAATCCAGCATGGGCCTCCAAGGTTCTTTTTCTTTCCTTGATTTGATGACTTTGGTGAAGGAATATGAGCTCAGTGGGATTAAATCAAGATGATCAAAATAAAGCAGTAGAAAATCGAGAAAAGTATATGCATAGATGTGTCCATAAATACAGCGTGATCAGATATGAGCATCTTTGCAGTGCTTATCAAATCTGGGTTCCACAGGCAGTATTTAGGGGTGACTTGGGGTTTTTCAGTGTCCTTTTCCATTATCTCCATCTGCTCACCTCCAAAATGTGCCAAAATCAGCATTCAAGCTAAGTCAAAATGTTATGCTTTCTCCACAAAGCAGCCTCAAAACAGGGCCCCCGACCCTCCTCACCGTCCAGATCACCACCCTAAACCATGCTATCTACGAATTTCAGATCCGCCAAGCGCCCAGAAGGAGGCATGAGAGCTACAAGGGGGCGTATGTCAAGTCCCCGTTGAGTTGGGTGAAGCTGGCATGTGTAGAACTGCCTTGGCTTCTCGGGGGCCCCTCCTGGTACATTTAGCTCAGAGGGAAGGGGGGGCTGTGAAGCCTCACCCACCCCACCACCACTTCTGCCCATTTCCACAAGAATAAGTGAAACAGCCAAAACCCAAATCTGGACTCTATTTCTAAAGACCTTGAAGCCCTAAGTAAGAAAGTGAGACATTTATGGAAACCTCTAGAATTTTCATCTTTTCTGACATCCTACTTATCACTGTCACTGAGAAGTAGCAAAACCAATTTGTTCAGGTCGTTATGGCCTGCCCTGCTGCTGGACTCCCCTACCGCTATCGTGACCCCTCAGTCGCATAGCCATGCCACACTCGGTCTGTGGGTTCTCAGTGGACAATCTGAGCCATGTGAATCCAGGAAAAGCCCTGAGTCAGTGATAGACAGCTAATATCAGGGGACACTTTAAGGCAAACTCTTAGAGTCTATGCTGGTTTTGTCTTCACTGAGTATACTTGTAATCTGATCAGAAGAGTGTCTTTAGCACCCTCTTTCATAACGTTTTTGTAGGAATCAATACAGTGTAAGCAAATTGGCATCAATAGGTTAGATTCCTTATTTGACATTCCTGAGACTTTTCATTTCTTTGTCAAAAAACTATTGATTTACAGCATGCCTTTTGACTTCTGGTTCAAGTGCTTCCAAAGACACTGGCTTTTAAGAATGCATCCTGGAAAGCCCGACAGTCTAACATTTGGAAAATCTAAGTCAAAACTGTATGACAGGCTAAAGATGGGTGAGGTAGGAAAGTTTCGGGCTAACTAATGACAATAATATGAAGTATATAAATATATGTTTGCCAACAAAAGCCAGAAGAGCAAGTGGAACAACTAGTAATTAAAGGGGGCAAATACATTTTTATTTTAATTTTAAAAAACAGCCAGTGTCCCAATACCTTTCCCATTAAAAACAATAAAAAACGTAGCTATTATTCAGAGGGAGAGAGAGAGAGAGAATGTAGTACATTAGAACAAGAGTTTTGTATCGGAGTCTGAACCTCATAAGCAATGATCCACATCATCTTTTCATTTGTGCAAGGTTTCACTGTCTACAAAGCACTTTCCCAAATGTTATTTGTTCATCCAACAGTTATTGGGTGCCTCCTCTCTGCCAAGCATTGTGCCAGTGATACCAATAGAAAGAGATGATCCTTACCTTTAAAGCCCACAGAAGCAATCTCCTACCCTGACCAAATTTAAGGAAAGGAAAGCCTTTGGAAAGAGCAGAATGGGACAATGATTTTTTTAGCATGCGATTTCTGCCCTAGAATTCCAACATCCCAAGAATGACAAAGGAGAAAAAAATGATCACCAGTTTCCCAATATTTTAAGAAAGCCATTTCGCTACGTCTCATTCATCAGCCTCTCTTGCTAATCATTTGCATGTTTCCTGCAGTTTAAGGGGGCAACCCTCCTAACCCTCTCTAAAACCTGCTGTTAGGGATGCCCTAAGGCCAATACACATCTTCGCTATTTGCCGTATATGAGACTGAAAGGGGGGTATTCTTTCTCCTTAATTGTAACAGGCTAGGCGGTGGCTTACAAATAAACCTTGAGTACCTCAATTTGCAAAGCAATTCATGATTACTTCTGATTAGTCATGCACTATGATAGGAATTATAAGAGATGACTAAAAGCATACCGCTGACCATAGGAAGCCCAGGAGAGGAGAAATACATACACAAATCTAAGTAAAATATGAAGCAAATACCCCACAATAACCCTGGTGCCGCAGGATAGACGTTAGCATCTAACTAAACTTCCCAACCTTCTCACTGTTCTCACTACGGCCACACGTGGTGGGGGTGAACATCTAAAACGACAGACATCTGTCGTGTTTTAGGCACTGTGTTCTGTTTGTCTCTAAAATCTTCAAAATTCTAGAATAAGTATGAAAATATATCCTCTGAGGACTTTAGAAAACAAGCCAGCCTAATTTTACTTAAAAAAAAAAAATGACATCAGATTAGACTTATTTTGCTGGGAATACTGAATTAGGTAACTAGACAGATCTAGTGAATTTTGACTTGAACAAGAAGTCTGGGAAAATCTCAAAATTTCCTGCTGGTCAAGTTGAAAAATACTTTGTACCAAACGATGCCACAAGATGAATTCATAATGATTAAACTACTGTGCCCTAAGGGGGCTGGCCAGCCTTGAAGAAAGTTTCCAAAGATGTTCCTGGGGCCCATGCCCATAACCCTGCATCATCCAGCATATTATACAATTTGGATGACGATATAGAAATTGTGCTCTACTGAAACTTCAATGAATTTAAAAAAACTCAGGACATAGCAAATAACTGTCCTTGTGCCAGGCCCGTTATGAATATATTTTTGAAAGTTTCTATAATGAATGAATAAATAAATAAATGGATGGCATAGGTTTGAAAGAGGAATCAACACTAAAGAGACCACATGTAATAGGATGTAAGGTCCTACAGCAAGATCTAAAACTAAATACCAAAGTACAGCAGAGAAGGAGAAATTTTACTGAATTGTTTGATTGGGCAGACATTCCTCTCCCTCACAAAAAGGTAAAATAGAAACAGAAAAAAATTAATACTCTAACTGGTTTCATCAATAGAAGTATAGAGCCTAGAATGAAGGAGATGATAGTTTACTTTGTCCTATCGGGACATATCTGGAGCATTTTGTTCAATTCTGGCTACTAGACACTGAACTGATTTAAACAAAAATAGAACTGTGGGTAGGCTAAACATATCATGTAAGAAACAATTTATTATGTGTGATTATCACCATAATTTAAAATGAACTAAGTGCCAAGCGTTTACATGCATTTTCTCATTTAGTTCTCACAACTTTTTGCCTTTGAGGCAAGTATTATTATTCCCATTTCATAAATAAGAAACTAAAGGCTGTTGGAGCACCTGGGTGGCTCAGTTGGTTAAACATCCAACTTCCACTCAGGTCATGATCTTGCAGTTGGCGAATTTGAGCCCCATATTGGGCTCTGTGCTGTCAGCATGGAGCCTGCTGTGGACCCTCTGTTCCTCTCTCTCTCTGCCCCTCCCCCACTTGTGTGTGTGCCTGCTCTCTCTCTCTCTCTCTCTCTCTTTCTCAAAAATAAACATTAAAGAAAGGAAAGGAAGGGAAGGGGAGGGGAGGGAAGGGAAGGCAAGGGAAAGGAAGGAAAAGACAAGAGAAAGGAAAGGAAAAAGGAAAGGAAAGGAAAGGAAAGCAAAGCAAAGAAACGAAACGAAACGAAACGAAAAGAAAAGAAAAGAAAAGAAAAGAAAAGAAAAGAAAAGAAAAGAAAAGAAAAGGAAAGGAAAGGAAAGAAAGAAAAGAAAAAGGATAAGGCTGTTGATTTCGGCTCAGGTCATAATCTGGTTCATGGGATCAGCCCTGCATGGAGCTCTGTGCTAACAGCAAGGAGCCTGCTTGGGATTCTCTCTCTCCCTCTCTCTCTGCCTCTCTCCCTCATGCATGCATGTTCTCTCTCTCTCGAAATAAATACATAAACTTAAAAAAAAAAAACTTCTAAAAAAAAAAAAAAGCAAAGGAAGATAGAGGCTGAGTGGGGTCAGGCAATTTGTCCAAAGTCAGATACGGGCAGTCATGAATCTCAACAAGGCTCCTCTGGTTCAAGAGCCTACATAGCTGAGAAGTGGAGAGAACTATTTAAAAGATGACTGCACAGACACAACATGGAAGCATATTCACACCAGCTTTAAGACAAAGTACTAGAACCGAAGAACGGAAGTTACTGGAAAAAATGGCTCATTCTGTGAAAAAAATGTAAAATTCTTTTAGGTGTCTCACACAGATCCCCTCCCGCGCTTTTCCACACCATTTCAAGTCAAATTGACCATTTCCTTCAATGAGGGTGATTACATTAATTGCAAAGAGTCTTCTGTTTTCTGTCTACAAGGGCTCACAGTTGAGATGGCTTAAGGTGGTGTGTTTCTGTTGGCCACGTTTCTGTGTCTCTTTAGACTTCTCTTCCTAATAACTACTGCACAGATCTGGGTAATTCAAGTATCAAAGGCTCTCAGCTTTGACGTTACAAAATATGCTGGCTCTAGCTGTCCTTGAAAGCCAGGAGCTGCTCCTCCCCTCAGTGCCACCAGGACCTCAGGATGAAAGATGTGCAAGTCACCCTGCATTTTGAAAAGAAGCAATCCATTTCCAAGTTGCAATCTACTTGAAATAATCTCCCCAATTACATGGAAGTAATTTACTCTATATTTACTTTCTGTTTTGGACTATCAAATATCTCTTCCTCTCACCCCCAGGGGCAGCGGCTAGGATTAAAAGTTCTGCTACCAGCCTGCCTGGGGTTTTATTATTTAACTCTTCTGTGCACTTAGGAGTGGGCGAACTTTGCCAGAGGGTGACCCAAAGTCCCTTCTAGCCCAAGAATAGGTATTCTTGCTATATTAACCTTATTTATTTTAGATCCAGTCTGTTTCCCAAACTATTTATTATTTTTAGTACACATTCTTTCTCCAGCACTGAGGCTGACCTATGTAAGGCTAAGCAGTTGAAAAGAAAAACATTTAATCAAGTGACAAGTTGACCCATGCAATGCCACACAGACACATTTATGTACTGTCTGCTACAGGGTCAGACAAAACTTAAGTGGAGCTAAACCCAGAGTCCCCTCTCGGCTGGGCCACGTCTCACTTTCCACCCCTACCGATGGAGGCCACCAGCGCTCAGAGGAGGGTACGTTTTCATTTCTAATTTCCTGTCCTGGGTGCAGTCCTCTGAATCTCTGGGCTTCCTCCAGCTCTGCCTTTTACAGACAGGGAGAGAAGAGCTTTTTTAGATACGTCTTGGCCCCTCACACCCAGAACCATGGATGAACAAGACTTTTCACTTGTTTTTCCTAGTAGGTGTTGTATTTTAGGGCTGTCGTTCACAGACAAACTGAGCAGAAAGCCCAGGGCTTCCTGCCCCACCCCCCAGCCCACAACTTCTCCCATTGTTAACAGCTGGCCGTGAGCTTGACTTTCGGATCAGGCTGGCCTAGTTTACAATGCTTAAGTTCCCTGACGTTAGGATAACAAAGAACACGATCAGACCATCCCTGTTCCAAACAGAACTCAATCTGGAAGCCCTCAGCAGCTGTGAGGACAGGCCACTGGCCCCTCCAGAGCACTTCTGGGCCNGCGGGAGGCAGGAATGGGCTCTGGCAAGAGCCCGAGGACAGCAAGTTTCAACAGGGTACTTTTGAAGAGATTGTGGCGACATTATCTCATTTAATTACAGTGGGATCATCCTTACATGGCTAAACTATTTCTTAAAAACAATTCGGCAGACATCGCGGTGCNATCGGTCTGCGCCCGGGTGCTGAGCTACGATGAACTTCTCTGCCTGTTGCCTGGCTCTTTTTCAGCACCAGCTTTTAATTGCTAATGGATTAAACTTTCCAAGGAGATAAGAATAATGTTGTTTTGTTTGCACACAGACTGTATGACTAACAAGGACGATATAAATAAAACCATTCCGAGAGCTTTATCTGCGGGCGGACGCGCAGGGCCTGTGTTCGAGCGAAGGCCGGGACTGTTCCCACCCAAGATGAGGCTGTTATTGCGGAAGCTGAGGCTCGCATACTGTTAAAAGCCCGAGCTAATATGTTCACTTAAGACATTATGCCTAATTATGCTATTTGTCAGTAGGGGAACCTGTTCCCCAAACCTTAAACCATCCTGATGCACTGGTGTGGGTCTGAGCTCTGTAAACATGCCAACTGAACTCTGTCCGATGCTGAGCTCACTATGCTCCACGATGTTTATGAAAACGGGCAAAATCTAGTCCTTGTGCACTGTGTACCCCCAGGACACGCACTTCTTGGGCCTGGAGCTATCCTAACAAATAAATGTGGGGGGAAATGCTTGGCGCTTTTATTTTTGGAAACTTGCAAGCACCCTCTATGGGTTACAGAGTTCTCTGTCCACCCAGTTGTCTGAGGGTGTTGGTGGGGAAGAGATGTTTATTTCTGGGTTTGTTGCAAGTTCAAAACAAGGACTGCCTCTGTGGCCGGGAGAAATGACTGATATCTAGAGTTCTGAGTCATGGTTTGGCCATGGCTCGTGACTTTGGGAGAGGTGAACAGTGTGTGGGTTGCATTCCTTGTCTGTAAGCAGGTGCGGTACGCTAGAATAAGAAAACTAACCACTGTTTTGGCTGTGTGTTGAGTGCCCAGAGCCGCCTGGTGATGTAAGAACATCCAGTGTGGACGTGTGCCTGTGCCTGTGCGGATCGTCCTCTCTGCCCCAACCCCACTGCCGTAGCGGGAGAAAGTCAAGGCAGCTAGGGTGGAAATCAGATGCACTGGTAGCCACCAGTCAAGAGGCTTCAAAAATTAATTTAGAGTAGTCAGAGATTGAAATCACACAGCAAGGCCTTAGGAGATGGGGCACTAAATCAACGGGACTATTTCATACCTCAGGTCTTTCCTGTGGCTTCCAGGAAGAACCCATAATCTCCAGGAGCTTCTGAGGCAATCATGGACCCCCAGACACATCTGGATTCTCTCCCTTCCAAAGATAAGAAGGCTAAACCTATCCAGCCATCTACATCCGTACTCTCAGCCTCTTTTCATATAGATTTCCAAATACCTAAAATCACTCTCATGTTCTCCTATCACTTAACACTCAACACAATAATTTATTTTTAAAATGTTCAGCTTGTCTAGACATAGCTCATTATTCCGTAAAACAAGATCCTTTGCCCTGCATTCCACCTTTTTTCCTAGAGGACTCCTATTCTTTCGTCTCCTTATACCAGACTTTGAACCAAAGCCTACTGTGCCTCACTGCTCTCTGTCTGCCAATTTCTCCTTTTCCCCATTCTCCTTTTCGCTGCTCCACGCTCTCACTACCTCAGTTTCCAGTCTCTCCTGATTTGAATTCCCTCACAAAGACCATATTTATCTTGTCTCTGTACTCAATCATGACTTGTTCTTCTGTCTTAGCTGGTTCAGCTCTTCTTTTCTCGCCTCTGTGTCAATCTGTCTCCAATTGTCCCCCTATTATTCAGCCTTTCATCCAGCATCCACGTCACAAGTATTTATTGAGCACCTAAAGGGCACCAGGTACTGTGTTAAGCATTGAAAAAAAGGAGATGACTGAGATGCAGTCCCTATTCTCAGAGAGTTCACAGGGGAAGGTGGATACGTATGCATCACATGTGTTAGGTACCTCAATGGTAAAAACAAGAGAAGCTCGGGATGGGATGCAATGGAGGTCCAGAGTAAGGCAGAAGAAAAGCAGTCAGGCTGTCATTTCCTCCTCCCCTCAACACTGACACCTTGCCTTGGCTCATATGGTCCATACTTTATACCTAAAATGCCCTTCTCTTCAAATCTTGCCTACTTTACAAGACCAGGTCCCAGTAATCATCTCCAGACCATGCTTACCCTGACCACAGTGAACTTTTAGACTTACCATTCATAGGACCCAATGAGGAATTGGTTTTTGTGTGTCACTTTGCCTTCCCAAATGGCTTTCAACCTCTAACTTGGAGGCCTGTGATGGGGTCTCAGTACCTTTTTTTTTTTTAACATTTATTTATTGGGGCACCTGGGTGGTTCAGTCTGTTAAGCATGCAACTCTTGGGGAGCCTGGGTGGCTCAGTCGGTTAAGCATCTGACTTCGGCTCAGGTCATGATCTCACGGTTCGTGGGTTCAAGCCCTGCATCTGGCTCTGTGCTGACAGCTAGCTCAGAGCCTGGAGACTGTCTTTGGATTCTGTGCCTCCCTCTCTGACCCTCCCCTGCTCACACTGTCTCTCTCTCTCTCAGAAATAAATAAAACATTTTAAAAAATTAAGCATGCAATTCTTGATTTCTGCTCAGGTCACGAACTCACAGTTCATGAGTTCAAGCCCAGCATCAGGCTCCACACTGACAGGGTGAAGCCTG
This sequence comes from Crocuta crocuta, assembly GCF_008692635.1. NCBI lineage: Eukaryota > Metazoa > Chordata > Mammalia > Carnivora > Hyaenidae > Crocuta > Crocuta crocuta. The sequence goes on from NW_027533089.1 coordinate 14,571,896, forward strand.
CTTGGGATTCTCTCTCCTCCTCTCTCTCTCTGCCCCTCCCCACTTGCATGCAAACTCTCTCTCAAAAATAAATAAATAAATAAACATAAATTTAAAAAGCATTCCTGTTTTAAACTTGAAATAAACTTACCTTTATTTGTTTTTGAGAGAGAGAGAGAAAGAGAGGGAGGGAAAGAGTGGGAGCAGGGATCAATATCACAATGTTGTAAGATCATGATCTGAGTGGGAATCAAGAGTCAGATGCTTAACTGACTCAGCCACTCAGGCGCTGCCACATCTCAGTACTTGTTTTACATTTTTCACAGTGTGCCTGCTGGGGAACACAGTAGGACCTCAATTAAAAAGACATAAGATGGATAATTGATACTCAGACTTCCCTGACCATCCAGCTCCTCCGTTTATAACATGAGGAACACCACATCTACACATAGTAGGCACATAACAAAAAGAAGATGGTGTGAAATATAGGCAAGAGTGAGGACCTTGAAGTCAAACAGGTCCAAGTGCAAGTCCCAATTGGACTATCCTGGCTCTTTGATCTTGGGCTAGTTTAACTTCTCTGAGCCTCAGGTTCCTAAAATGGAAAACAAGGACTAGTAATACAGACTTCTGGTTCAGGGAAGAGAAAAGGAGCCTGAGTATGTAAAATGCCTGACACAACGCTCGGCACATATAATGAGATCAGAACACGCTAGTTCCTGTCTTCTCTCCTCTTCTCTCTTCCTTCTCTCCATCCCCACCCCTGTGCGCTAGGCAATTTTCGCAAAAATCAATAGAGGCATTTCAAACTTCTGCACCTGTGTGCTTTGGGTCACAGAACAGCACTATACATTTTTCCCACGCACTCAACCTAAAGCCTAGTGAGTACCTACACTGTGTTCATCACAGCTTATTATGGGGACAGTACTGGTTTACGTATTTTTCACTGTTATTATGTGGTCATAAATGTAATATGAATGCTATGATATCTGAGTTCTAGAGCTCTCAAAACCATGTGACACTCTACGTTTTCATTGCCCTTCATTCAGGCAGCTTAAGCGTGAGAGCCAGGGAAATCCCTGCACATTCTTCTACCCACAGAAAGGGTTAAACATTCCTGCCCCAGAAGGACTCTGTGTACTAACTCTAAATGTCATGGGAACATGGCCTGGAAAAGCTGAAGGCCATTGCATTATACAATTACCTATTTACTGGAGACAGTATATTTAATAACTAATCATCTAATCTAATAATACTGAGGAATATCAGACTGAAAGGTCAAGTGTTTAAGATTAGGGAAAAAGCAGCCTTAAAAGTGCATTTAAAAGGGCCTCACAGATCAACAAGTCAGCCTTAGATGCCACCATTACGTCCAGGCCTTCGGGGGGCTCAGAAATGTCACTATCTTGCAAACTCGGAATATTTATTTCATCCACTCCACTCATAGGGGTTTTATTCCATGAGGTCTCTCAGTGAGCAGTTTAAAATGATTATTTCCCCTTGTTTAATGGCATATTAGCTCTATGAAGAAAAATGTTACACTAGAAGCTTTTCAACAGACCCTTAATGAGAGCTTTTGCACCAAGTGTCATTTTCCCCCTAGGACTTTCTTGTGACAAGTTCCGTTTGCTTCTACCTGTGGTTCCGGACCTCTTTCTCAGAGACCTAAGTGGGCATCGTTCCTAGAGTGGCTCATGGTACAGTTCTTCATCGTGTTAGTTCCTAAGAACCTCCTATTGAGAAGTCACCCTCGAATGCTCGCATTTGAAAGCCTAGACGGACACTCTTCCCATTCTGTAATAAAGGGAAGTCTGGTCACAGTTGAAATTGCGTAGATGACTCCCAACAGCCGATGATACAAACTTGGCTGGCAGAATATTTCTTTCTTTCTTTATACTCCGGATACTTGTGTCCTTTTTCTTGGTATTTTCATAATTTCTGTCACTTTAGGCCCCTGCCGGCTTCAAATCTTGGTACTTCGCTCACAGTTTCTCAGAGTAGAGTATTTTTGGAGAAAGATCTAGGTATCCCTTCCTCCTTCTGGAAAAATAAAGACATAAAAACCCTGTAAGTGTCAGGGTAGAATGGTTTACTCCGAGGTGACAAATTAACCCTGAAATCCCAGTAGATTGCCAAGACAAAATTTACGTTTTTGTTCTAGCACATATTCGTCAGGGAGCTGCTCGGCCCATGTGGTTACTCAGGGAGCCAGGCTGATGGAGGTTACGCCATCTGGTCACGTCTCCATGGCAGAAGGAAAAGGAGATGGGAAGAACTCATCAGAACCTTCTAAACCTGGACCCAGAACCGACCTCATTCCATTTCAGCTTATATAGCCCATTAGGCAGAACTAGTAACAGCTCCCACTTTGTACCAGGAAATGTGTTCCTCTCTGTACGCAAAACTAAGAAGAGAACCAGATATTGACAAGAACCAGAAATGTCTAACACACACACACTGTCTACATTAAGATTTTATGCCTCTAAAGAGTAAAGTCAACAGAAAAGCTGGAACAGAAAGGAAGTCTCTAAGCCTCAACCCAGAATAACCAAAACAGAACTAAAGCACCATGTCCTTTTGTCAAAATGAATGCAAATTTCTATTCTGCTTTTATTTCCTGAATTTTTAAAAATATTCTGTCATAAGATTTTTCATCAAAGTTTTTACATTTTAGGTAATAAAAGAATTTCCAAGGAGAATGACTGATACTCACTAAAAAGTGTGAGGTCAGTGACAACTTGGTTCACATCAGATTCCCCAGCAAATCCCAAGTTCCTGTGTGAGTTTGGCCTCTGTATTTATCTCCATCGTTTCTCTTGGCTTGCTTCTCTGTTCTGAAGACAAACTCATATTCAAAGTAGTGCCCAGCACGGAGCCTGACATACAATAGATGCTCAGCGTACTTAGCAATGCTTAAGGAATAACAAATGAATGGATATGAAATTAGAACCAAGAGTACTTACACAAATTTCTAGACTGACACTCAATGCCCCAGCAATCAAATTCAAAATCAGTGTGTCCTACTTATTGTATATAAGGCCAAGGGCAGTACAGATTGCAGTAAAAGAATAATTAAGAAAATGGGATTTCTCTGTGTTCCTCCAATTTTGACTCTGTCCCCCCTTCTCCCCCCATTTGCCCAGATTCTTATGCTATAGTGTCTTCATTTCTCAACATGGTAATGTGACCTCAGCCTCACACCAGGGGAAATGACTCTGCTGTCTTCATTGCCTGTTTCAAAGGGAGAAGCCACGAATCTTCTCTGGAACATGAGGTCCTGCTGAAAATAACTGTGAATGCAGAGCACCTCTTAGCAGAAGAAAATGCTGACCAAAATTGAGCAGTGAGTTTCCTCCGTGTTGGAAGAGCCTGACTTACAATGTGGCCATTCTCTGCTACTTAGAAGAGCAAAGTCACGTCAAAAAAAGGAAGCCAATATGAGGCTGAACGTTCTCCATTGCAACCGGACCTAACACTTAGCATTCCGAGTACTGCCTTGTACCAGGCAGTGTGCTGAGGACATTACACATATTACGTGTCTCCAAAGTGGGGTTGTGCAAGACGAGAAGAAAGTAGTAAATTCTTAATTTCTGCTTATTTTGGAATCCATTTAACTTCCACTTTTGTGTATCGTATCATCTACCTAATATATAGTACAACGGTCTCTGTATAAAAAATAAATATATATTCACACTTGATGTTGAGGATATCTGAATGGCAATTTGCTCAGTTGCCTGTCTGTTTGGTTTTTTAGCTGAGGGGACAAGATGATGATGGCAATGATTCCCATTCACAGAAGAGGAAACTGAGGCTTCAAAAAGGTTACCATGACTTGTCCAAAGTGTCAGAGCTGGTAAATGGCAGAGCCGGAAGCAAAGTGTCTAATTCTGAAGTCTATGTTGTCTGGCATGATCATTAAAGGAATTCCTTGTGTTCAAAGACGGGTGCTTGAAAACCATGCTCACTTGTGTCTGCACAAATGCCAGCCTCTGGAGTAGAAGAAACTCCATACTTTGATCATCTTCCACAGTGAATTAGGAGGAAAGGGAACTAAGAGTACCAATGCCAGACAGATGCTAGGTACTAAATGCAGAAGAATTTAAAGAAAGTAAGAATCAAAGGGAAATGTCACAACATTTGGTCCAACACCCTATTCCTCACCCATCCTTTTAAGTCTTTCTACAGAAATGAGATTCCTGGCACAGGTGATCTATTGTTTGAACATGTGGTAATGGACACATCCAGATTCCGAGCACCCAGGGGTTGAGACACAATCAACATGAACTGAGACACTGTGACCTTCATCTTCTGCTGATCAAGCATTAAGGGATAGGAAACGCCGTGTGGTCCCTAAAAGCTACACCCACGGGAGAAACATTTCACGTTGTTCCAAATACTTGGAGCTCCGTCAGTTTTTATTGCAATTATCTTCAGCTTTCTTAACTAGTAATGAGTGATCCTCAGAAGTGTTAAGCCAAAAAGCACTAGACTCTGTAGGACATGCATTACAGAAGGCTTTGAAGCTTAGGAAAAAGTTTGGAGCTTAGGGAAAAAATTTTGAAACAGCCCTGTATTGTACACATTTTTAAAGCCTAATAAGTACAATGTAGTTCTTTACAGGTAACCAGGTTTCTCGGGATATCTTTGAGGCTGTGATAAAGACTGAATTTGTAAAAATCACTATCAAACCCCTTTGTACAGCTTTTGCAAAAGTTCTCAAACAATGGGACTGTTTTCATGTAAATTTCTTTTCAGGGAGATTCCTGCTTTCTGAAAGCGGCATAATTGTAGCAGAGACATAAAGCAACATTGTATTGCCTCCCGTGGAAAATGCTTCGTGCTAATGATCTGAAAACTGGTGTTTCATGCCTGGTATTAGCTGCTCTGTGGTTCAAAGTATGAAGAGAAAGAGGAGCCTTTAGTTTTTAGTTAATTACTTCTGACCAAGAGGAGCTGGAGCACTTCCTGGAACTTCCTGGATCCCTAGAATCCAGAAACTCACTAGAGAACCTCTGTGACGCAGCTGACCCCAACACAGGAGTGACCTCAAGAGAAAAAGAAAAGCGATTCACTAACACGTTCCTGACTTCAGTGAGAAGTTTTCCTCTGTCTCAGAAATCTCACTCTTTTCTCTAACAGCCCTGTCCCTTGGATAGCTAGAAAAAGGAAAACCAAAAATCAGCATGAATACGTAAAACGGTGAGGTTTTTTGGAACTGCAGAAATCAAACTGCCTGCCCCACAGGGAGCGAAGCTTTTTAGTCCACTGAGACTTTACTGTGAAAAAGCACAACCTCTGCCCCTCGAGTTTTCTTCCCAGATATTTCTATCTGAAAATCACAGTAAATCAATTAATCAATAGTTCTCCCCTGCACCGTCCCTTCGTTGTTTCTCAAGGACCCCTGAGTTCTCTAATTCCGGAATACTCTCGGGGCAGTTCAGTTTACTACAATAGAGGTTTTTTGGTGGTTGTTTTCTCGAATTCTGTATTAACTCCTTTGTTCAGATGTTCAGAGAGAACACTGCTCCTTGATCATGTTAGAGTTTCAAAGAGAAAAAGTTCATACCAGTTTAGATTACGCATCGTCCGCAAAGCACACAGTACAAGAATGTCAGTCCTAATGGCAAAGTTCAGGATAGAACTGTGTCAGCTAATTTAATCATTTACCATGAAATACCAGTTATCTTAATCTTATGTGCAGTCCTTAAACCGGCTGCATACTTTTGTGTAATTGAATACTGAGCCTACCAGGAAGAATTCAAGGGTTTCGCTTTTTAATAAATATTGCTAGAAATTAAATGTTTCAGTTGGGGGGAAAAATGTTATTCAGGCACCGTGAGCTTTCTCCCAATGCTTAAGGAGCTAGCAAGCATTCCAGCAGTTTCTGGCTCAGGCTGGTGGCTTTCCTCCCTGCCATCCACACATCCTTCTACTCCCCTTGTTTTTTATTTTCCTGCGACCGAATGAAGCCCTCTATTTCCAGGGACTTCATCTGGAGCCCTGGGAAGAGAAGAAGAGCCGTAGGAGGGAAGGGGGCGGTGGGAACTGGTCCACGGGCATGGGGCCCCAACCACACATGCCGTTTCGGTGTCTTCTTTACTTTCCAGATACCTGATGAATAACTGGGGAAGCAAACATAACAAGGCCAAGACGTCTTCATTTCCAAGGAAGTGAGGCCTCAACTGCAGGGTGACTGAAGGGCGGGATTTCAGGGCCACGGGTCAGAACGCACCGGCAGCTGCAGGGGTCAAGGCCAAGGCGGGAAGTGGGGGCGCAGAGGGCCGAGCCTGGAGCTCCGCGTGTGAGTGCGGCCGAGAGAGGCCGCCCGGGGAAACTCCAGCAGCGAGGGAAAAACAGATTGACTCTCAGTGACTCATTTAGCTCCTGGATTGGACAGATCTCTCCCCTGCTGGCAATTTGGCTCTGCATCAATAGTTCGGATACCAGGCTGAATAGCTTAAAATAATTAGGGGGAAAAAATCTGCAAAACTGCTAGCCATCCAACTCTTTGCTCTGCGCTGAAAGACACAGGACAAATGACATCTAGGCTATTAAATATGAAGTCACTGGATTTGCTACCCATTTGGTCCAAAAGCAGAAAACTGGATAAAACTCAAATTTATAATTCAGTGTAGATGGCCTGTTTGTCCTTGAGGCAATCCATGAATTTTGGCCGGGCAGGCGCTGTGACATGTGGAAATAATGTGGGGGGGAAGGGGATGAACAATGTTTGATTTCACCCCCACTCCGCTGTCCCCCCTCAGGGAAAAAAATGAATATGTCAATAAAAAGTGTGAATGCGAAGAGGAATGGAATCTGAGCCCAGAGTTTAGTAGCTGACAGTTTAAACTTTATATACTTTAGGCTGACAGGCGGCTGGATTTCCTGTACTTTATATCCAATGTACAAAAACAGAAGCAACAGGCTCATTTGGTATCAGTAAAGGTCAGTTAAAATTATAGAGACATCCTTTGGAGCAAATCCCCAGTCTTGTATTTGCATATTTATGAACTAGAGATTATGACAGGCCATTCCATTTATTAGAGCAGTGCTGCTATAGTTAATAGTCTGTCAGCATTTCCATTATAAACCCCGTTTTTCAGTGTTTTAATATCTCAGCTGTTAGAAATCACATCAGGCTGAAAAGTGGTCCTCAGCCTCTCCAGGCCACAGCAGGGTGAGCTGCTGGTGGTGGTGGCGACGGGGCTTTGAACCCAACAAAAGCACTTAAATCAAACCGACGATTTTTATACTGGATGCTAACGGTAAATACAAAATCAAGGATTTGTGGAAGGGCTGTGGAATTCTTCTCCTCGTCCACTTCCAAATCACCTTCCCCTATCTTGGCACCCTTGTCAGTTTCCAGGCTCTTCTTCTCTAGTTAAAAGGGAGACTATTTGGGATTTTAGGGCAACGATTCAAAGTTTTGACTTGGCAAAGTAGTCTCCCCCCGCGTCACTGGAATTGGGGCAGGGGGCAGAGTACTGTAGCGAAGTTAAGATGCTACAGGTTCATTCATTCACAAGGACATGGAAGTGGATGAGGAGAAATCCACAGCCTTTCCCCCAGAGTCTTGATTTTGTATTTACTGTTAGCTCACACAGCTGTGGAGGTTGGCGAGTCCAAATTTTGTAGTGTCAGTGGGCAAGCTGGAAACTGAGGGAGGAGTTGATATTGCGGTTTAAGCCTGAAACTGGCAGAATTGCCTCTTCTTCCCGGGAGTTCTTTTCCTTAAGGCCTGCAACTGCTTAGATGAGGCCCACCCACAACATGGCACATAAAACGAACCATCACAGACGGTAACCTTTTTAACTCAAAGTCTATTGATATAATTGCTAAACTCATTGAAAAATACCTTCACAGCAACATCCAGACATAGCTGACCAAATATGTGGGTACCATGGCCTACCCAAATTGCCATATAAAATTAACTATGACAGAAATGAGCAACGCATTTTAAGCATCCCCCAAATGTCACATCCTGGGTTAACTCCGGAAATATAAAATCAGTAACGCAGTCCCTGTCCTCAGGAATCTTATGCTCTACCATCTCACTGCTGTCAAGAGTCCACAATAAAAATATAATGCCCAACAGAATCAATAGCTTGTTTCATTCTTTGCTTTCTCTGTTAAATGATTCAAGATACCTTCCAACAGAGGCACATTGGTAGGTGTTCTTTCAGCTGCATTCTTAAGAGAAGGCCTTGGGAAAGGATACAGGAGTGCTGATGCACAGGGGCGCACATGTACCCCAATGTTCATAGCATCACTCTCAACAATAGCCAAAACACGGAAAGAGCCTAAGTGTCCATCAAGTGANGAGAGAGAGAGAAGGCCTTGGGACTTCTTACCACACAGAAGACAGCCTGCTCTTTCCAAACTGAATTCTTGTCATTTTGACTTGATGTGAAGCCAGCGAGTAACTCAGCTCTAGTCAAAGCTCCTTTGGGATTTAAGGAGCTATTGAAATAAGAAGAGCAGGTTGTCTTCCCATTAATAAGTCAATTGTTTAAAAAAAATGTGTATTAATTCTTATTATATGTCTCCCTGATACATTTCAAGGGGAGCCCCACATATGTATCCTAGACTGGATAACCTCCACAGGGCCCGTAGAAAATTCTCCACTAGTTGGTGGAATTTTACAGATTCTTTATCTACAGAATACCCACCAAACCCAAAAGCATTCCTCAGAAGCCCGCCTTCAGGACAGTCTGCCCTTGGCGCTCCCCATCTGTATAACCACTTGTCCATCCCCTCCATCTCTGATGTGGAGAGCTGCCTCACGTAATAGAAGCAACTCTCCACCTTCTCCCCTCTCTTTCTTTTTGGAGTCCGTGACCTTTATCTTACTTAAGATGTGTCACAGTCCTGGACACACAGAATAGGGTTTTGAGGTCACAAGATAGAGCATATCACCCCTGGATCACTCAGTTTTATGGAAAGCTTCAAACATAAATCTAAATACACAAGTTACAGGTGTTGCTCTTGTTGCTGGCTGGCTGGGACAGGAGTAGGGGAGAGGCTATGGGATAAGAAGGCCAAAATGTGCCCATCCAATCTCCTGACAATGTGGACCCAGTAGTTTATCAAGTGATGCGGCATTCTGTTTAAGGTACAGTTGCCCTCAGTGCCTAGGAGCTTGGCTCTGCTTTACTTCCACCCATTTCCTTCCTTGTGAGATGAACGGGACTTACGTAATTGCTTTCAGTGGCATCTTTGAATGAGAAGAACCATTACGAAATAAGACAGACACTGGGATCTGTGTAATGGTGTAAGAGCAGCATGCCTCACCGTGGTAGGCTGATAGCCAAGAACCACCTAGTCATGCTATTATATTAGAAGAACATGTGCCTTCGAGGCATGTTGAAATTATCTTCAGGATTTCTAAAGGAAACTTTACCAATCAAAAGAGAACTTGAAAAACAACAACAACAATGAAATAAATAATTTTTAAAAGTCTGATCGTGATCCCAAAAGGTAACAGAAAAATTACACCTGAGCTGACAAAACCTATAATGTAAAATTAAAACACTGTGTTATGATTCACTCATGTCACCACAGGATTCAAGACGACAGAACGTCAATAAGGAAGAAAACAGAAGCTGGGCTTCAGGTGACACATCATTCTCTCTATAATTGGCCAGAATTCTGACCCAAGTGGAGCCATTTTTCAACCAAGAAAGTTTCCCCTTGTTGGAGTCTACCGTTCCCTAGCAGAGACGCGCTAAGTCTTTTTGCCTTGCCATACTCTGAACTCCTTTTCTGTTGTTCGGATAGCTATCAAATCAAAAAACAATCTCGGAAATGTGAGATGCTGAGATTTTATTTTGCTGTTGAACCTTCTCAGTGGTGCTTTCCTTCAAGTGCAAGTATGTGCCGGGATAAAGGACCCACACCTTGCTTTTACAGTGCAACACAGAGACGTAGATACGCTATGCCATTCCAATGTCTTATTTTTCTCTATATACAGCTAATTACGTTTCCATGTCTCCCTTTTTTTTAAATGTTTATTTTTGAGAGAGACAGGGACAGAGTGCTAGTGCGGGGGGGTGAGCAGAAAGAGACAGAGACACAGACTCTGAATCAGGCTCCAGGCTCTGAGCTGTCAGCATAGAGCCTGATGCAGGGCTCGAACTTAACAGACCACGAGATCATGGCCTGTGCGGAAGTCAGGCGCTTAACCAACTGAACAGGCACCCCCTCTGTCCTATTCTTCTAACTCATTTAGCAGAAACAAAACCTCACGTGTCAATGATAAATCAGTATGAGAGGAGAGGAGTGACGGGAAGGACATTTTTTGCAATTTGTAAGATTAGTTTGTCATTTCTTAGAGGAAATTGTATCCACATCATAATCAATAGAAGTTATCATACCAAGGCAAATATAGGCACAAGGTAGGGGCGCCTGGGTGGCTCAGTCCGTTAAGCATTCAACTTCAGCTCAGGTCATGATCTCGCGGTCCGTGGGTTCGAGCCCCGCATTGGGCTCTGTGCNCTGAGGTCTTGTTCTTTCAGTGTGCTATTAGACCCTTAGATATAAAAATCTTGATTGTTATTGTTGTGGACTGAGTTATATTTCCCCAAGATTCTATGTTGAATTGTTAATCCCTAGTACCTCAGAATGTAGCTGTATTTGGAGATACGGTCTGTAGAGAGGGAATTAAGTTGTAATGAAGCTGGTACAACAGGCCCCAGTCCAATGAGACTAATGTCCTTTTAAGAAGAGAAATTTGGATGGAGAGACACCAGACAGGGACAATCACACGAGGACACAGCAAGAAGGTGGCAGTTTGCCAGCCAAGAAGAGAGGTCTCGGAAGAAATCAGATCGGCCAAGATCTTGATCTTGGACTTCTAGCCTTCAGAGCTGTGAGAAAATAAAGGTCTATTGCTTCAGCCACCCACTTTGTGGTATTTTGTTATAGAAGCCCTGGGAAACTAATATAGCTACTAATTTAATCATTCAACAAATATATTTTGGATAACTCTGTAAATAATAAAAATACAATGGTGGGCAAAACAAGGTCTATGTTGTTTTAGGGCTTACCATTTACCAAATGAGTAATTTTGACAGGGCATGCATAGGAAAAACACCAATATAGGCATGGGTTTGAATCTGTTATGTATGTGACACCACCAAAATTACAGGTGAAAGCTGATTTTGAATACCTCTAGTGATCTGAAAGGATATATATATACTATATATATATATACTATATATATATATATATATAGCTTTTGTTTTTTTAAGTGCAGGGAACAATGTAAGGCTTGAACTCACCACCCTGAGATCAAGACCTGAAATGATATCAAGAGTTGGATGCTTCACTGACTTAGCCACCCAGGAATGCCCCCTCAATGTTTTCCTTTTTTTTTCTTTTCTTCTCTTGTGATCAAAGAAGATATCAACTGAATATTTCAGTCACCTTAATGATCAAACATATTTAATGATTCAACAAATGGCCTACAAATAGTGACTCTAGTTTTGTATGTAAACCCAATCTAAATCCCCATTGAGGTAAATATGAACCAAAACCTCGGGATTTTTGGTCCCTCCCTGTAGGGCGGTTGGAGATGGCTCACACCTCTTAACTCCATGTTCAATAATATTACAGGAGTAGCTTAAAACGGGCCTTGGGGTTGTGTGTACACCTCAGAAATGGTGAAAAGCTACCCATCGAGTCCCCTTCTTCTGAGCCTATTGTTAAACATTTGCCAGCACCCCTCTTGGCAGGGCGAGCCCCTGTCCACAAGACAGCTCAAGGTCACTCAGAAAGTGACTCCATGATTAAGGAAATGTTACCAGGGTAAAAAGGGATACAAAATGATCAGGGTAAAAAAAAAAAATAAAAATAAAAATAAAGTAGAAGATTCTGACATACTCCCTTAGAATAAGTGAGTCTCAAACTTTTTGGCCTGCGCCCAAACGTTTCACCAGGAGACACGGGGAGGGGGAAGGGATTTTGCATTTCTAGTAAGTTCCCAGGGAACACTTTGAGCACCACTGCACTAGATTGCCAGCATGGCCATGGTACCCACTGTGCTTTCCACCCTGTTGAGGAGAGGATGGGATTGCTTGACAGGTGGAGCTAAATTCCATTGGGTTGGCAGTTCTTGGTAAAGAAAATCAATGGCAGTGTATAAACAGTGTTATACTGAAGTCCACTGAAATGTTCCCTGGGGACCCACAGGCTGCTTACAGCCAGCAGGCAGCACTGTCCGACACTGTATTTAAATATAATACATGCCAAACACCTCCGTCCAGTCCTCCACAGGTTTTAATCCACCTATGTGTAAGGTGGTTTGACCAAAGCAGTTTGACTCAGCCCCTGTGGGAAGATACCAATCTAGAGCCACTGTGAGTTACTAGTCTGGGCGGCAGGACCCCATTAAGACAATAGGTAATGTTATTCGTATTTGGATTACCACAGGGCAAACCACGTCTCCAGAAATGGAAAGCCGCAAAGAGGGGGAGAAAGCTCAATGGCATGACTCGTAAGGTTGGTACGTATTATTTGGTCTCACAAAATCAGGGAGATAGAAGTCTTCCACTGTGTTCACATTTCTTAGCCTTTATAATGTGAAGATCAGAAACTCGGCTGCAGATGGATCGACAGATTTTTTTTTTCTAATTACATTCTCCGGAAACAGATTAAACCTGAACACAGGTCGAAGTTGGCCCTTTTATAAATATGCAGCTGGTGATAACACTGTCAGAAATGAAAAATCGTAGATGATTAATAAGAAATTGTTCAAAGAAATAATTCTTGCCAAACAAAACATCAATGAGATTGAAAATAATTTTCATTGACAAAGCATGTGCCTGTTGGGCATTCCAGAGGAATGTGATGGGAATAAACTTGATTGAACCTTTAAAAGAGTTTCTACTTGTTGGGTCAGATCTTCCTGCTAAATCCCTCGTTGTTAAAATGCTATTTTGCTTTTCCCAACTGCTCTGGGCATACCCTCTCGCAAACTATGTTCTAAGAATCTGAGGAGCGCATTGTAAATGAGTTCTCCTGGATTGCTCAAGAAATAGTTTGGGCTATAATTTTAACAAGGCTTCTGCCTGCCCAGGTCCCCTGCGAGAAGCTTATCCAAAACAAAAACAAGAAATTAACCTCAAAAGCAAACTTTGGAGCCACTACAAACAAGGAAGCCATATGTACATCATGTTGTCAGCATTTCCTGACAAAGCTGTGTGTGGGCTCCACTTCTCTTAGATGATAATCTGGAAACGATGAAGAATTCTTTTGTGCATTTTTATTGTAGTAAAGGCCTAATAAAAGTTAAGTCTTATGAATGTTAATAATGTGCTAATTGTAAATTAAAACAATAATATGATACAATTTTTCTAACCAGAAGTTGGCAAAAAAATTTTAAAGTCAGAGAGTAGTATTTTATTTGGTTAGGAAATGAGGAAACAAGGGAACGCTCAAGTTCTTGGTTGGTGAAAGTATACATTGATGCAATCGTTTTGGAGGACAGGCTGGCAGTGTCTATCAAAATTTCAAATATACCCACCCCAGGAGGAAGCAGAGCTTAGGAGTTAAACACAGACTCTGGATTCAGAGAGTCTGGGTTCAAATCCTGACTCTGCAAGTTAACAGCTGTGCGATCTCAAGCAAGCTGCTTAACCTCTCTGAGCCTAAATTTCTTATCTGCAAAATGGAGACAGTAATAGTATCCTATAGAATGAAAACGTGCTTACAATGGTGCCTGGCACATCCTTAAGCACCATGTAACCTAAAACCCGAATTCTAGAAAATTAGTCTACCAACGTTCCAGCCCAATGTCTAAGTTCAACACAACACTGCTTCTTACCTTATATAAATGGAAACTAATTCTAGATGTCCATGGCTAAGAAAATAGGTAAATAGATTGTGGTATATCTGTGTGAATGAATAGTTTACAGACCTTTGAAGTCTGAGATGGAGCTATCTATACCCTGAGTACAATACGCTGCTGAGTATGAAAACAAGTTGTAAAACGGCATGTTCCATATAATCCCATTATTGTAAAAACAAACTGTGTGTGTGTGTGTGTGTGTGTGTGTGTGTGTGTGAGAGAGAGAGAGAGAGAGAGAAAGAGAGAAAATACATGCCATATTAACTTTGTTAACTTCTGAGGAACAGGATTAGAGCTGTGAAGAGGAATTCTTACTTTATATACTTCTCTATTGTTGGAAGTTTTGACAATAAACTCAAATTACTTTTATAGTTAAAGATTTTAAATAATTACTCTGAGCATAGTTTAGATTTAAATAGTTGTTTGCTTTTTTTTTTTTCTCAAGATTCACTCATAGCCGTGGGGTGGGTACTATTGTTATCATTGATATAGATGACCAGCCAGGAAATGAGATGGCATGAATAGTCCATTTAATTAAATGTTTTGGCCACTTAGATCTATGTGAGCATAAAATGTGGAAACATTTATGAAATAAGCTTTTGTTGTACGGTAAATAGAAGGTAATAAGATTTGGTCAGGCTGTCAGAGACTTAAACCCACTCAATCCTAAAGAAAAACAGGTCTAAACTATTTCATATGTGAGGTTATATTAAAAACCGTAGTTTCAAACTGTGAATCCAAACAAATCAATTATTTTAGTTTATTGTCTTAGGGAAATCATAGTGTAATACTTGAAGGAGAACCAAACAGAACGTTCCCATTCTCAGCAAACAATACTTTCATCTAACACTAATACTTTCATTCGCCAAATTATCTTCAAAGGTACTGCCTGACTGAAGTACTTCTGCAGTAAAAGTACCTCTGTCCTAGTGAATGGAATGGGGAAATGTTAAGTTGAAAGAGGCCTTAAGGATTATTTAGGTCAGTGTCCTCATTTCACAGAGAAAGACACCAAATTCTGGAAAGGTCATGGGACTTTGTCAGAGGAAAACCAAACTACAGTGTAAGACAACTGATCACAGTATAATATGCCTTCTGTTACTTTCTTAGCCCTTTTTGTTTTTTTAATGTAATGGTTTAAAAGTACATATGGCAAAAATAAATATAAATATAACATGACACATAACAAAAATATAATATAACATGATATAATAAATAAATAGAGCACAAAAGTACCCAGTGAAAAGTTTTTTACTTTTCCTATGCTCCTAGACCCAGTTCTCCTCTTCNATATGTATATATATATATACTCTAAAGCCTCTTGTTTATTTTTTCCACTTAAACATGTCACAGAAATTATTCCATAATTATACATATACATTTTCTCCCATTCTTTTTAATGGCTACATAGTATTCTGTTGTATGATATATCATAATTTATTTAACCAATCCCTTGTTGATAGTTTCTAGTTTTTATTACAGACATATTGCTATGAATCAATATTCATACATGTGAGTGTATATATTTGAACACTTATGCAAGCATATGCAGAATGTATATCAGATAAATTCCTAGATGTGGTATTATTTAGCCAAAGGGTATATAAATATTTAATTTTGATAAAAATTATAAAATTTTCCTGCAAAAAGTTATATTAATTTACACTTCTACTAAGATAGTATGGTAGCCTAGCATTTACAGTATATCACCCATAGAATAGCCATGGTTTAAAGTTTTTTCTGTGTGCATTTTTTTTCCCCTTCCCAATGAATAGTAAGTTCCTTGAAGACAGAAACTATAGCTTATACAACTTACATGTACCCCAATGTTCATAGCAGCACTCTCCACAATAGCTAAAACATGGAAAGAGCCTAAGTGTCCATCAACAGATGAATGGATCAAGAAGATGTGGTTTATCTATACCATGGAATACTACACGGCAATGAGAAACAATGAAATCTGGCCATGTGTAGCAACATGGATGGACCTTGAGGGTGTTATGCTGAGCGAAATAAGTCAGGCAGAGAAGGACAAATATCATATGTTTGCACGTATAGGAGGATTAGGAGGAACTTGACGGAGGAACAAGGGGGAGAAGAAGGGCGGAAATGGTGGGGGAAAGGGAGAGAAGCAAACCATGAGAGACTCTTGAATGCTGACAAAAACTGAGGACTGATGGATGTGGGGGGAGGGGGGGATGGGCATGGAGGAGGACACTTGTGGGGATGAGCACTGAGTGTTATGTGGAAACTAATTTGACAATAAACTATTAAAAAAAAAAAAAAAGAAAAGAAACTATAGCTTATACAACTTAATTCCAATGCCCCTGACCATTTGTACAATCATTGTTCAGCAGATATTGAGGAACCAGAACTGTATTAAAAACTAAACTCCAAAAATAGAATTCTCCTTCCTATAATAGTAGATTAGTTATCTCAGATTAACCCTTCTGCTGAGAAAAAGTAAAATAAAATTAGGAAAATTTTTTTTAAATTCACACCTTCTAAAAGCACCAAAGAATGAGAAATTTCCCAGTCAAAAGCTAGGAGAAAATGGAAATCCCATATTCAAATCCGTTGTTCTCTAAAGGCATTTGCCTATCTGGAAGAAATAACTATGGAACTGCATTTGTGTTTGGAGGTCTTTGAGGTCAGAGAGAACAAAGGTCAAAGCTGAGGGTCCACCAAAGTTAGGACTCATATAAACAACCTACCACTCTAATGTCTCAAAGTATTCCTAAAAACGGTTTATGAAATACATCACATAGCACATAACTAAAAAAAAAAAAAGAAAAAGAAAGAAAAGAGAAAAAGCATATAGTAAATAAGACACCATGAGTGAGAACCAGTCAAAACAATAAGACTTTAGAAATAGACCAACAAAGAACTTCACATATTGGAATTATCTGATACTGATTATAAAATAACTATACCTACCAAGTCAAAGAAAATATAAATGCCAAGCCTGGAAATTTCAGGTAGAAACTGGGGGGAAGTGAATAGTTTGGAAAAGGAAAAACACAATAACAAATTAAGAATCAATTGAATTGAATGGCAGATTAGACATAAATGAAGACAGGGTCCTTGAACAAAGAAATAAGTCAGAATAAACTTACTACGATATAGCACAAAGAGGCAGAAAGATAGAAAATACAGAAGAAATGAGACAGAGGATGCATTGAAAATGCCTAACATATACTTAATTGTAGGTATAGAAATAAAAGCGAGAGAGAAAGAGCGATGGGCCAAAAACAATATTTAAAACATTATGGCTGAATGATAGAATTTTCCAGGGGAGATTTAACAAAACCTCAGAATCCAAAGCAGGATAAAGAAAAAAGAAATATATATTGAGATGTATCATTATGAAACTATGAGAAACTAACAACAAGTGAAAAATGTTTACAGCAGCTAGAGAAAAAAGAAAGATTTATCTTCAAGAGATCAACAATTAAATTTCTCAAGGGCAAAAATGAAAACCAAAGGAAAATGGGAATACATTTTTAATGTTCTCATAGAAAATAAAACTACTCATAGACACAGCAAAACATACTTAAAGCTGGCAAGTAAAAAAAACAGAAATTGTCAGATAAACAAAAACTGAGAGAATTCACAACCAGCAGATTAGACTGAAGAATCAGAGATTCAAGAAGAATTAAATAATTTAAAAAGTGGAAACTATGTGAGCAAACATAAACATTGACTTTAAAAACTATAATATGAATGTCTTAACTGGTTTTAAAACCTAGAGAATTAAGATTCATGGCAACTATATATTGTCAGCTCTAAGCTGGGGAGAAAGTGGGAATTTAGTTAAATTATTCTGCAGTCGTTATATTTATTTCAGGAGAATAAAAGTGTTGCTTAACATTAGATTTTGCTAAGTGAGGGGTGAATGTTGTAATTTCTAAGGTAAACACTAAAAGAATAGAAAAGAGTATATGATTTCCAAATAAAGAAAGAAAGAAGAAAAAATACATAGTCATAGTAAAGAAAAAGAATCAATCCAAAAGAAATTAAGAAAGGTGAGAAAAAGAGACAATGGCCTGGTGGATTAAACAAACAGCACAAAATAAGTTGGTTAACTTTAACCTAAGCTCATCAGTAATTACATCAAGTATAAATGACCTAAACACTCCAATTACAATACTAGACTGGGATGATAACAAAGTTCATTTGAATTGTCATTTATAGGAGACATATCTAAAATATAATAATGCAGAAAAATTGAAAGGAAAAGAATGAAAAAAGTAAACCATGCCAATACTCACCAAAAGAAAGAAGGCATACCTACGCCAATATTAGACAAAATAGACTTTAAATAATGACTTGTTCACTGAAATTTTGTGTTGGGGGCACAAAAAATGATGCAAATATAAGGGTCTCTGACCACAGTCATTCTAATGCAGTGAGATAAGTCCCAGGAGAGGAAAATATGAAATGCTTTGATGGCGCAGAAATAGGAAAGATAATGTAGAACTGTGATGACTTACCCATCTGGTAGCACTTGTGGATGCTAGGCTGCCCTGCCCGGGCTCCTCCACCCTTCTCTTGAAGACACATCTTTTCCCAGCTGTGAGAAATGCTACCTGCTGATGGTTTACTGCTGAGTCCCTCTACAGGCCCAGCTCTCCCCTAGTACTGTGACCCCTCCCCTGGGGGCAGCCCATCCACAGTGACGGGTCAGTGCAAAGGTTCAAAGGCCTGGCCCCTTTGCCTACATTTGGGACAGTTCTGAATGGACAGTTCCCAGCTCCAGAGCTCCCTGTGGGGTCTGCGGAGGCCTTTGTTATAGCTATGTCACACTTCACCTGCTGACTAATCCTTTAGCCTCAACCCCTCACAGGTGTTGCTGAGAACACTCCTCAGTAGACTTCCTACATAGTAATCTCCACATTAGAGTCCGTCTCTCAGGAAACCTGACCTTCGATAGTGGCCAAAGCAGGGAAAAGCCCAAGGATCCCAACTCCTGGCCCAGCGTTTCACCCCCCACACTCAGCTGATGGCAGGTAGAGTTTACTATGAAAATCTCTGGGACCAGAGGCCAAACATAGGTTGCTCCTGGTACTTATGAGCTGTTTGTTTTCACTCTTTCTCCAGCTAAAGGACTGGTTTTGCTGAGGTCCAGTTCCACTTACACTGTTCTGCAAATACGTATAGTAGAATTAGAAAGAAAACACCCGCTCACTGTATATCTACAATCTGCAAGATCCTTTTTTCCATGAGATGCATGCTGGAGGGTGGTTAAATGACCAGTCCACGCTCATAGCTACTAAGCGGCAGAGCCCATACCTGAACTCAGAGTCAGATAAAGCTGTCTCCACACTTGTTCCCCTAAGAGAGGAATATTTAAAGTGACCTAAACCGGATAGCAGAGAATGTAAAGGGAGCGAAATTAACACTGCTTCTTAACACTGATGAGGCCTTGCCGGCCTGCCTGCATAGGTTCCTGGGTTAGTAAGTATTCTTTCAGCCCATCCTGCCCTCAGTACTGAACCTGAGCTACATTCAAACCCTTCAAAGTAGCCTTTGCTCTTGTTTCTTGGTAAACGCAAGTTCCATGTGGATGATATCACCGAAAACCTTTTATCTCATGATCCTTGTTGAGACTCGATTCTATTGATGGATTTGACGAGCTTTTTAACAGTTTAGAGAAAAGTTAGTGTTTGATACCAGGAGTCTGATATCACCAATCCTTCTTGTTTCCACAACCCCCCACCCCTCACAAGAAGTGAGACAGCGTTGGGATGCTGCGGCCAGTCCCAGACCCACTTGTTGTGTGTGGGGCAAGGCTTGGAAAATGAAAACCAGAGGCATCTCAAAGAGCATTCCATCTGAACTCCGGGGCAGTGCCTGGGCACTCTGCCAGACCAGCTGGGAGCTCTGGTGAGGTACTTTGATGCAAATGCCCAGCTGGGTCCAGTTCATTCTGTATTTACCCCACAGGGCTGTCCACAGGGTATTTGTTCTCTGTACCACGGGAACACATGGAGACCATCATCATCCTGCAATATACATGCAGAACTAACAATACGCCAGCTGCTGGGACCAGGAAGGCAGTATACAATCCAGGTGAAAATCAACATCTGTGATTAGAGCCCTACCGAATCCTGGCTCCAAGGCTCATTGCTGTGAGAAGCTACTTTAACCTGCATGCCCCTGTAAACTCATCCATACAGTGGGGATAACGCCCCACTTTATTGATGGGAATCTTGATGGAATGATGACTATCAAGATATTAACACGGTGCTTGACTCCTAGAAAGTGCTTCGATCAACAGTAGTTGTCGGGATAGTCAAGGACTATTTCCTCCCAGCTAACACCGATGGAAATAATGCTTTGGAGATGCTCTCCATTTTGCCCTTTTTCCTTTAAAGCTTTTCCATTGGGGCACGATGCTTGGTGGGCAACATCCTAATGTGGGATAAACAGCATCATTAATTCTGAAATTTTAAGGATTGATCTTGGGCTCAAGCAGAAGATAGACTACAGAGGCCCTTTTCCGTCTCTCATTTGTCATTTGTCCTTAACTGACCAAATCCCTGCTAATGAAGCTCACATATCCAGATGATGTGGATGTTTTTAAAAGTCTATTCTCCTGAGGAAAATAAAATTGGAATTGTAAGAAATGTTAACATCATTCGGTCCTAAGAGGATTTTCCCGAATTATCCAATTATGTGCCTGAATTCTCCATGGAGGTTTGACAGGGAAATTCCCAGCCTTGCTGTGGCACTGAGCACATGAACTTCCCCCTGGTCTTCTGCCCTGAAAAGGAGCGTTGTGTGCTGACCTCCATGAAAACCCCCTCCCAAATGCTGCACGAAGCACAGCAGCGAGTAGTGAGCGCTCAGGATTGCCGGGTCTGATGAGTTAAATTTACACCCCTGACTGTCTCCCGGCACTCTCCATCTTCCAAAAATACCACAATAATGATGCTGATGATTGCAAGCAGCACCTTTGTTGTATCTCATTTATTTTTACCCCAAATTATGGAGGCTTGAAAGAATTTACTGACTGCTTGGGTTTTCTGACTAATTGGGGTAACTCTATGTTATAGCCATTAGGAGATTTAAATATAGCTCGTCTTGAGCAATAGTCTTTATTGGATCCCCTGTTATCCTTTAAATATCTTGGTGTGCAAGTGGATAAAATTAGAAAGAATTTGTTTGCTTTAAATTACCAACCTCTGCTTGATAAAACTATTAGCGATTTAGCTAATTGGACGGCTCTTCCATTATCATTAATTGGCAGAGTTAATACTATTAAAATGGTTGTTTTATCTAAATGTTTGTATTTATTTCAATGCTTTCCCATCAAGCCACCTAAAAATGCTCTAAAGCTTTGAATTCTGCAATTAGTTTTGTTTTATAGGCTACAAACAGAGTTAAGATTAATCTTAAAACTACAACTACTCTAGGGGGCAAAGGATTAATTCTTCCTTTTCAGGAAGGGATGCATGTTGGACTTTCTTGATCAAGCTTCATCCATTGTTCCTGGATATCTTTATTAAGAGGTGCCAAAGCCCAAAAGAAATTGAAAGGGGATTCTTGTTAACCCTGTTTACCTAATAAAAACTTTACAAGAAAACTTTATATCACATCCGTATGTGTATTCAACCACACGTTCATATTGATTCTGACCCTCTTACACCCACCAATCACGACACTAGATGGTGGAAGACTGCCAAGGTGACTAAAACATAATCCTTGCCCTTAAGAAGTTCAAATGTTGAGGGGAGAAAGAAAACATAAATAACTACGAGGTAATGTGGTAGGTGCTGCCCCAGAGCAATGCCTAGCATGCTGGGGCAGAGAAGAGGGTGTTGCCAAACCGCTGTGGGGGACTCAAAAAGGCTTCCCAGAGGAGGTGACATCCAAGATGGACCTGGATGGATAGGGCTCCCATAGTGAAACACCCGGCCAGGAGTTGGGATCCTTGAGCGTTTTCTTCTGAATAATGAGGTAACTTACTTTGGTCCACTCAGCTAAAAAGTGACCATTTTCTCTTTGGTGGATCAGGGGAATTCCACACACTAAAGGTATCAGGGCTTCCAGAAGACAAGAGATCAAGGCTTTCATGATCCCTTTGATGTTAACACTGGGACATGTGAGCAGAATGATGACACATTCTGGCTGGTTGAAAAATCACCACCAACGTGTCAATGACTATTTTAATCTAATCCAGGGAAAGGAATCCCAGAGCGATGCCAGTGGGTTCTCTCTTAGGCTGTGTCCTGTTCAGAGTTTTAATAACTTAGATCAGGACACAGAGACTTGCTCAATTGATTTGTGGGTGACACTAATGGAAGACAAAGACAGCCGATATACTGAGAAATCACTCAAGGCCTTCTCTATCAATCAATCAATCAAGAGGCTATAATAAAAGGGCAAAGGTAATCACATATAACTAAAGAGGAAAAAGTAATGTCCAGCCCTTTGCTCCACTTGCTAAATTACAGGCAGGTAAATCCTCTCTTCTTATGGCGTCTGAAACAATAGAAAACATTCCAGATGTGGAGCTGGGAGGTCTAACTTCAAGTCCTCTCTTGACTAAATGTTACATACGCAGTTTCAAGCAATACCCTAAACTTCTCTGACCTGCAGTTTTCCATCCATGAATTAGCAATAATAATACAAATTCACAGAGCTGCTATGAGAATTAAGAATATAAAAGATTTGGGGGGCGCCTGGGTGGCTCAGTGGGTTAAGCGTCTGACTTCGACTCAGGTCATGATCTTGCCGTTCCCAGAGCTCGAGCCCCACTTTGGGCTCTGTACTGACAGCTCAGAGCAGCCTGGAGCCTGCTTCAGATTCTGTCTCCCTCTCTCTCTGACCCTCCCCGGCTGGTGCTCTGTCTCTTTCTCTCTGAAAATAAACATTAAAAATTAAGAATATAAAAGATTTTGTACACTATGTGTATTCTCCAAAAGTTATCTTTTATAATGCTTATGATAGTAACGGTGGTAATAATAATAATAACAGAGGTCTTAGTCCGGCTGGCATCCTGGGCTTAATTCTTGTCACTGTGGTCATTGTGGGGTCTTCTAGTTCGACACATGTAGTGGGTGCTCAATAATATTTGTGGAATAGATTATTAAAGATGCTACAGCATGTCTGAATTCATGTAATGAAGATTCTAAGAATATGGAAACTTTTCTCCTAAAAGTGGAAATCTTTTGTGAGAAAAAGAGATGATTTGCCGTGTCAAGTATGGGGTCTGTCATACGTGGAGGACACTTACATGGGGACAGGGGAAAAGACCTGACATTTACTGAACGCCATCTATCAGCTACACATTTGAAATGATTTTTCTGTTGCTGTGGAGGACAAATTGAGGTCGGTGGGTAGAGGTTCCAGGAAGTCATAATTTGGCCCAATCAATGGGAGAACTATCTAAAATTATGAGCCTTCCAACAAGGGAAAGGCTGGCTTTTGAGTCAGAATGTTTAAACAGAATGCTTTGGAAGTGATTCCTGACATCTAGGAGGTCAGACTGGTTCACAAACCTGCTTTGATACTATCTGTGAAGCTTGGTAGGAAGGTAGGTGCATAAAATGGAATTAGAATGTAAGGGCATGGTGCCCACCACCCAGGCGTCTGCATTCTCAGCAACCTCTGCAGACAGTTCTGATACATAACCAGGACTAAGAACCAGTGAAGAGGTCTGTTTTCAACTTTCCTGATGATAAAAATAGCACATTGTTTAAAGAAACAGTTTCTGAGGCCCCACCCCGGAAGATTCAAATTCAGTAGGTCTGGAATAAAAACCAGGAATTATTACCATGGGTCTGAAAAACACTGGACTCGATGATCTCTAGTATCTTTACCAATGTCTAAGATTCTGAAAACCTAATCCAACGACAGCTAGCTGCCCTTTGGTTCTGAATAACAGTTTTGAAACACTTGGATTATAGGAATCAAGCCCCGTGCAAAAATATGTATGCCAGTAGCTGGCCATGATATTCTTCATACGGTGTCTCTGAGGAATCAAACATCTTTTTTAATACACTAAAAAGCAATGAACATGTTGACTTTCCAATTAGCTGCAGTTTACTATTTTGGCTGATTCCAGTAAATATATGTTCACATGTACGCAAACGACAAGTGAATCGTTTTCATTAAGGAGTTACTCAGTATAAACAGACTGTAAGAGTTTGATCCGTCAGAAGTTGAGTGTGACATATTTAATCAATATTTTATAAATATTTTCATTTAAACATACTCCATTCTCTGAAAATGTGAACACGGAAGTCACTAGAGTTTCATTCTAGACACATTTTTAAAAATTGTGCATCTAATATTTCGCTCTAAAATAGAGGTGAGAAAGCATACAAGTGTTTGAGCGCTGATCTGCCATCACATTCAGCAACTTCCATTAGTTTTTGAGAGGCTGACCTGAATCAGCTAAAGAATATTGTTCCATCTCAATGACCCGGAGTCTAGATGTTCCCCAAGCCCTCGCTCCTTTCTTCGATGCCTTGCAGCTTAGAACCACAAGCAAAGCTTTCTGGAGGGAGGGGGTGCCAGGGGGATGGCTGGGAAAAAGGATGAAAAAATTATTACAGAGCAACCAAAATGTGATTTTTGCATTTAGGCTTTTTTTTTTTTTTGGCTCCCTGACTCCAGTGGGAAATGACTCAGGCAATGGCTGCAGCCCCAGATCCATTTGCATCTCTACCCGGGGTAGGGGATGCTCCGAGGCCCTGATGGTCTTGCACATTGAGCTTATAAGATATAAGTTAGAGATAGAGATAGAGACGGAGGAAAGATAAAGCACCAGGAAGAGAGGAAAGCACGCTGAGTATAACAAAACCTTCCATAACTCAGACAATAGCAACCGAGTCATGCTTCTCATTTAACCCTTTGTTCTTGACGGGAAAGAGTGTGTCCAGTTTTGAGATTCTTTAAGCCGATAATAATAGTTTTTGTTCCAAAGGGGGAGGGTAGGGGTGGGTATCAAATGTGTTTGAGAAGAATCAAGTCACACTATTTGGGAACACATTGACAAAAGCAAGTGATTTTGAGAATATACTTTTCTTTATTTCTCAAAAGGTGGTCGAGGAAACTACACTAGGTCAAAAGAGACATTAAGAGGATAATCATTCTTATCATAAATGATGATTTACTTTAATGACCAAAACACTTTGGTTTTAAGGGCAAATTCAGGAAGCAAATCTTCCGCCCAAAATATGTGTGCGGACATATTTCAGATCTTTCCCTAAAATGCCACCCCCATCCCCTAACAAACTCCCGCCGAGTGGCAAAAACTGCAGATTGTCTTTTCCAGCTTCTGCAAATTCCCTAAAGAACAGAGCTGGAGAATCCATGCTATTCCCAAAAGATTCCAAGCTTCGTCTACCTCACAGAATGAGAAAAAGCCTATAAGCAACAGATCCGAAAAGGCTGAGCGGCGACTCTTTCTCCGGGTGGTAAGAGATGGAGGAGAGGGTGAGAAGGCAGCAGAAGGAGGAGAGAAGGGGGGCCACAGGGCGACGTACCCCGACTCATTGCTCTGCGCACTCTCCTCCTCCGTGGAGAATGGCTGCTTCCTCTCATTCTCAGCCAACCTGCCTCCAGTGTGCCTGTCACACCACCTCCCCGGAGAGGTCCAACCAAACTGGCAGTTTATCTTCCATTCACTTGCCTCGTTCACGCCACCTTCTTCTACCCTCGGCCCGATTCAGTTCAATTCCAAACACGTTTGTTGAACACCTAGAGGTGCCAGCCTCCCGGACGGGGTCAGAGCACAAAGGTAAGTATTTAGTCTCTGACTCACTCAGCCTGCCTACTGCGTGGTACGCACAGGGCAACACAGTGAGCTTAATCACGAAGATTCTGCACATCATACAAAGCTGTGACATTTGCCAGGGATGAATGGATGTGGAAACGAAATTGGATTTCAGTGCACCAGTCATCACTCGGGGGGCCCCTTTCTGGTAGATGTGCCTTTATGGTAATAATGATATTCTACATGTGTATAAAACTCTAGAGTTTACAAAGTCTTCTCATAAACATGATCTCATTGTGAAATACTCAGAGTTAGCTTTTCTTTAGCAATTTACAGATGACAAAACAGCCTAAGAAAAAGTAAGGTCATGCTGCACTAAGAGATTTTATAAAATAATATTCCTCAGCAGCCAAAATACACACAGAAAAAGAATCAGGCTGGCTCCCTATTATAACATTACACCCTTAAGTATTTCCACAGTGTAACTTCAGTTACCCCACAGAATAAGGTTTGGAGAGAAGAAGATGCCAAGTGTTAAAAGCACATATTATTAATGGACAGGAGGAATTAAGTCACAACCTTCACACAATGCCCAGGAGATAGGACAGCCATACTACTTCTCAGTGTCCCATCTGGAACATTCTTCTCTGGATTACTATGGTAAGAGCCCTGTAGATGGAGTTGAATATGGCTTCCAGTGACTTCGGCATCAGAGCACAAATCAAAGACCCCAAGAAATTTCCCAAACTGGGCACTTACTGGGCAAATGAGTTAATCACCTTGGATTTAAATAGCATTATCTCCAGGTGGGAGTAGAGATTAATAAGCTTATCTCTCAGGAAGGGGTGGAACTAAGGAGTTATGACTTCACAAGCACCCATCTGAAACACTGGGCTGTCGTCACTGGGTACGCCAAGCTTTGATGAGGCCTTCAGGACCAGAGAATCTGCCCATGCACATTGAAACAGGCTGGAGCCCCTGGGATGAAAGACATCTCTATAAGACATGTGGATGTGCATTTGATAATCTTTGACATATGTTTAATATTTAGATTTCCAAGATTACTCATGTTAATATCCGCTGCACATCTTACTTTTTTGCCTTTTGTGCACACTGGGAGATGTGGGTTTGGACACATTTCAAGCCAGATTTGTTCCTGTTGCTTTATTGCTGCTAACCACAGGGTCACTAAAATGGGAAAATCATCTGCGTCTCCCTCTACTGAACTTTGAATTCAAAACTTACAATTCAAAAAAAAAAGGGGGGGAGGAAAGAAACAAGTGAATGAATAATGAATGCAGTACAAATAAATGCGTGGTTCTGGGACCCATTTAATTTTTCTTAAATGACAGTGTTGTTAATGCTATGAAATATTTTCTCTGATAAATGTGAGTTAGCTAATTTGCATGAATGGCCAGTCTGTCATTTTTTAGTCTGTTGAGTTATGGGTTTTTAAAAATGGATTCTTTTCTGTATGGCTTTTAATACATTGTTATTATATGTGATCACTGAGCTTTCCTAATGGCACATTGAAAACATGGATTTCATCTTTTTTAAAAAAATAGAAATTAATTTTGAAAAGTAATTTATGCAATAATGAAGTTCTTCAGATAAATGTATTTATAAGGAAAAACCATTTACACGTTATCAGTATTCCTTTTTAATGCAAAAAAAATCTCCATTCTGCCAAAGTCTCAATCAAAGAAAACTTGGAAACTCTGCAATTAAGCCCCCTAGAGTACCGCCCCCTCCCCAGTGCTTACGGTTCTGAAATTTCCCGATGACTGAAAAAAAGGTTCTACAAAACTTCCCTTGTGCACCTGTGCCACACAGGCTGAAGAACTAAAGAAAGGTCATTTG
Organism: Crocuta crocuta; assembly: GCF_008692635.1. Taxonomy (NCBI): domain Eukaryota; kingdom Metazoa; phylum Chordata; class Mammalia; order Carnivora; family Hyaenidae; genus Crocuta; species Crocuta crocuta. The sequence goes on from NW_027533089.1 coordinate 14,599,309, forward strand.
ATTCTGAGCCTGAGATTTTGCCATAATATGCAAATTAAATAATGATGTACATGGTACCTACGGAGAGCCTGCCTTTGAATAGAGCAAGTAAACATAGAGCCGATGTGCCAGAGGTCGGGAGGAATTCCGACCACGGTATCGCCCCCATCTACTTTTTCTTCGTCAAGTGTTTTTAAAGTAAGCCCAATGCCCCCTGAAACCTTGAGGCAGATGCCTATGCCTCAAAATTGCCCAGATGCATGCCAACAGCGGCATTTGAATGCCGATGAAATCGTAACAGGTGAGGCAATTACTTCAGCGCTATAAGCTTTGGAAAATAGCATTGTATCACACCGGAAGTGCCACCTCAGCAGTCATCAAGTGTAAAGCACTAATGAATAAGTATCTCTGGCTGCCTTGGCTCATAAATGACAGAACACTAAGATGAAGGAATCTGATTTAAGTCCACCAGGCATTGAAAAGTAGAGGTGTGTTGGTACAGTGCAATGGCCATGGCCTAGGGATTTGCTTCAGCACAAAATGGAATACCTTAGAGTCTAGGGTATATAGACCCAAGTTCAAATCCCCCATGGCCACCTACTGGCTAGCTCATCTCCTCTGAGCATTTCTACCCTAGCATAGAATAAGTTCCCCACATTCGCCATTGTTACTAAGGTACTTATACAATGGAGAAAATAAGAACCACTTTACGGCACCATTTTGAAGATTAGTGATAAGATATTTGTAACTTCAAACACAGTGCATGGCATTAGGCAGTTGCTAGGCTTCCTACTACTGTATCGTTCTCTTTAGAATGATTTTCACTAGAATGTAACCTACTCATTAGAGCGGGGATTTTGTCTATGGAATTTAGTGGTGTGTCCCCAGCGCTTAGAGCACTGTCTGGACATAGAACACTCTACCCAACTCTCCTCTCCTAAGCAATGACGTACTTCAGACCGCATCCAACGTTTGCTTGTTTGCCTTTTAAATATAAGCCTTTAAGTTCAAAACACATTCAGACCCCAAACGAGAGTGACCTGCGAAAGCTGTGAATAATTTGGTTGTATGTGGCCAGTTCAAAGTAGCTGTAGGTCAAGAACAAGCTTTGGAATCAAAAGATGGAGACCTTGTGTTCCTCTGGTGTTTGGGGCTCCACGACTTAATGCGATGACTGAACGTTCCTGAGCTTCAGTTGACTTATGGAGGGAATGAAGACTGATGATAGTACTTGGCTCACCTACTCCAGTTCAGCTGTTTTGAGGGCCGAGTGGGATAACATATATATAACATCAGGCAATGTTTAGGGCTCTACAAATATTACTTATAATAAATATTACTTATCATCACCCACCAATGCTATTGGTCTCTAGGCTAAAGGAAGCGTGTAGACCCCTGGTCAGCAAACTATAGCCTGCAGCCCAAATCTAGCCTCTGAGTTAAAACTGGGCTTTACTTTTTTAGATGGCTGAAAAAAAGGCACAAGAATTGTATCTCATGACACCCTTGCAAAGCCGGCAAATATTTATTCTCTGGATCTTTACAGAAGAAGGTTGCCAAACCTTAACTCTAAGAGTTTATGTTAATGATAGTTTCCGTTTCTTTTCGCAGTAAGTCTTAAAGGAGGCAGAACATAGGCACTGCACAATTAACGCTAGGATTAGCAGCAGCTCAGGTAGCAATAAAAGCACCTCCTTAACAGCAGGTCCCGGACGTGCCCCACTGGCCTTAGGAACTCCCTTAAATCCTGGGAGCAGTCCTAGCCTGCCCACCGCTCTGAAACCCGGATTAGCTTGTAACCTGTGTCACCAAGGTTAGTGCCTCTCTCATTCATCTCTCTATTCTTTTTTTTTTTAAAGAATTATTTTTAATGTTTTATTTATTTCTAGGAGAGAGAGAGAGAGAGAGAGACAGTGTGAGCAGGGGAGGGTCAGAGAGAGAGGGAGTCACAGATTGAAACAGGTTCCAGGCTCTGAGCTGGCAGTCAGCACAGAGCCCGTCGCGGGGCTCGAACCCACGAACCGCGAGATCATGACCTAAGGGAAAGTCGGACGCTCAACCGACTAAGCCACCCAGGCGCCCCTCATCTCTTTATTCTTAACACTTATCATATAGCAGGGCTCTCCCAATGAATGAGTAAATAAACAAATGAAGTCCACATGTCCTGGAGTCTTAAGTCCTCCTGATCCAAGGGAGGTAGTTTTCCAGGGTTTTTCAGACACTCTTGAACTATCGCCCATACTCTTCATTAACAATTGTCTGGGTGACTCACTTGTTGTGTATTTGTACTTTGGTTCTTCCAATTAGATGATAAAACTAAGTGTCAGGTCCAGGGTGGCTCCCAGCCCCCACAGCTGGCTTCATACTCAAAACACAGCAGAAAGATCCATCCACACTTGCAGCAAAACATGTTAAGCTGTTCTAACCCCAGCATCGGTAACTCAGCATGGAGACCTCTCATGGCTTCTCTGCCCTGGACTTCCGCCCCTGACCCGAGTTCTGGCCTGCTACCTCGAACTCTATGTCCCACCTTCCCCCGTGTCTTGGGTACTGGCTTTCAACTTTGTTCTTTGGTCTCTGGGCCCCAGTGTAGGTCATTTGAAGTGGTGCCTTGCCCTTGCTCGGCCCCTCCATAAGCGGGAGGAGTCCCATCTCTCATTCCTGGCCTGGTGCTCCAGGCTGCATGATCCGTACCCACTCGCTCTAAACGCTGACCATCTCATGCCTGCTGGAACTTCCAGGAATGGGCTCTCAGGCCCCCACCATCGGACCATTCATCTCAGACTATATTTACAATTATTTGCCAGTACTGCAATTTCCAGGATATTACACTTTATCCGTTCTCTTCTGGCCTACTTTAGTCTGTGGTAAGCCACCAGGCCCAATTAGAATAAGATCTGAGCTACAAGATTTAGAAAAGAGGCTGTGACCCGTGCTTGTTTTTTAATCGACTGCATGCAGATATGGTGCTTTAACCACTGTAGGCTTACCACAGGAGCTCAGGAAAGATCCATTGATTGATATAAATAAATAAAATATAGATGAAAATATAAATGCATCTAAATATAAATAAAATAATTATATTTTACATAAATATATTTACATACTTATTTTTATATATCTATAGCTATATATTTTTTACTTTGTTAATGTTCATTTATTTTTTGACAGACAGAGAGAGAGAGCATGAGCATGGAAGGAGCAGAGAGAGAGAGGGAGACAGGGAATCTGAAGCAGGTTCCAGGCTCTGAGCTGTCAGCACAGACCAACTTGGAGCTCGAATTCACAAACCTCGAGATCATGATCTAAGCTGAAGTCAGACACTTAACCCACTGAGCCACCCAGGCACCCCATATTTATATNGGTTATGTTTTTTTCATTTTAATTCCAGTATAGTTAACGTACAGTGTTATATTAGTTCTGAGTATACAATATAGTGATTCAACAATTCTACACATTACTCAGTACTCATCATGATTAGTGTACTCTTTAAATAGGTGCTGGGGATTAAGGAGCACACTTACCAACACCTCTTTTTATAACAAATATTTTATACCCCACCCCTTTACCATCCTAAAGTAAAATTCATAGAATATATATGTTTTAAATACAGTGTATTCCCTAGGCACAAATTTTGAATCAATATAATGCACTAAATATAATATAAAGAAGAAACAAAAGGAAAGTAATTCATAATAAAATAATGTGTATTTAAACATGTACATATGGAAAGCATGAATAAGTAATCAAATGCTTGCACTGGTGTGTGGAATGACAGCCACAAACGCCACTCAAATATAGCTGCATTGCTGCTAGCGACGTGATTTTTCTTAGTGTCCAATTTTTGGCAACGTTTTGAACAAAACAAAATATGATCTTCCCTTAATACACATGGTAGTTGTAAATTCATGGAAAATTTAGCATGTATTAAACTGGGCAGCAAAATATGTAAATTGGAGTTAGGTTTTAGGCCTAGATAATTACAAGCAGGTTTACCTACATGAATGCCTAGTGGGACATTCAAAGGCCATGTGGAATGCTGCATGAGTTTTCAACGTGTGGGGACCGTCCCGCGAACAGCAGGCGTCTCACATCCCTGGCTCCCACCGTTTTGTGGCGTCCGAAGAATGCTACTGGGAATTGCCAAAGCACTCTGTAGGAGGCAGTATTACCCCCAATGAGAACAGTTGGTGGAGCCAACTTGTTCAGAATTATCCTGCATTCACATCCCCTCTCAGGCAGAACATCTCTTCTGACCTTGAAACCCCCAAGCAAAGGATTTGACTAAGTGCCTGTCTTTATAGTGTTAACACCCCCCAGATCCGAGGGCCAAGGTTGAAGGGAGCCAAAGATCTCACCACAACCAACCTCGGCCCATGGTGCACGAGGTTATAAGAAGTGGAGATTTAGTAGCATGGTGGAAACACTGACAGTTCCCTCCAGCCAATTAATTAGCTTAAAAGGCAAAGCCATCAGTGTTTCCTTATTCTCTTCATCCTATACTCATTTTGCTCTTTAAACCATTGGATTTAAGGGTTGGTGGTAAATCTATCCCTCTGCATGCGGCATTTGGACGCATCTCTAACACTTGCGTTTCTTGTCTACCATGTCACCCTTCTCGTCCTCTGCCATTTCTCCTAACGCCCATGACGAGACACCCTCACTGCAGGCCCTCCTGCCATAGCCTTAAATTGCTGGTCCTACCTCCCAGCTGGCCTTTCTGGCCAGCCTCCCCCATTTCCCCAGCTCCAACCTTGCTGCGTTTCTACATAATCCATACAGGCCTCAGCTGCTTTTCAACGGTTCCTTGTGAATGGGCCTCAGTGACCCACCCTGTCGGATTTCAGCTGCAAGCTGATGTCTCCGTATGCATTCCTATCCCTTTTCCTCTTCAACATCTACCTTCTGTTTCCTCGAGACAGGACCTCAGTTCACATGGCATGGAGTCCCATCCTCTGGAGCTTTTCTCTTGCAGTCTACCTGGAATGGCTTCTCTCCTTCCTTTCGCCCATTACATTCGAACGGCGCTTCTGAACCAGCTTGAGTTCCACCTCCTCCAGAAAACCTTCCTAAATTCTCTCTCCCTCTGAGTTCTGACACCATTCTCGTGGTGAATCTCTTTTGCTTCATCTTAGAAATAAAAGTCCTTTGGAGATTTTTTTTGTGGCCCCAATGACACCTACGAGCTGGTCACAGTATCCTAATTGTTCAGCACATAGTTGTGGATTTATGAACTCGAAGGGCAGTGATAGATTCATCCCGTATTTGAAATTTGGGGGAGAAGGTCCCTGGTGTCTCCTTCAGAGTCGTTTCCTTTCTCCTCCCCTGAAGGAGAATTCCCTCAGGAAACCAGCCTGCTCAGAGGAACACGCTCCCCTCTTTCAGTTGTGACATGAGTGCATTGAAAGTAGAGCTGGAACTTCAGGGTGGCTCTGAAAACATTAACTAAGACAATAATAAATTAACACAATAGTCAACTAATAGCACCGTGATGCTTTCATGTATGAATTGGAATGTGAACACTGAGATTTTCATTTCATGGTTGAAAAATACACGAGTTGACCCAAATACTAATGTCTGCATTTCCGTCATTTACATATCATGGGTCAGTAATCATTTCTTGCCTAAATGGCTTTCCAAATGAAAAGCTGTAATATTGTAATGGTTTATCATATTTACAAACATCGCATTGTGCTACCCACTTGGTGCTTTGGATTTGCAAACAAGCAGATCCCATTCTCTGAGAAGGCAGGAGCAGTGCCGGAGAGGAGCGGACAGAGATCCCCCCAAGGAGGGATCCATTTGTTTTCTCCTCCCTGAGCATCACTACTCCAGGATCCACTGGGGCCTCCTCCATCCACCTCATTTCTCCTGCGTGCTGTTTGGTCAGCAGGGGCCTGGGATGGGCTCCACCTGTGTTTAAGTGATTGTTCTCCTCTCTGGGACCAAAAAACCTAGCTGCTTTGAAAATGTCTCCTTGGGGGGGTGGGAACTGCTGAGAACCGAATGTGATATTTGGGAAGGGTAACGCAACCTGATGTTTCTTATTAAAGTTCGGAACAACATCTAGTGAAATGTCTAAGGTGATTATTTCCCTCTTTTTCATGCTAGGATGATACAAATCAGCACATGACTTAACTGGTCGTTCACCTAAACCCCATCCTGGCTGCTGAACTTCTTTACTGTGTCCTCAGTTACCAGCTCCATTAGGGATCTCACCGTTGTCATTCGGCGCTGCGTCTCTTAGGAATCTGTGGAGGTTTTTTTTTAACTTATTTATTTTTTTTAACATTTATTTATTTTTGGGAGACCGAGAGAGACAGAGCATGAGTGTTGGAGGAGCAGAGAGAGAGGGAGCCACAGAATCTGAAGCAGGCTCCAGGCTCTGAGCTGTCAGCACAGAGCCCCACACGGAGCTTGAACCCATGAACTGTAAGATCAAGCCCTGAGCCGAAGTCAGATGCTTAACCGACTGAGCCACCCAGGCACCCTGTGTTTTTAAGAGATAATATAGAGTTAGAGCCATACATTAAACAAGGAGCTCCAGTAGCGATTACACCCGGCCCCAGCGGACTTGGTCTACACATCGGTCTTACTCTTTAATTATAACTTGGGGTTGAATGTCAGCAGCAAGCATTTGTGGGGACAGGCCCCATTCCTCATTCACACATACACGTACATACTCAGCCCAAGGTGCTCCCCATCCAACACCTCCTTTGCCTGGCTTCTGTTGCTCCTACTTTGGCACAAACACTTAAAAGGAAACTAAAGAAAAAATGTTGAGGTCATTTATTAGACTCTCCTGTGAATTTGGTTTCAGGACTCGAAAGCAGTGCAGTAGTTGTATGATTTATGAAATCCCTCCCACTGCTGCTTTTCCTTATTTTTAGGGTGATGTACAAGAAGTGAGTTAGCTAAGAGCTGACCCGTCACATTTTACTGTGAGCCTGAGAATGGAAGGCATAAAAACAATAATGTGGACAGAGAGTTGGTGGGGAGGGATTTAGCTGTTAATGGAAATTTCTCCTACAGACCCTCTGGAAAACAGGGCCACCTTTTGAAGGATGAATCTCCCCTCTTTTTTTTTTTTTTCCTAGCTGGCCCCTATGTTTGAAAAAAAGGTTAAAGCTATGTGTATGCCCCTGCGTGTGTGTGCACGCATGTGTTTTGAAAGGAGCCGGCAGAAAGGGAGGGAGTGGGAAATGATGGTTATCATCCCAAAGTCCTTCTTCCCTAGCTGGCCGCAGCTCTGTTTATGAAATGCCGTAACAAAAGTGAGCTCACGGCCGCGCGGTTCTATGGCATAAGGTTCCTAGGTGCCAGATGGGCACCCTGTGACTGTGCGAGCGTGGATTATTTCATTTCCTACATCTGGGACTCCAAATGGCTGCCCAGAATGCCACCGGAGAGAGGCAGCCCTTCTCAGCTGGGGGAGCCCGCCTTCCCCGGGGAACCCAGTAGAGCGGAGGGGACAAGGCGGGCAGCTCCCAAGCGAACTGTAGACCTTCACACACACCGGAGCCATGGGGAAACTTTTAGAACCCAGATCAACAGAGATATAAACAATAACCAGTAATGTATGTCGGCTGCAGTTTTAAAAAAAGAAGGAAAAAAGAAAGAACAAATGAAAACAAACCCCAAGCATTTTCCTGTCTGGCCTTGGAAGAGGCTTTGGGAATCATGTTTTGTATTTCAGCTTGGAAATGCCACTGTGACCTTCTAGTCACACACCTCTCCATGTTGCTAGTGGTAGAGATAAGTGAACTGAAATGGTCTGAGGAATGCCAGCATATACCACAGCCTCGTGGCCTCTTTATCACTTTTTTTTGGTTAATGGGATGGGGTATATTGGTGTGAAATAGTAGCAAGAGTTTCCTTTTCCCAAGTACTGTACGAAAATTGAGTGTACCGCGCAGAACGCTTAACACTCTTCAGAGGAATGCGAAGGGCAGAGGATCTAAAAAACAGGTTCTTCCTGTCTTTAGGTTTTATTGTTGAGAATCCTTGCCATCACCTCCATTCCTTTCCCCCCAAAAAATAGTTACCCCAATCACTCAATTTGTCCTGTAGGGGAAAAAAATTCTTTACAAGAGTATGCGACAATATTAAAAAAAAAAATCTGACAGTTGACTTAAACTCTTTTGCATAAGATATTTACAAACCACAGCAGATTAAAGGGGGGTTTTATGCATTTTCACATCCTGCTTGGTTTAAAGCAGCAATTTTCTGCAAGGACAACAGAGAAAAAAAAAAACATGCTTTACACTGCTTATATTAATTACATTTTTTCATTACCCGTCATGTTTTCTGCAGGCTTGTGTATTATTACTGCAAAATGTAATGAAATAGAAAAGGAAAAAAGAATGGACTTCTGGGAAATTTTCCAATTCTTGAAATGCAATGTTAATTGAGAGCTATTTTTAGGGCTGCACAGACAGTGCAGGACCTAGTGCCTTCGGTACAAATGGGTCCAGTCCAGGTGCAGCTTCCCCAGCGACAGCCCGGCTCTCTGCCGCTGGAGAGCTTGAAAGCCTCCATCCTGCTTGGTGCCAAGTCTACCGAAGGGCATGGAAGGATTTCTGCAGATGAGCTACCCACAAAGGTAACAACAAAAAAGAAACAGTGAAGGGAGATGAGGGTGGAGTCCTGTGGAGCTCGGGCCACAGGGCTTCTCGGCAGTGAATCCCAACCTTACCTTCAACTCCACTCCATCACAGTGAAAGAAAACCAGTAAGTATCAAGGAACATGGTGATGCGTAGCAAAATGGTTTCCAAGGCCCTTAAAATGAAGCCTCCCCAAAATGTGCAAGGGGTGATGACAGACGAGGCCCTTTACAGGGAACCTTTTTCTGCCACTGGAGAACTGCAACTTCTTAGTCTTGAGCATGTCCTGCCAAGGACTTGACAGAGGTTGTCTGAGAACCAGGAACTTGATGGATTGGAGAAATATTGCTCTGTTTATTGCTAAACGAAATAGACCATAGAACTGACTTCCTGTTTGATTCGTCTGAATAGGTGACTCTGGAATCCATTGATGCCTTTCTGCATTACTCCTGTGCCCCAGAATTCCATCTCCTGATGTAGTGTTGGAAGCAGCCTTGCAAATGATGGAGAGGTCTAGTAAATACATTTAGAGGGGCCAAGTCTTCTTTCAAGGAAGTTCTCAGAATGGCTCCAAGGAATTCAGAAATTCTGATCTCATTTGAAAACTGTCAATCTCAACATACCAGAAAGCATTTGAGGCTGTCTGAGGGTCCTAGCCACCTCTACATATTAAACTCTTGCAAATGCAGTCTGTAAAAAAAAATTTTTAACAACTGCTAACACCCTTAAATTCTTATAAGTCTTATGTTACTTCCACTTGCACAAAGTAAACACAAATGTCCATAAAAGTCCTCAGGCCAAAGCTTGCTTTAGGCTATCAGACTTAGAAATCCAGTTATGGGCAAGATTTCCCCCAGTTATAAGCAACAGGAAAGAGCAAAGGTTAGTATTTTGCGGTCAGTAGTCTTCTCCGAGCTGTGAGGCGAATGCCCTGCTTGCCCATCCCATCTGCTCCAGGCTGTCTTTCCAGGATCTCAGTCAGAGTCTTGTGCTTACTCTGAAGTCAGCATATTGTGACCTCTACTGCAATGTTGTCATCAGATGCAAGTTGGCTGTCTCTCCAAGACTATTGCTTTAGCACTGACTGACACATTCTTTGGGGTAAAACATGGAATAGAGAAATTCCACCATTCTAAGAGTTTCTTCCAGTAGCAAAAGTCAATTACAAGAGCAATTGGTAAAATCAGTGGTACGCAGAGTGGGAAGGCAAAATGGAAATTGTGCGTGAGAACCAAAAGATTATAGCTGGGTAGAGAAATATGAGTTTCCACTCCCCATTGCCTAGATTCAAATCAAGAAGATTAACCCACAGAGTTCCTGGCTAGCCTGGCCCACATTTAGTAGCATTTAAGGCTGAGCTAACGGACTGGTAAATATTTGGGGCTTACATCTCCTGCTCTTCACAACGACAGTATCAGGCAATCTTCCTAGCTGTCCCTGGCTTACACCAGCCCCTCCCCATCTTAATCACCTGCTGCTCCACTCCAGATTTTGCCTCTTTGGAGTTCTGTGCTTATATCGATTGGTAGAGAAGTTCATTTGTCCATCCATAGTCTGTAGAACAGCTTCCTGGAAAATGCAGTCCATTGTGATCCCTGGCTGAGAAGGTCTTTCCAAAGGCCTCT
>NW_027533089.1:14609523-14632781 GCF_008692635.1 Crocuta crocuta
TTCCCATCCATCCCACCACAATCACCAGAACAGGCTGGAATGTTCAAATAGCCAGCCGACTAAAATGGTTTCACTAGAGCTGTTTAAAATACATATACTCAAAGTACTACATGTACATGATAAAATAAATAATGTCATAGGGATTATAACAAAAAGCCACAATCTTACTCTTTTTGCCTCAATGCCTAGTCCCTCTCCCCACACATAATCATATCTAATAATTTGTTTATCTATTTATTTGTAATATGCTAGTGCTTTTTAAAATTCTATTAAAGTTAATCTCTATTTTTCTTTGTATCAATAATAACTATTTACTCCCTGCAATAAATATGTAATTCCTGGACATTTTCCACTCCCTCTCTATCTCTTCCCACCTGCTAACACCTATAGCTTTAAGGTTCTCAGATTGGTTACATTTGAAGTGTTAAATAATATACCCAATGTCTATTCGTCATTTCAGCAACTTCGTATGTATTTGATAAGGATATCGTTGGCTCTGTCTTTTCCTCTTCCTCCACATCTCCTCCCATTCCACATCACTGTATCTGTTTACTCATTGATATCCATTGTCAAAATTGATAACATTTATGTTCTTCTTTGTAATCATAATTAGGCCTTAAGTAAGTTTGTCTGGGGGCTGATGATAACAACTAATAACCTATAATCTGTAACGCAGGGTTTATGTGATGATACTTACATAAATATTTTCACTTGTGGACCAGTCTCTTTCTTTCCTGAGACATCCACCCAGCTGCCTCTGAATTTCTGCTCCCATCTGGAGAGCTTGCTCCTTAGCTGCTGCCCACTCACCTGCTGACTTCCTTCCCTGCCCTTCCAGGTGAGAGCTATTCTTTCCTGGAGCTCATATCTTCCTCCTTCATAATGTCTTCCATTTTACGTGAGCTCATTCTCAATTTCCTTCTTCAGAAGTCTGAACTATCATTGCTTATGTGTTAGATAAGTCCTTCTGTTCTCTTCTCCTCTCTACTTGATTAGCAGTTTGACTGGGTATAGAACTCAGTGATCAAAATTATTTTCCCTCAGAATTTCAAAGACATTGTTCCATTGTCTTCCAGCATCCAGTGTTGCTGGTGAGAAGTCAAAAGCCATTCTGATTTGCATTCCCCAAAAAGTAACCTGTTTTCTCTGTACTGTTTCTCTTAGGAGTTTCTTTTTGCCCATTGCATTCTCAAGTATCATAGGTGTGTGTCTAAATATGGACAAAAACCACTTTTAAAGCATTTCGATAGATCTATTCAGAAAGGGTTAGAAAACGAAGCCGTGTTTTGTTTTCTGAAACTCACATTGATATTAGGGAAGAAATAAATCACAAATGCACATTAACATGATTTTTTATCTGACAAATTGAATTTAAGTATGGAGTTCAAATATTTATAGCCAAGTAAATAAATACATCCTCTTGGGGAAATGCCAAGTCACTAATTTTATAGTTTCTTTAGAAAAGCCCTCAAAGGCTATAAAGTGGAAGTTACCCATTCCTCATCCAGAAGGAGTCTGGGTGAGAAGGAAAGAAAAAGAAAGAAAAGAGAAAAAGCATATAGTAAGTAAGACCAAAAAGATCAAAATTATGTGACTGCATTTTAAGAAAAAGATGAATATAATCAAGAGAGCTTAAGGAAGAAAGAATGTAATAAAGTATTTCCTTGGGTAGGTTTTGCATAAATACATCATCATATAGTAAATGAACCTGGATTTTAGATTATACAGATCTGGAGGGGAATTCTGGCTCTGCCAATTTTTTAGTTATGTGACTCTTGAGGAAATTACTTAAATTCAATAAATGTTAGTTTTCTTCCTCACTTACCCCTAACTCTACTGGTTCAACATTGAGGCTTGGGGAGTTATAAATATTCTGTATCCAGTGTACCATGATGAGGTACAAAAGATGGGTTTATAAATAACAGAAAGTTAAATTAGAAGTTTTGACTGATGCACCAAGATACAACTGATGCCACATTCCAAAGAAAGTGCTAGACCATATGCAGAATTTCCAAAAGGAGAAATACAGAAGAACCAATTGCATAATCCTTGAAATCTGTCATTCCCATTGAAGATGTAAAAGGGCCCTGAAAGTGGAAATTAAGGAAGAATTTTGTGAGAAGGATTTTAGAAGACCCTTTGGGATCCTGGGAATCCTATCTTCCTAAGGAGGGCTAGTGAGCTCTGGAGACCTTGATATATATCTCCTGCACTTTAGGGAACAAGTGGCTAGTGCCTACATCATATCTCGAGAAGCTAAAATGGTGCTGGAAAAGCAAGGTAATAGACTAATAGGCTACATTTAAGATGTAACTACTAGGAGTGCTTCAGTGGCTCAGTCAGTTAAGTGTCTGACTTTGGCGCAGGTCAGGATCTCCCAGTTCATGAGTTCAAGCCCTGTGTCGGGCTCTGTGCTGACAGCTCAGAACTTGGAATCTGCTTTAAACTCTGTGCCTCCCTCTTTCTCTGCCCCTCCCCTGCTCATACTCTGTCTCTCTCTGTCTCTCAACAATAAATCGACATTAAAAATTTAAAAAAAAAAAAAAAAGAAGTAACTATTCACCAAGATCTGTAAATACTAAGAACTTGATGTAAAAGGTGGTTTGTAAAGGGATCTGACAAAGGGGTGGCTTCATAGACTGGAAACACCTAAGAATTTTTCCTCAGGCACCTGGGCGGCTCAGTCAGTTAAAGCGTCCAAGTCTTGATTTTGGTCCATGGTTCCTAGGTTCAAGCTCTGCATCAGGTTCTGTGCCGACACTGCAGAACCAGCTTGGGAATTCTCTCTCCTTTTCTCTCTGCCCCTCCCCTGCTCATGTCTCTTTCTCTCTCAAAAATAAATAAATATTTTAAGAAAAGCATTTTTTCCTAACTTAAACACATCTACCTTGAGCTATGTCATGTTTATTTGCACAATCCTCTTTTTTCAGTATATATTTCTATACTTTTCAGGGTGAACTTTGTGATTCTACATTCACAGGATATCTGCAGCAATCCTAAGCTAGCACCTATTTAAAACAGTGGCTAGCATTCATTGAGAGCTTTTCATGTGCTGAGCACTGTTCTAAGTGGCTCATACCTTTTAATCCACAACAGTCATACGAAGTAGGCATTTTTATGGCCATCCTCATGATGAAACTGAGGCAAACAGAGGGTAACTTGTCTACTGATTCATAGCTAGGAAGTGTCAGAGCTCAGGTTCAAGTCACGTAGTCCAGCTCTAAGGCCTGAATTCTTAGTCATTATGACGTTTGCTCTGCAAAGGCTTTGCAACAGCAGTTGCAAAGCAAAAATCCCCTTCTTTCTATTTGCAGCAAATATGGCAATCTTTCATCATTCCAACTAATCTTTTTAAGCCTTCAGAAAAATTTGTGCTGATTTGGAAAGCTCCTCCAAAACAAATAAAATGAAAATTTCAAACCTCATGGAATTACTTTTCAAAATTAAGGTTGTGTAGGAATGGAATGGAAGAGAAAATAAACAAGTAAATACGGTACTTGGTGTCCAAAACTGGCCGTTCATCAAGATGTGTCAACAATACCCAACTTAAGTTTGATGAGTTCAATATTTTCAAGACTAGCAGAACTTCCCTTGACCTGTATAATTGAGCAGAACTTCTTGGTTAAGATGAGCCTGGGGCTGGACCTCAGCTCTCAAGGCTAAATTTCTTCATTCCATAGTTCTTCCAGGTCACTGTCAAAACCACTGGTAATTTTACACTGCAGTGATCTGTGCCTTTTCCTGGCCTGAGGATAAATAGAAAACTTAACAGTTCTGAGAGCTGTTGACACCATGTACTCAGAAACACAATCAGAAAATGTTAAAAGAAACCCTTGAAGGATGTGAATGAAAGATGTGGACATTCACACATGGAAACTCCTCCCCACATGGTGCCAGCCTTGCACCCCAGCTCGGTAGCCAAAATAAAGAGGTCAGAGAGGGAGCCGGGGTGTATGCCTGAAGCTTCAGCAGGACACAATAAAGAATGAGCACTTCTAGTAAGGCTTTACATGCCCATTCATTGGTAACCAGAGGATTCTGGGGTGCTCCAGAAAGACATTACAGTGATCCAAGGGATGGCTTTGGGGTGATTAGGCAAACCCAATTCTCCCTAACCACTGTCAAAAGTAGTTGCTTGCTCTCCTATTTGACAAACACACCCTGATACATTTTGAAATTCATTTTCCCCTTTAAGTATGTAGCCCACCCAATTCTAAGCTCACACACTTCCAGAAAAGCTAGAGAGGTGAAGACACTTTCTGAAGCCTACTATTGGATCCTGGGTCTGACAACAGGCCTGCCTGTTTGAACTGAGAACAGTGGTAGTGACTTGTGGTCTCTGTCAACAAGAGCAATAAGGAAAAGTTAAGAAAAGGGAAGGGGTGGCTGAAGGTAGAGAGAAAGTGAGCTATACATCCTGGCTTTGAAACATACACTAGACAGACAGCCAAGAGCTCAGATCTAAATCCACTCCAGCCCCGGACCCTACTCCAGTACCCTAATATCAATTATCTCCAGAGTCTTCTCCTCTTTACGATGAAAGACTCTTAGTTTTTCCTTTCAGAAATACAAGAGTTTCAGGATGTTTCCCATCTTATTTGCCAGGGATAGATGTAGACAGCAGCATCGTCCATTTAATTATTATTCACTCAAAATACATGGCTTTCGTTCCTTCATTCACTTACTCAAAATATAAATACCAAGTGCTGATCTAGGTAGAGGTGATTCCCAGATAATTAAGCCATTATCCTAGCCCATGGAAAAATAAAGGATGTATAATGTGTTGCATGTGAAGACAACGGCAGAAGTATGTGCATGTTATAGTGACGGCAGAGAGGACAGGGTAATTAAATAGTGGGGACAGGATTCAAGACCCAAAGTATTCTGATAAGTAATGATCTAGAAGGAAAACCAGGAAGGGCCCAAGGCTTTTCCCTCAGTAAAATAAGGATTTAGGACTGAGTAAATACCCATCTGAGCCTTTTTTCTGCTGTCGACATGGGTTCTATAGGTCTTCTGCTAAGCCCTTGGATTCAGAGGTGATGGAAGTCTCAGAAACAGGAAAAGAGGCCATTTACTTTTTTTTTCAGAGTTGAATAAATCAACAACAGGACTCTGAGCAATGGCCTTTGACAAGTCGTCCTGCTCAGCTCAAGTGCAAGGGACCACGTTGCTCAAGTGGAGCACAATATGCCTGCCAAAGGGCCATCCTGGACGTGAGACACAGTGAGGGAGTGCTTCTGGTCGTGGCAATGGGCACACTGAACTCTGCTCCACAGCAAGTTGAGCCATGGAGAGGATTCTACTGCAGCCGCTGAAAAGGGATGATTAAGAGGCAGCATAAGTCGCATGGACCCTGTCCTAGCATTATGCTTTCTGAAGATAATGATGATGAACGAAATGATGAATGAGCTATGATATTTCTATAACAACCCTCCTGTCCTCTCTAGCCTTCTTTTCTTTTCCTATTCTCTCTCCTATCTCCAAATCCATTTCCCTAACTCTTTGATGATTCAAACCCCTTTTCCTATAACGACAACCTGAAAATGTCCTCCACATCGACTCCAGAGCCACCTGAAACCTGTCTCCCTTGCTAATGACGACGCCTATCCCCGCTGACACAAGCCATTTTTACATGGAGTATTTGATGGTTCTGTGTTTTTGTTCTGATGACTGTTAGCTCTTTTGGTTCATTGGTGTTGGAAATAAATCACATCTAACCTCTTTTGTACTAAAATTAACTGTCTCCTTGGACTGATTATCTTGCCCTTGGTCTCCGCGGAGTTGCACCCACAGGATCTTCAACGTGCCTGGCAGCCCAAACGGTTCGCTGAAGTTACACGTTGTGGGTAGAATGCCTGGCTTTCCCAAACTTTGGTCAAGAGGGCTTAGCTACTCCTAAAAACAGCGAAATGCTTCCACAGAGTTCAGGAACAAAGCAAGAAAGAGAGCCCCCTCACATACACGTGCCGCAAAGGCCCTGGCAGGGCAGAACACTAGAGTATGTTCAATATGTTCATTTGTTTAGTCACCAAATGGGTTTGGAACTTGTCAGAGACTTTTTTTTTTTTCTGGTAAAATTATTTTCCTTGTAGAAGAAAGAGCACAATCCAAGCACAAAACAGAAAAAATCATAACTCTGATCATTTTTAAGTCGGGTAAACAGATAAAGGCTTTGCCAAACTTTAAGGCATAAACAAAGTTTCTTTTTCAGAGGGTAGCAAAAGTGGTCCACAAAAAGAGAAGAGGTGGTTCGATGGCCTCAACAGGGGACACAGCTGTGGTGTCAAGTGGCTGTCCATCCATAATTTCAAATACTGACTCCAATTCAACTAAAGCTACATGCACTGCTTACCTCCTGAAGCTGTCATCCTTGCTGTGGAGGCAAAGATGGCCATATGAAGGCCTGAGCTTTCTTCCTTCTCCACTTCCTATACCATTTGGATGTTCCACCAACTTCTCGGACTTCCCTCCCAACGCATCCTCTGGCACTTTCTGTACATCCCTGATTCTAATTGTGTACTCTCAAAATTGAATTCTAAAAGTGTCCTCTCAAAGTGAATTCAGCCTGATCAAAATCCAGGAACCATTTAAAAAATTTTTTTAATTTCTTTCTTCTCCTGATTTCCTGATTCCTATGAACAGTAGCAACATTCTGCTACACATTATGACCCTCCCCTGCTGAAAATTCCACCCATGCCTCCTTTTTAGTTCTTACAGGACAATGTTCCAATTGCTCCTTTATGATTCCACAGTTTAGCCAGATGTTAAAAGGCCTCTGTCATAAGCTAGCCTCACACTATTGAAGGAAGCCTCAGCTCTAGCCACATCTAGCATCTAGCTTATTGCTAACTTCCAAGTCTTTGTTCATGCTGTGCCCTCCATCTTGAATGCCTCATCCTTCTCTTCATGTATTTAAACCCTTCCTGTTTATCATCATTTAGCCCAAGATCCATCTCATCTATGAAGCTTTAGGGCTGCTCAAGTTCACGGTAGTCTCTCCCTCCTCCTCTGAGCCTCCATGGTAACCTCGGTCAGCACTACTCATTTGGCATTTATCATTTACTCTCTTGTATTACCATTAATCCAGCAGACATTTTTGAGCACCTACACTCTCTGCTATGACAGGCTCTGTGGTATTCGTTGATCACAAGAGGCTAATAACAGACAAGAAGCACAAAAGAGAAGGGAAGATGAGCCGAACCAGCAGGTCCAAGAGAAGGAATCTTTCACATGAAAGAGATGGAAACTACCCTGCACCATAGGAAGGAGAACCGGTGAAAGTGGTTATCTCTCAGCTCCAAGCCCGCCCTTCTATCCTCCGCTTTGTGATGCTGGGCTGGATCTCTGTAAACATCATTTTTGCTTTGACAGTTGACTTCCTGTGAAGTCCTGTTAATAGGAAGGGCAAGAGGAAGGCAAAGGCTGAAGGAGGGAGAGAGGACTTGCTCCTTCCTGTCCACTACCTGTTGCCTCCTGTGGGCTTCCTGTCTGTCTGTGGTTCCCATGAGTGTCACCCCAGCCACATTTCGTCACTTCATCACTGGAAGTTCCTTCTGGTAGCAGCAGCTAAATCTATTTGAAGTTTTTCCAGTTCATAAAACCAGGCTCTCTGCACCTCCCCCCACCCCCGTTCTTCCTAAGACACCCCTCTATGCCAGCGAGAGGATAGAAGGGCGGGCTTGGAGCCGAGAGATAACCACTTTCACCAGTTCTCCTTCCTATGGTGCAGGGTAGCTTCCGTCTCTTTCATTTGAAAGATTCTTTCTCTCGGACCTGCTTGTTCTGCCCATCTTCCCTGCTCCTTGTGTCTTATTAGCCTTCTATGATCAGCAAATACCACAGAGCCTGTCATAGCAGAGATAGTAGGTGCTCAAAAATGTCTGCCAGATTAATGGTAATGTGCTTTCCTCCTCAGAGTCTGGATCCAAGCCTCTTCCTAATGCAGAGACATCAAGACCTGCCAAACATCACCTTCACCTTGCAGGGCTGGCTTTCACCTCTATGGGACTCCACTTTTAGGCTTCTAAATTTTAGTAATTACAATATATTCTCTTTCTTCTCTCAGCCCTAAGGGTGATAAATGCTTCCTCCTCTCATAATATTTTACAGTCCCCTTTGTACTCTCTCAGTTACCTAGGTTACGCTTTTTTATACTAAACTCTCTCTATTCAAGAACTGGTATGGTTTCTATTTCCTGATTGGACCCTGACTGATAATAGAAGCAAATAGTTTAGGGGCATGGATTAATGCAAAGTGACATCACTGAAAAGCCAATAGATATATTAAATATTCAAACAATTTAGAAAAAGGAGGGAAAGGTAAAGAGAAAAATAAAATTCAGAGGGGACAGATTAAATCCAGTTCTATCACTAATTACATTAAATGTTAATGGACTAAAATGCTCAATGAAAATGCAGAAATTATCAGAATTGATGTTTTAAAATGTAAGATCCTACAATATTTACTTTATAAGAGACAATTTAAATATGATGACACACAAAGATTTAAAATAAATGGATGAAAAAAGGATATATAATACAAACAGTAGTTATAGAAAGACTGGAGTGGTTATATTAATAACAGATAAAATAGGCTTCAAGGCAAAGAGTATATCAAAGGTAAACATGGGAATTTTATAATGAATAAAAAGTAAATCCATCAGAAAGAGATACCAATCATAAATTTGTATGTGCATAATAACAGAGCTTAAAAATACATGAAGCAAAAAATGACAGAATTAGAGGGAGAAATATACAACCACAATCATGGGAGACATAAGCATAATTCTCTCAGCAATTCATAGAACTAAAAAATAATCACTATGCACATAGAGGGTCTGAATAATACTATCAATGTGACCTAATTGTTATTCATACAACACATCATCCAACGACCTATTTTCAAGCGCAATTGTCTATTCACCAAGATAGCACATATGCTAAGTGATAAAACAAGTCCAAAAAATTTTTTAAAAGAATTGCACACCATGGTAATAGCAGAGGATTAAACAACTGACATACAATTTCAACTCAGTCCCAGAAATTAATACGATAACAACATCAACAATACCAATATTACCAATCACCCTTCCCACACAAAAATATTCATACCAAAGTACATTACTCTGAATATTCAAAATACCTGGGATAGAGTAGGATATAGGATTAATGAACAGATCACAAAAGCTTCTAGATGGAGAAAATGAGGCTCCTTGTAAAGTGACCCAACTGACATCAGACTCATCAATAGCAATACCAGATTTTTGAAGAATAGAGCAAAGTCTTAAGACCTTAAGTGACAATGGCTTTCAATCTAGAATTCTGTTCCCAGTCTGTCAGTCATGTGGAGGAAGAAGAAAGACATTTTAGACATGCAAAAAGTAAAACATTATAATGCTTTAGAAAGTTATCAGAAAACATACCTTAACAAAACAAGAATTAATCCAAAAAAGGAAAAAGGAAGGAAGGAAGGAAGGGAACATAAAATCAAGAAAACAGAAAAAGAGAGGGGCGGGGGCGCCTGGGTGGTTTAGTCGGTTAAGCGTCCGACTTTTGCTTAGGTCATGATCTCGTGGTTCGTGGGTTCGAGCCCCGCGTCAGGCTCTGTGCTGACTGCCAGCTCAGAGCCTGGAGCCTGTTTCAGAGTCTGTGTCTCCCTCTCTCTCTGACCCTCCCCTGTTCACGCTGTCTCTCTCTCTCTCCTAGAAATAAATAAAAAATACTAAAAAAAAAAAAAAGAAAGAAAAAAAAAGAAAAAGAGAGGGGCACCTGGGTGACTCAGTCAGTTAAGGGTCTGACTCTTGATCTTGGCTCAGGTCATGATCTCACAGTTCATGAGTTTGAGCCCCACATCAGGCTCTGCACTGACAGTGTGGAGCCTGCTTGGGATTCTCTGTCTCCCCCTCTTCTCCACTTGCTCTCTCTCTGTCTCTTCCCTCTCAAAATAAATAAATAAACTCTTTAAAAAAGAATAAAATATTTTTAAAAAGAAAGAAAACAGAACAAGAGAGAGACAAAAACATCATATAATGACACCCACACCAGAAAGAAAAAAGTTCACACTGGACCAAGAGAGGAAAGTTTCTGAGAAAAGTCGTCTAGAAAATTAAAGCTGCTTTATTTGAGTCCATGCATAAAATGTGTTATTTATAGTAGAAATACTGAAACATTTGGAAAATCATAAGACTATAGAAAGAGACACGAGAAAAAAAATGAAGCTATTTTCATTTCCAAGAGAAATAAAGGGCAGGAAAAGGAAAGAAACACAGTTGTAATGCACGTGGCTCATCATTGAACAATATTTGCATGTGAATAATAAAGAAATCAAAATGATTTTATTTAAACAAATATGTGGAAGCACAAAAAAGGGATAGAGTTAAGTTTTTCTCTACTATAGCAAAAATACAGTAAAACACTTCTAAAATTTCTATCAGTCAAGAAATAAGCATATCATTTAGATTAAATGAGTTAATAGCACTTGGAACAGTGACTATTACATGGTAAGCACTGTTGGCTATTATTAGAAATATGAAGTTAAATAAATATCAGGGGAAGAAGCTAGAAGAATTGAGAGTGTCCCTTGGGCATAGTATTCAGAATGAGAAGTAAAACTATTTTGGTTCATTAGAAGCTTTTTAGTACTACATGACTTTTAAAATAATATACATGTATTGCTTTTAGAAAATAAAAAAATAATAATAAAACAGCTATATTATAGAATAAAATATAAACATAAAAATGGGAAGGCATTGTAAGTAAGGAAGTAAAAGGTAATTTATAAGTATGGGGAATGTAAATTTTAAGAAACAAAGTGTGTATTGTAAAAAAAAAGCCATATTAAGCTCTTTTATACATTTTTGAGTTACAAATAAAAGAATATTTTTAAAAAGCAGTCATTCTCAAAAACAAGAAATCTATTCCATAAACAAATGGGATAAACTAAAAAACCAGAGACGGAGAGCCCCCCCCCCCAAGAAGAGATACTGAAAATGAGAGAAACAGATGAGAAAACAGGGTGTTAAGTGAAAGTTGAAGCTGGATATCCCAGGCACAGCATGGCCACAAGTTGCCCATATGAAGCTAGAAGTCAGGACAGCGCTTTACAGTCATTAATAGCTGACAGAACATCTCCACTCATCAGCCCAAGACTACCGGCCCATAAACGGGAGTGAGCGCTGAGTGCTTGTCTTCCAACTAGGACCCCACCCTACACTGAATCCAGGGGAAAGACCTAGAATTGCACCATCTCTGCAGGGTGACAGACCCCACACAATGTGAACTTTGGTCAGAAACAAACCAAGTCTGGGGCAGGGGCAGCCATGAAGCCTTCCCATGAAGAGGGCATCAGGTCGTAGGGAAATTGAAAACATTAGTTAACAAAGAGAATTAAAAAGTGTATTGTTTAAAACGCATATCAAGGAGAGCCAAAAAAGCAGAAAATTGGAGAAATTAAACCCAACAAAATAGAGATATTCAAGCAATACAAAAAAGACATTAAAATGAGCAGTATTTTAAATCCTCAAAAAGGTAAAAGAAGGAATCATATCCATGAAAAAATACCAGGAAATAATAACATTTCTTAAGTTTGTTTATTTTGAGAGAGACAGAGACAGCACAAGTGGGTAAAGGGCAGAGAGAAAAGGAAAGAGCAAGAGAGAGTGAGAGAGTGAGAGCGAGCGAGAGAGAGAGAGAGAGAGAGCGAGAGAGAAGAGAGAGAGAGAATCCCAAGCAAGCTCCATTCTGAGAGCCCAGTGCAGGGCTCAGACCCACAAGGCTGCAAGATCATGGCCTGAGATGAAACCAAGAGTCAGGTGGTTAATCGACTGAGCCGCCCAGGTGCCTCATTTATCATTGTTGAATGATAAAATTTAACAATCTTGAAAATTAGAAATAAAAAGTGTATAGGTTAAAAAGTTTAGACACAGGTGAACCAGTAGCACACTGAAGTAATCACCCAAAAAGCTATCCAAAAAGATAAAAATCTGGAGGGGAGAAGGAAAATAAATTTAAGAGACATAGAGCATAGAGAAATTATTAAAATGAACCAACACGTATCTCAGAAGAGTAGTTTTATAAGATAGCCTAGAGAGCGTGTGGGGGGTGGGGGTGGCAAAGAGAGGGGAGAGCACAGAGAGATAGTAACTGAGAATTTTCCAGAAGTGAAGAGAGTCATGAGTTCTAAGATTGACAGAGTCCATCAAGCACTAAGAAGGGCAAAGTTTTAAAAATTCTTACCCAGGGGCGCCTGGGTAGTTCAGTTGGTTAAGCATCTGACTCTTGATTTCAGCTCAGGTCATGATTTCCCAGTTGCGAGATTGAGCCCCACATCAGGTGGAACCTCTTTAAGATTCTCTGTCTTTAGAGGGACACCTGGCTGGCTTAGTTAGTTGAGCATCCAGCTATGGATAAGCTCATGGTTGCAAAGGTTGTGAATTCAAGCCCCACACTGGGCCCTCTGCTGTTAGTGTGGAGCCTGCTTTGGATCCTCTGTCCCCTTCTCTGTGTACACCCCCAGCTCACATTCGATCTCTCTCTATCTCTCTCAAAAATGAATAAAAACATTATATACGTATATGTATATATATATGTATATGTATATATATTCTCTCTCCCTCTGCCCCTCTCCCCCAACCTCCCACCCAGATACATCATAGTGGAAGTGAATAATATCAAAATTAAAGAAAACTTTAAAAAGAGAAACAGCCCCAATCATGTTGACAGCAGACTTGTCATTAACAGCAATGACTATGAGACACCTATGGAATAACTTTCAAAGCAGCAGGGAAACTACTGTGAGTCTGGAACTCTATAAAAACTACCATTTAACAGGTGGGATTCAAAAAATTATTGACCACCAAGCTCTTTCTTAAAACAAAACAACAACAACAAAGCAACTACTAAAAGATGTATTTAGTAAGTGAAAAAAATTAACCACGAAGCAAAAGTGTGAAAAAAATTCTGTAAAACATGTTTATAAATCTAAATAACTATTGATTATAGATAATAATGCCAATAATTCCTATGCTTATAAACAAAGTATAATTCCAATACTAGATAATTCTAATATAGGATCAATGGAAATGTATTCAGATGAAAGGTAAAGCTTCTGGGAGGAGAATAATAGAGACACTGATTGACTTTAAGCTTGGATGGAAAAAAAAGCATATTCAAACATATATGTTAAAGGCTAGGAACATTCATTAAAAGAATAGAAACAGTAAGTGTAAGTTCCAAACCAGTAGAAGAAAATAGAAGAAAGAAATCTCAACCAATCCACACAAGAAAGGAGGAAAACAGAAAGAGATTTAAAAGAAAGCATAGTAATTAGAAAAAAATTAAGCAGCAGAAATATGTCTTAATAAATGTAGACAAACCTGCAATTATATTTTCAAAGAGAAACCAGTTCTGAGTCTCTCTGAAATGAGGTAAAACTAGTAAGGAATACAGTTAAAAACAGTTGGTCTTCTGGTTAGAGAGCCTCCATTTGCTTACTAAAATGTAATAAAAAGGGAGGAGGGGAGCAGGATAGGATTGACAACTTGAGGCATTGCAGTCAGCTCGTAAAAGCTTTTGGTTCAAAAGTAATAGAAATCCATTGAAGGAAACACAAGTAAAAGGCAATCTACTTAAATTGATACAGGAACAAACTGTCAAAAGAAAATCTGATTGGCAATGTTCAACAGATCGCCCAGTAGGACTCGATATCAAGTGTATGTCAGGGTGGGGGCGGGGGTGGGGTACGCACATGCTGAAAACTACAGCCATCTAAAGGGCAGCTCTTAGGTTCGAGCCCAGCATCGGGCTCTGTGCTGACAGCTCAGAGCCTGGAGCCTGCTTCAGATTCTGTGTCTCCCTCTCTCTCTGCCCCTCTCCCACTCATGCTGTTTCTCTGTCTCTCAAAAATAAATAAACATTACTAAAAAGTTTTTTAAAGGACAGCTCCGAGGGTGTGTTAGGCAGGCCCCCCAAACCCGTCTCCTACAAACAGGCACGGCCCCAGTGTGTCAGGAGGGAACGGGAAAGGAAGTCTAGCAGACGTGAGGAAAAGCCCAGTACTGGGGGCTCCACTTCAAACCAGGCACTGTAAGCAATCAGTAGAATTATTAGCCAAGGTTGTTCCATTTTCTCCAGCCAGCGGAAGGAATGGCAGAAGTTGAAGTTTGGGAGTAGAAGGGGCTTAGCACGAGTGGTAAGAGAAATCCCCTCAGGATTCTGATAGGTAGAGGGGAAATAAAGCCCAGGAAAGGGCTTAGGACTGGGAGGGTAGAACATTTCAAGTAATGGACGTCTCACTGAGGGCTCAAGGGAGGGGACAAGGTAGAAGGGTAAGAGATGGCCACTCGGAAGAAGAATGTCGCAGCTGGAGGCTTCAAAGGCTGAGCAGTACTGCGGGAACAAGAGACAAAGGTTGTCCAGGTGGACTAGAGTGATAAGCAGTAGAGCAGAGGAAGCCAAAGAGCTGTCGTCATAGATGCTGACAGGAGACCAGGTGAAAAGGACGCTAAGAGCCGGCTGCTGGGTGCCTAGTGAGCCAGGGAGGTGTGAGGGACATGATGTGATCAGAGCCCACAGAAGTGGTGAGGAGAACCAGAACACTGACTCAAACCTGATTCCTGGGCCCAGGTCTATCAATGGTTCCATCACTTTCAGGGTGAAATTCTAACCCCTCAGCATCTAGAAGACCTTCATGATGCTTCATTTCCACCTCTTCTCCCACCACTCTCCCTCAGGTTCCTCACTCTCCTCCTGAACTGCTTTCTTCCAGCTGCGCTTGCAGATTCTTCAACCTGGAATTTCCTTTCCCTACGCCTTTACCCAGCTGACTGCAGCTCAGTTTCCAGAGCCAAGCCAGAGTCATCTCCTCTGGAAAACCTCTTCCAAGGGAGCTCCCAGCCTGAAGTGAATGTCCCCCCACCCCGCCCTGCTCTCCTTGCCGTCTAGGAGCCCCTGTCACAGCATTTACCTCACCGCAGTTTCTAACGGGTGTGGCTGTACCCTGCATATGTTGGTGTCCCTAACACCTAGTGGGTTCCTGGTACAGAAGAGGTTCTTAGTGCATACTTTTTAAGTATATCCATGATTCAGGAAGTTTGGAAGAAATAGTGTCATCACAATTAAGGTGAGGAAATCAAAGAAACAGTAAGTATCAACAAATGTCTCCAAGTGACATTCAACAAAACAGAGAATCAATATGGTGCACTTCAAGCAGTGAGGAGGGGAGTGAGCAGAGGCAGTGAGGGCTTCTGGGAAGGATATCACATTGACTAATGAGATGGAGCTGAGAGGAGATGGAAGAGCGCTCCCTAGATTTGTTTGTACCATGCATGTGATTCTGGGCCCCAGGGTCAAGACAGTGAGGAACTGAGAAGCCACCAACATCTGGCTGTCCACTCTGCATAGTCTCATGTCATCTGCACACTAGCCCTCTAAGATGGATCTTGCCATCCCCATTTTACTGGAAAGCCACCAACAACGTTCACCATGGAGTTTAAGTGGAAAGTCATGATAGGTCTGTGGCATTTCCTTCCCAGGTGTAGTGAGATCAGCTGATTATGTCAGTCTTGAGCTTCCTTGAGCAGGAAGTTCATACAAAGTCCTACCGAGGCAAAGGGCCCTGCCTTTTGGGTCGTCCTATGTCCTATAGTGCCAAGTATGTGTTAGAGACTTGTTAGGACTCAATACATATTTGTTGATTGAATGAACGAATGAGTCTGTGAATGCATGAAAGCTGAACCGCACTAAGTGCAAGTACTTAGCATGCATTATTATTTTATTTAACCCTCATGACATCCATAATTATCCTCCACTTTACAGATGATTAAAACTGAGGCTAAGAAAGTTTAAGAAACTTACCCAAGGTCACATAGCTTATAAGTGACAGAGCAAAAATTTCCCTACGTCTTCCTGCCTCAGAACCCCCGCTCTTAACTACTCTGCTACATTGCCTCTCAATGAATGGATCCCTTTGAATTAATGGATTTCTCTGGAGATCTCAGCTTCCCCATATGAAGATAGATGGTCCCTGATGCTCCAGCACCATTAAAAGGAAAAAAAAAAAAGCACAAAACATTGCGAGTTGAGGGTGATTAGTTCAAAATGTAGAAAATCTAAAAATACATTGGCTTTACTTTTAGATATTTGTCCGACAGGGGTGAAACAACCTTAATTAGTGTAATAAGACAATAGGAATTAAATTGACTTTGTCACAAGACTTTTACGGGATGACACTGATGGTATTACTATCCAACTTCAAAGATTTGGAAAGATGTTGCTGCTAACACTGGAGAATAGAAACCTGTTTTTCATCAACTAGGCTGGCCTGACAAATTAAGTCTGTGGAGTCATTAGATTAAGATAAGAGCTTATCTCCTCGGCTGACATTTATTCAGAGGTTTTTATACTGCTCAGCTAGTAATTAGTGCTGTTGAATTTTTAACATTGCTTTGTCCGGTCATTCAAAAATTTTAGAGGTGTGTTTGCATCTCCCGTGTATGTTTTTGGTTATTAAAAATAGAAGAGGACTACAAGTGAATTACTTTAGAAGGCCTGAATAATTCTTTCAAAAGTTATTCTGTGGAGAAACATGCAGCTTAATGACTTATTTGTAGAAGGAGGGAGCAGTTCCCCCAAATTGACAAATGCGAATAAGGAGTTGCCTTTTACTCCGGAATCTATAATTTATTTCCAGGCATACATATCATAAGTTTATTATGTTCTGGTGGAATCATTAAAATTATGATCACATGCAATAATGGTTTCCTGCTGCTTCGCACCCCCAATTCAGCAAACATACCGTACATTCAGGGAACAGCTCAACGTTATGGGTTTTTAGTTTCTTTCCTATGGTCTACTTGACTGTGAAAGTTATTTTTCCAGAATAACTGTATTCCAGAGAATATAACTATATTCTCCTATAGTTATAATAACAACTTGATGGCTCTAGAACAAACTAATACATGAAGCCTGCACAAGCTTCCTGACAGTCTGTCAGACAACCAATACACACATTTTTAAATGCTTGGTTTGCAAGATTCCAAGCTCTCTGTCGAAATACAAATTAGCAATGAGATGGGTACGACCCCCGGTTTGAAACAAGTTCATCACTTGGTTCAAGTTGCGTCCTGTTCCTATCACATCATTTATTCTGTTCTAAGTGGAGCCATCTCTCAACACTCAACATATTGTATTTGCCACTTTTCAAAAACTGTGGCGGAGAGAATTCCACAGGGACGAGCGGAAGTGTCGGACGGTACTTGTTCACCTTAACACCACCCCAAAGGAAGCCTCAAAACCCTGCATGCTTCAGAGATCTCCTTTGGAGGATGAGTTCTCTTTCATTACAGTGTGGCCTGTGTGATTTTGTAGTGAACAAACGTAAGTTACAGTTGCTTGCTAATCAGCCCCCAGGTGCAGAGGGCACAGCACGTGTCATGTGAACACGGTGTCAGAGGTGAACGGCCTCGGAAAGCATTTGAAAGTCTTCACATCTGTTATGACACACGCTCATCTTTACCACATTCTGAGTAGATTCGACTACACTTTTGGACATCCGGGAACGTACCGTCATGAAAAGTTCGCCTCTTCAACAAGCTATTGAGCCTCAGTTTCCTTAACTGAAAAATACACGTTTGTTCAGGCTAATTTTTAAACAGACCTGCCAGGATCCTGAATCCCAGACCTGTGAGCTGACCACAAGGTGGAAGAATCCTGAGAGGACAGAGAAAATGATTAGAGAAGGAGAGGCCACAGAGTTCAGTTTCAACTGAGGAAACCGTAGAGTTAAGTTCAACAAAGCAGTACAGAAACTCTTAAATTATGTGATTATACCTCGGTGTAGAAGTCACAGTAGATCTGTTGAATGAATACACGAATGAATGAGTGAACAAATGAATTAACTGAGCAGTAGCATGGGATATTGGGATTTCGAGTCAGACGCGGCTGGGTTCAATCCCTAACTCTGCCATACACTTGCTTTGAGCCCTTGGAAAATGCTTAAACCTCTCTGAATCTGCTTCTTCATTAGTAAACCAAGGATAATAAGCAACCCATAAGGCCGTTGGTAGAATGAATAAAAACCCCACAAGATGCATGCTCAAAACACATTTGTTTTCATTTCTTCCCCCCACCCCAGGCTTTTTTGATTTTGTTTTTTGTTTGTCTCTTAGTCTCTGGTCCCACACACACTAAGCTGTAAAAACATTACCATCCAGCTTCCAAATTCATGGATTCTCAACTACCACCGGTACATTTGGCATGCATTATTACTATCTTTAATGCATAATGACAAAAGAAGAGAAGAAAGCATAAAGCTCCCCTTCCAGCTCCCCATGGGTAATCAGGCCAGGGGAAGGTAGGCGGCATTCAGTGTGTTTACAAGGTACTCCATCTCGGTCCTCAGCCTTCGTTAACCCATCCACCCCCACCCCCAGCTTGCCGAAGAGCAACATGTAATTAGAGCACTAACGAGGTCATTTAGCAGAAACCACGGGTAGGGAGTAATGAATGTGCTATCAGGCTCGGAGAACAGCTTGGGCAAGAATCCAAACAGTCCATGTTCAACTCTGATGAGCCGACCTAAACTTGGAAAACAGAGCTTGGAAAAAGGTTAATAATAGGACATCAAAAATGAAAGTGCCCCTTCTAGAAAGACCCAGAGCAACATTTTGAGCTCAACCGTTCAGGAACCGGGCTGTGCGGGTGGTGGCCTTAGAAGGAGGAGAAGCCGGGTGGCACCTGGGACTTGGCAACATGGTTTGGGCGCATCAGTGCCATTACCGGGGATCTGTAGAAGACAAAACATGGAAGGGACTTCGGAGGTCACCTAATTCCATCTCCCCATTTTACAGATGAGTTTGGAGCACTCCAGAGAGCTGCACTGGCTTCCCCAGCCGATTCGAAATAGACCCAGACTTAGAACCAAGGCCTCCAGACAGGCAGTGTTTGATGCACTAGTTCTGTTGTGTCCTTGCCTCTGAGGGTGACATTCTGGAGACCATTTGCACAGCGTACAAGGATACTTTACATGGGGCCGGTTTTACTTAGACCACTTCAGGAGTAAT
The DNA here is from genome assembly GCF_008692635.1 of Crocuta crocuta. Taxonomy (NCBI): domain Eukaryota; kingdom Metazoa; phylum Chordata; class Mammalia; order Carnivora; family Hyaenidae; genus Crocuta; species Crocuta crocuta. The sequence continues at coordinate 14,628,584 of NW_027533089.1, forward strand.
TAAGTCCCAGAAGAAGAAACCATCCATTCACCAGTTTGCGTTTGGAATTAGCACTCCTAATTGAGTCGCAAGCACCAACATTGCTGCAGCTTTCAACTGTATAGAAAAGGAAGAGGAGGAGGGAGACAAACCCAAAGAAGCCAAGTACCTCCACATCCTTCGCCCACCGGTTCCCAAGCTAGAACTGTGGCCCACCCCCCCCACGCTGCACCTCTCAGCTCCCAGAGCAGGGGAGGGGGCAGGGGGAGGTGTTGTCCGCAGCTCCCCAAACACCAAACCCTGCCAGCAAGCAGGTTAAATACTGGGCCACAAGCTGTACTACTCTTTCCTTCACAGTTCATAGATGTTGTTGAAGTGGATTAAAAAATTACTACAAAAGCATTTTGCCAGGGTGTTTTCCCCCCTAATTAATAGATAATTAAAAGTACAACCATAATCATGTGGAGGGTCCATGAAGGGTTGTTTTTTTTTTAAGATTGAAAAAAGGGTTTTCATAGTCACAGAGGTAGGGACACTTTTGTTTTGGATATTTAAAATATATCCATATCTATTGTTGTTTTTTACAACATCATTTTTAAAAACATCTTTGAAACGTTCTCAAGTAGAGAAAAAAAGAACTTAGTCACTCCTAATACTTAAAGTCTTAAGTACCAAAGTATTAACATTCACAGGATAGATTTTGTTCCAAGGTTTATTTTCATTGCAACAAGCGTTTATTAAGCAAGTACCGCATACACTGCACTGCAAAGCAGTTTGGGAAGAACATGATAGAACGTACAATCTCTGTCTCGAGGAACCTACTGTTGATTCAGGCAGGCCCAACATACCTACAAAGACAGTGGAGAACAGTTAATGATAAGAAAAAAATATGATAAATCCTAGAAGTGTTTTACCTCCCATTAAATATAGTTGTGTCTTTCTTTTTTGTTTGGTTTTTTTTTCTGAAAGAGAGAGACAGCATGAGCAGGGGAGGGTCAGAGAGAAAGAGGGAGGGGCGCCTGGGTAGTTTAGTCGGTTAAGCGTCCGACTTTCGCTCAGGTCATGATCTCACAGTTCGTGGGTTCGAGCCCCGCGTCGGGCTCTGTGCTGACTGCCAGCTCAGANGAAAAAGAGAGAGAGAGAGAGAGAGAGAGAGAAACACAGAATCCGAAACAGGCTCCAGGTTCTGAGCTGGCTGTCAGCACAGAGCTAGACGCGGGGCTCGAACCCACAAACTGTGTGATCGTGACCTCAGCCGAAGTCAGACACTTAGCCGACTGAGCCACCCAGGCGCCCCTGTGTCTTTCATTTAAAATGGTAACTGAAGAAAGTGGCTTTGGAGAGGCCTTTAGAACGAGGAGGCATTCATTTGCTCTTTTGATGATGCGTAGTGCCTCTCTGGGGACACTGTTCTGGTAACAGCCCCTCCTCCATACAACTGGGTTTTCCCCAGAATTATACCCCTGGAGTCAAGTTTTCCCCCAAGGGTTGCACTCCTATTTCCTGGGCATTTTATATTGCTCATGCCCAGATCCCACACACATGCCCCCTTTGTTCTCCCAGAGCCAATAGGAAGCAGGGAGAAAATCTGCCTGACAGGGGGATGGTAAGTGTCAGTAGTAGGGTACCGTGCCAAAAATAATGTGAGGGCGGGCGATAACCGGGCCTCACCGCTGCGGGACTGGGTGGGCCGATCTCATGCCCTTAACATAGTCTTCCCTGTTTGACTTTAAAACAATGTTGTGATAAGAGAGAGCTCTTCAAAGCTCTCGATTATCAACTCATTCGGGGCTCCTTATAAAACAGTATAGAACAAAGATTCATGGCCACAGACGCGTCCCAGTTGCTTAACACTAAGGATTTAGTGAGAAGTTTGCCTCCCCTTTGTCCCCCTCTAATTGCAGGAGAACCAGGTCAGAATCTGCTGATGCAGATTACGAGAGCTGGCCTGCTGGCCTGGAATCCAAGCCCTGGGGATAGGGAGCCCCCAGTTCAAACTCTAGCTTAGGAACTTCAGAGCTGTGTGGCCTCAAGTAAGTGGCTCACCCTCTCTGAACTCCAGAGGGTGTATTCTGTCCAGGATTACCATGAAGATCAGACGTGACAAAAGATGTGAAGACACGTGACACAGGGGAGGTGCTCAATGAATCTTACGCATTGTGTTTTCAGAGCAAAATTCCAGAACTTTCTTCTTCAGAAGGGAAAAACGAAACAAGCCACCTTGTCAGGATGCAACAGCTGGTGCTAGGAACAAACGTAACCACATCAGGGGAGAGTGCCACCCATGCTCAGAGTCAAGTGTACTTTACGGAGATGCAATTTGCATCTTGTCTAATGTTCCCTAACATTTTGCAAAAAATCCCCAAATGTCAAATTAGTGAGTAATCTGTACAGTACTGCAGATCTTGTTATCCTCTGCCTGATTCATAACATATTTTGGGTGTCCCAGACACCAGTCCAAGTAAATGTTAGTAAATAAGGAAAATCACGTCTCCCCTCGGAAGGCTCTGAAATCAGTACCAGCTTCGACTTGCAAAGAAAGAATGTACGCCTTGAAGGCCAGAGAGTGACACGTATTTCTCAGGGCTGATTAAGCTGTCACCAGTAACTACATACCTGGCATTGACCCTAAGCCCCATTCTGAGACAGGCCGGAGGCGGGGGCACCATGCAGGGATGAGGCTGCAAATCTCAATCGCTTACTACATACGAGCCAGTTGGCTTCATATACGTTTTCTTACTTTATCTTCTAAAAATTCCTTTTTATTTACTTTGCAAATCCTAAAATCGTACTTGCTAAGTGTGTAGTGCTTCCCTGAGGGCCCACTTCTTGGGCGAGTACCTCCATACAAGTGGATTAAAAATGCTTTACAACCTTCATCCCAACCCAATGAGAAAGGCAGCATACCAGAGTTATCCCCATTTCACAGATTCGGAAACTGAGGCTTGGGAGGTGAAGTAGCTTTCCTAAGGCCACATAGTAAGCGGCAGAGTTAAGGCAGAAATCCACACAGTCCAGCTTCAGAGTCTATACTCTTAACCATTAAATAACGGCCTTACAGGGTAGGCACCATGAAAATCCCCATTTTACAGACAAAGAACCCGAGGCTCAAGAAGGTAAAGGGACACTACCCAGGATATCATACAGCTACTGGGTGGTGATAGAGCTGGAGTTTAAAAATGAGGTCTGTTTGCATAACCCTATCCCAAACCAATAGGTTATAACCTCTAAGAAAAAGTCTGACCTAAAGTAGTTTCTATGTTTGGTGGCCAGGCACAAAAAAGAGAGAGACTGAACAGGACGGAGATTCTAAGCAACAAGTGCCAAAAAGCTCCACCCGTATAGGTTCGTTACTATTATAACAAATTAGTAGTCTTGGCTCTTAACTCCTGAGTCAGAGATGTGATTCTCAAAAGAGGGCTGAAGGCTGGCCTGGAAAATGCCTGTTTTCTTTTTGGGTTTTTTTCACTTCCCTGACTTGAAGAAAATTGATACAAACCCAAGCTGCTGAAGCTGCAAGATATATATTTATATGCTTTCTTTATAATGTGTGCCTAAGCCTTGTTTTTTTCCCTCTGTTAACTTTTCAAAAACTATTAAGAAGAAAAGAGACAGGNGCAGATTACACACCGAGCACAGAGATTTTCACGAGAGATTTTCTATCCTGCTTCGGGCTCCTCTTTGTCTCTCGGAGCCTGGCACAGACAGGTGCTCGGTGACTGTTGGCCTGAAGTTTTGAAGACACCAGAAGTAGGAATCTCGGTTTTACACGCTGCTGTTAGATGAAGACTCTAACGGGGATTCTTGGAGGGAACTGGATTTAGTGGCTGGAAAATACTAGGAGCTAGTAGATTCGACCGTACATTCTTGCACACCAAGCACGAATGTTGGAAGGGTCTTGCTCGTTGGTATCCCCTTCAAGAAAGGGCCCAGAGTGGGGTGCCGGGGTGGCTCAGTCGGTTAAGCACTTAAGCCTCTGACTTTTGCTCGGCTCATGATCTCATGGCTTATGAGTTCGAGCCCTGAGTTCGTCTCTGTGCTGACAGCTTGGAGCCTGTTTTGGATTCTGTGTCTCCCTCTCTCTCTGCCCTCCCCTGCTCGCACTCTGTCTCTTCTCTTTCACAAAAGTAAATAAACATTTAAAAAGGTGGTTTTTTTTTAATTTAATAGTAAAAAAAAAAAGGCCCCTACTTTCTTGCCCCATCTCCCCATTCCCTGC
>NW_027533089.1:14637837-14649200 GCF_008692635.1 Crocuta crocuta
GAATGAAGGATGATCCACCCAGGGGTCACTGGGGTAAAAATCACTTTAAGGGCCTGGCTGTAATCATCAGAAGTCAAAGATGTCTAAGGGCAGACTGTAATTCCTACCCTTTCACATCAGGCGGGAGGACTATAGCTCTGCCTCGAGAGAGATAACAGCAGCTCAGAACTAAATCAATGCAGAATCCTGCAGGTAATCCATCGTTGTATTCATTCATTCATTCAGCCAGTCACTCACTCATTCATTCATTCATACGCTTGTTTATTTAGTCATTTAACAAAGATTCACTGATGCCAGGCACTCTTCCAGTAGCAAGGTTCTAGAAATAAATGAGATGCATTCTTGCCTTCCAGGAGCTCTCATTCTGTTTGGAAAATAAATTATTTCCATCTGGTAGAAGAATCTCAAATGTAGCTGGGAAACCCAAAAAAAAACTTCACAGAGGAGGCAGAACTAGTCTCAGAGAAAGAGCTAACAAATTCCACAACTATCCAACCCACATTGAATCTACACGTTAAAGACCACTGCACCAGAATCGAAGTTTCTATCCTAAAATCCACCTACTGAGTTTGAGTTAAGACTTGAAGACCCAGTTTGCAAATGTCCATGCTTTTCACCTTGCCTCCCTGCAAAGGCCATCAGCAAATTCAGAAGAGACTTGTACTTGTCCAAAGCAACACGGAGTAAAGTGGGTCAAATGAAATTAAAATATGTTCCAGCCAAGGTTTGCCTCATAGAAAATGGAAAAAAATAAATGCTACAGATATAGTGAGCCTCCTTTGATAAATGAGAGTGACTCACAATCGCAGCCATTTTTAGAAAATGTAAAGAAAAAAATATGCTAACCGACCCGGAGCTCAACTCACATTATTTTAACAGGAGCTAATGAGATTTGATAAATTTCTAGATGGTGAAGAAAATAATTTTAAAGTGCTTCAAAAGACCCCTAAGATTGAGGACACAAACAGTCCAAGTGTTGGACATTTCTCCCCAGTTACTTCTACAAACGAACAGCCTCAGCAGCGTGGAGCCGTGTTGCAGAGGTAACACCGTTCTGGGTCCCGGCACATCACGAACATCAAGTAAACCCTCAGAGGCTCCACTTCCTTGTCTGTAAAATGACAATAATGCCATTGATGGGGCTGCCACAAAAGTTAAATGAGGTCCAGCACCTGGCACGTAACAGCATATGTCAGGCACACCTCAGTTCGCCTTCATCTGGACCTGCTGCTAACCGTACAGGGCAAGTTCCCCGACCTTTCTAAGTCGCAGTTTCCATATGGGCAAAATGGATTCATAAAATTGATTTTACAGGATTCCTGTGACAAAGAGACGAGTTATTGCATGTAAATGCTGAGCTCAATGATAGTTAGCCCTAAATGAATTACTAGACAAGTAGCAAATGTTAATCTCTTCTCCTTCCTCAAAGAGCCACGAAATGGGAAATAAAGGTTATTACCCTTTCGAAGGAAAGCGTACGATGGTCGAGAGGGCACTACAACTATTTTCATAGGTAAATAATGATACCTAGATCAGTGTCTTCTTCCAAAGGCAAGCAAACGTTTTTACCATCTACAGGTTTGCTATGGTTTTAAATGTACAGTGTCAACTCCATTATCTGATAGTAGACTTGCCAGGCAGGGGATTAGCTGTGGTAAAGCTTTAATCCCACTACGCTTTCCCCTACAAGAGGCCATGAGAGCCTATTGATAGGGCTCTGGGGTCACAGTCACCTTTTTCTAATACCTAGCTATATGACCTTGAGCACATTCTTTAACTTCTCCAAGTCCCTGCTCCCACAGCTGCAAATGTAGGAGTAGTAACAGCTTCCTCAAGCTGTATGCTGAGGATGACTTATAAAAGAAATTCATGGCCCATATAGAATTGTTTAATAAATGTTCATTTCTTTCCGGAGCTACTTGCCACCACCATTTGGTCTGAGTGTATGGAATTCCAAATGTTGTGTAACATTTGCCTAACAAAAGCATTATTACCTTGCTTCCAAAAATTACATAATTGAAAACTTATATCCACACAAAAACCCGCACACAGATAATTATAGAGGCTTTATTCATAATTGCTGAAACTTGGAAGCAACCAAGATGTCCTTCAGTAGGTGAATGGATAAATAAACCGTGGTCTGTCCAGACAATGGAATATTATTTACTGCTAAAAGGAAAAGAGCTACCAAGCCTTAAAAACGTAAAGGAACTTGAAATGTGTATTACTAAGGAACGGACCAATCTGAAAAGTCTACAGACTACATGATTCCAACTGCTTGACGTTCTGGAAAAGGCAAACCTGTGGAGACAATGAAAGATCAGCGGTTGCCAGGGTTTGTGGGGTACGGGGGGGTGGGATGAACAGGCAGAGCACAGAGGATTTTCAGGGTGGTGAAAATACTCCGCATGATACCACAATGATGAATGCATGTCATTATACATTTGTCCAAACCCGTAGACTGTACACCAGCCAGGGTGAACCATAATGTAAACTACGGACTCTGGGTGATTATGATGTGTCATTGGAGGCTCATCAGTTATAACAAATGTACCACTTTGGTGAGGGATGTTGATAATGGAGGAGGCTGTGCACGTGTGGGGACATGGGGGAATCTCTGTATCTTCCTCTCAACTTTTCTGTGAAGCTAAAACTGCTCGAAAGAAAATCCTTAAAAAAAATAAAAGAATTACATATTATATTCTAAACCAAAAATAAGTGATTTGAGTGTGATGCATTGTTTTGAACTAATCTACATTATTATTCCCCTTCATTCGAGAAGACAGGCGAGCGTTGGCTATAATAATTTTCAAAGTAAATTGAAGACTTTATAATTAACCCTTCAATGGGAGAGGTGACTACATTTTCCATTGTTTCAGTGTTTACAAGCCATCCATCCTCAGAACATAAACCCCTTTTACGTTCAAATGACTCACCTAATGCACTGGCAAATATAGCCGTTATTAGTAAATTCCTATTTAATAGATAGGCAAAATGAAGTAGGAAGATTAAATGATTGGCCATTGACTAATATTTGATTGGAACGACAAAGGTAATCGTAGGTTCCCTTTGACTTCCCTTCAGGACTGGAATTAAATCCCAAGTGTTTCCTGATTCCTAGTTTGGTGCTTACTTCACAATACAGGGCAGTATGTTCTTTATTACATGCTTTGAGATAAAAGGCATGAGTGCCTTCATCCTAAAAATCACAAAGCATTGAATACAGGGTAAATATTCCATCATTAATTTTCATAGCATTCCCCTTAAGACAGTAGTGAGTATTGCCTCCCCTTGGCTGAGGCAGGAACCAAAGCTAAAAGAGACACACAAGATGCCCACAGATACCCAAGGAATCAAAAAGAAAGCCCAGAATTACCTAGTTTTAGAATGGAATTGGACCACACAACTTCTGGAAGGCACACGGTTCTAAATAAGTCTCTAGGAATGTGGAAAAATCAAAGAACCTAGGGTGGGGGGAGGGGGTTGAAGGGAATAGGGATAGTTTCATAGAATGTTTAGCAGCAACCCTGGGCAGGTTGGTAGTGTTTGGGGGAAATATTTTTTTAACTTAGTCACCCAATTCTCATCAAACCCAACCAACCAACTGCCTCACCCCGTTTTGTTTTGAAAAATAATGTCACAAATCTGTCCAGAGCTGGATAAAATGTACAGTAATGAGTTCATTAACATGCCATCTGCATGCAAAATAAGGGGATTCCAGAGGCAGAGTCCTTTGGTGGGCCTGTTGGAAATCAAATTCTGGCCTAAAAAAATATACATAAAGTACAACTTAGGGAGAAAAATATTACAGTTACACCTTTGCTTGGCTTATAGCAAAGACTGTCTGGCTTTCAAGAGTAACAAAACCAGCCAGAATCTTTCCCCCCCTTTTTTTAAAAAAAAAAAATTCTAAAACACATTTTACTACTTAAAGAGAGTTAAAAAAAAATTGCTTACAGCATGAGGTAACTGATGGAGTTGGTGAATTACACCCATCTCCGGGAAGAAAGACCTAGCTAAAAGCCTCAGTGTCAGAAATCCATTTAGGATTCCCTGTCCTTTGAAAATCAAGCCTGTTTATCTGCCTGATTCACTCAGTAACAAATCAAAAAACTCAAACCTGCCCCCTCCATCTCTTCCAGGCCCCACCGCTCCACTTCACCTAGAGAAGGGAAGGATTAGGTTTCCACGGGCTGTCGCTTTAACAAACCAGAGGCAATGTTTCTTGCCACAGTGGTCCCCCAAACTTCATCAAGAACATTGGAGTCTGCTTTTATTCTGCTGCAATTTTCATTTCACCTCAGCTCTCCCCGACACACCTGTGAAGTGTCACCGAATGCTGTGTCGCATCAACTTAAAAACTGCCAACGCTGCTCATGTCTGCAACCTCCTGATGTCACAGCCTTGCACAGCCCTGCAGTACACAAACACACAGCCCGAGTTTCACCACGCACAGTAACAGCATCCTGTAAGGGCAGGGAAGAGGTTCTCGTGGTCGGTGGTGAAATAAGAGAAACAAAACCATATACGTGGGGTGCGTGGGGAGGGTGTTTGGGGAGCCCATTCAGCCTTCTTCCCAGTCTGCAGCAAGAGACGCCAGCCCCTCCATCCTCCCTTGAAGCGCAATTTATGTAAGCAAGTATTTCTTCTATTCTCCCTCCTCCCTTTTTCTCATGATAGAAATCTCCCCATAGCCTAGAATTTAAGGAAAATACTTTATCTACTATAAATTCTAGAAACACCGATGTCCACTTCCTGCCAACAACACACCACCACCAACCAAAAGACTGATAAACACTATGCAGGCTACTGCTTGTACTAGTTATGAATCTCTGGGTATGGATGGCACCTGCTGAAAGCCTGGAATGTATGCTGGTTTTCAGCCTCACTATAGACAGCAGCAGACCTACGCGGTTGAGGGCATGGGTCTTGTAGCCTCGCTACTGGGTGCAAATCCTGCCTCGCCCTCGCTGACGTTACCAGACTAAATTTACTGATTTTATGGGAGTGGGTCATAACGCACACATTACAAATACATGTATCTTGTTCTTTACAATCGATATTCTGTAGTTTTCAGTCGATTGCGCGCTGGTCTATGCATATTTCTCAGGTCCTTACACCTAGAGAGGATGTATGTATAATTCACCCATGTCCAACGAGAAGGGGGAATTTAGTCTTCAGACTAGAAAAAAATACGTATCGGCTAATTTAAGTCTCATTTTGCACACAGCAGAATACAAGATGGAAAGAAAGCCTGCAGTCACTGGGCTGAGATACTCCATGAAATAACATACAGACACCATGGGCTTTGAGAACAGGTACTTTGGCACCAAAATGCACCAGTCAGGAAGCCGAGCCAGGAAAAAAAAATGTCTTTTTTTGTTTAGCCCTTAGATCAACATCCAAATAACTTTATTATCTTTAGTAGAAATTTTTATTTCATTAAGTTGAGTAGAAGTTTTTCCTTAGCTATGTTTTCTCTTTGTAATGAAGGAAGGCAGCTTGGATTTAATGGTGTGTGATAGCAATTTATTTACAAATTTTGATATCTTTTTGGATTCTAGCAATTAATGGAAAATAGTACAGCCAACAACATTTTAAAACTCAGCTCAGAATCCTATTTGGATGTAATTAAAGGTATAATCTGTTCCATCGAAATACTTCAGTGACCTCCCATCTTAAAACAACACATATGAATATTAGTTCTTTCATGGTAGATCTGCTTTGCACATCATGCTAGAACATGTAAACATTTTCTATAAAAATTGTGTGTATATTACCTCTTTTACACTCATAAAAGCAGATGCTACTTTGATAGAACTGAATTCATTGACCTGTTATTCGCCACAAATACTATCTGCAGACTTGAACGTATCTGCAGGTTTAAAACATACCATTTCCTAATCTGTATGGGATATAGTTAGATGACAAACATCCATTTTGCTTTCTGGACTAATATGATTACTAACGGCTTGCTCCTTTTCCTCAGCAACAGCTTGCAGGCAGAGTTGTTACCAATGAGACTTAATTACTCATCATGAAGTAGTTGAGATTGGTCAAAACTGGAATTTCTTTTAGAGTGAAGCTAAAAAAATGCAGGCAGCCTTCAAGGAGTTGGCCTTCCGGGTTGGATACGGATAAAATGCAATACTTCAGTTTTTTAAGGGAAGACAAAAAGCTTAGTTGTGGCTCACAGAGTAAACTGTATCATTGTTGTAGCCTAACAATTTATAAATTGGACCAAACTGGACCAGGGTTCAAACAGCAGCGCTAGCAACTTTGGGCAGTAAGGATGGTTTCCAGCCATGCTGGAGTCTGAGGCGTCAGGAAAGAGAATACCGATCCTACCTTTATTTAAAATTGTGATATTTGGTTCATCACGGATGTTTTTGCACTAATTTTATACTTAACGTTGCACTATAACGTTATCCCGATTGCTGACTTTCTGGCTCACCCTTAAATGTTGCACCCAAAGAGAGCACCCATTCACTTTGCTCTCGTCCTTGCCCTCCTTACAAAGTCACCTCCCTGAAAGTTCATGACCTCATCTGTGAAAACGAGGCAATGATCAAGATTACTGTAAGGGCTGAGATAACGTGTGTAAGAACTTGTTAATTGTACACGTGAACACGTAAATACATTTACAAAGCACTATACAACTCCAAGATGAAGTTATTACGTTACACATTCTATTTAAAGATGTAAGGTTTATGGGAAGTGGAAGTCCCATGATTGATGACAAAAATATACCTGAGGCCTTGGAGGGATATGCGGTATTTAAGACACACCCATCACTACCTAGCCTTATTTAAATAAAGAAAAAGGTATACAACCGCAGCCCAAGCAAGCAATTTCCTTTCCAGCTTTCATAATTAATCTTCATTTGTAAATTTGGTTTGTCTTCCGATTTTCTCTTTTCAGTTCCTAACTGCATTCAATTCAACGCAAGTGAAAAATTAATTTAGGAAGAAACTGCTTTCCTCTTAAAAAAATAAAATCGCAGCTCAAACAACACAGGTGAAAGCCTACAAATAGATGCATTGCACATGAAAATTATTTGTCAAAAAGTTGAGGACGTAAACCTTTCGATTCAAGGTAGGTAGGGGGACCTTTCTAGGCCGAAGGAAGGTGAGATGCCTCCTGTTCTCGTGAGCTAATGATTGTTTCCAAGCTGGTTAGAATTCAGTGCTAATTGCATTTTAAAACACCACCTGTAAAATCCTTTCCTCTCTCAGGATCTTACATCAATGTTTCGCATTTTCAATAAAGCCTTTTGCACTTCACCTTTTTCACGCAACAAATCCTGAACTAAGGTTGGATCAGCTGGAAGGATTCGGTTCAGAGGCTTTCCTTTCCCCAGCAGGGTTCGATCTGATGGTGGGGATGCTGGCACCCGGGGAAGGCTGTCCTGCCCCGTCTCTGAGGGGAGAGACGACTCAAATAGGTATTTTGGTGGCTAAACTCAGGCTTGTCCATTCTAACAGAGTCATTAAGCAACTTTCTAGTGTCATTCAAAGAACTTATAACAGAATCAATTGATTTTCATCCTCTGCTTTATTAGTTGTGATTTAGGAGATAGAATGGCCCTGTTTACACAGCTGTAACATGTCAGGACCTGTAGTACATTATTGGCTCGAGGCCTCCGAGTTACAGTCCATTCTCAGCAGAATCAATCTGAACTCGCAAACATTCCCTCTAGGAAACATGCACATATTCTACTAGCATAAAGCACTTCTCGTACAACTGCAAATAGTATTCACTTGAGGTAAGTTGCAAGTTCACCTTCCAAAAATCAGCCCTGACTTGTCATTGCTCTCAGCATGTTCACGATGGGATCAGAGGGCTACAAATGCCTCTTAACTAGATACCCAACACGGGTGAATGTGTTACACTTTGCTGCTAGTCGGGCCTCAGACTCTCCAAGTGGGAGTTGCTGGCTGTTTAACATGCGTTCAGAGCACTGCCAATCTAAAATGGCTGCTCAGTAATACTTTAATTGCAGTTTCATGGAAACAAATTGCTATTTAACTGCAATAAGCATTTCTGTGACTTGGCTGGACTGACAATAGGTGAGTCTTAGGAACAAAGTGACAAGGAACATCAACTTGCAAAGGCTCTGTGTCTCCAACCGCCTCTCAAAGGCAGGCCTAGGTGCACCAGCACCCAGGAGACGATTCACGGGCGAAGGGGTCTATGGGCAGCCTCTTCTCTATTCAAATCCAACTACTTAGGCTGCAGGAAACTCTACTAGTGCCTTGATATGTAGCTCTTGGGCTCGCTGTTGTAGAATTTATTGGCCCTAAGAAAATATTTTATATAAACAGTAGTACACATTAGAATCTCACTATATTGACATTTAAAGCCATTTAAGAGCTTCATTTTAGATGATTAGTTGTTTCAAATATCAGTGTTAATAAGAGCAAAAGAAAAAATTTAAATACAGTTAATAGTAAGAGGACAATTCCACAGGCTTCATTTTGATGTGACAGTTTCCTCATTTTGTATTTTATAAGACACTATGGTCCGTGTTAAACTATTTCCTAATAAATCACGAAGAGCTGGAAATAGTTTCTTGTGGCAAACAAACGATTTGGTTGGGAAAAGCTTCATCCGGGCTCTCCCGCCTTTTGGGATGTGTACATCTAACTAGATGGATAGGTTAAGAAACAAAAAACAAAAAAAAAACCCCAAAACATTAAACCCTTTCAGAGGACAATCTTTTTACAAAATTGTTTCATTAGCATGAGTGACAATTTGCATGATTGAGACATTTATATGTATCATAAACATTTCTTTTTATTAGGAGTTCAGCAGGGCTCAGTAACATTTTCTTTTATTTAATTGCACTTGCTTGTAGGGACTGGGGGCCATCTTGCTCTATGATGTGGTTAATATTAAATAAGTCCTTTCAAAAGAACGGAGCGCATCTCACTAACATCACAAACGCAATGGATGAAAGGTGAACAAGCTCGTGGATTTTTTTCTTCTTCTTCTTCTTCTAAGCCATGTTGGGGCTGGGGGAGGAACACAATCACTGCTCACATCAGAATAAACCTGAGTGTTTTTAGGAGCTTTCTATCCACACAGAGCATCCCCATTAGAGCCGGGTTTTATTGTTTGAAATGCCTCTGGTTTCAAGAAAGTGTTTTACCTAAAGCAAGACTACTACTTAAATATGTTCTATTGTATATTCATAGCTCCATTAGTCCTTCTCCAATTTAGCACATCAAAGAGAAGGCTTCATCACTTGCATGTGGATTATACTAACATGAGTGACACTTGTAATCTTATAGGTCTGCAAGTTAAGAAATGCTTTTAGAAGCTCGTTATTAAATATGCTGCACTGCTTGAGGAGCCAGCCATATAATAGTTCATTTAAAGTCTTTAATGACCTGAGCCCTTCACATCACCGAATGCCACTCTGTATTACTTACTAAAAGTTATTAACTATCCCCTTTGAATTTCTGCACTATACGGGACATGAGTGCTGACGCCAAAAAGAATAGAGAGGTTGCGTGCATTCTTGTTAACACTCCCCCTTCCTATGCTGAAGAGTCCACATTCCTTTAAAGTAGCTTAAAGGGGGAAAAAAATTCTAAGAACCAGAACCACTTCCTAGAAATTCCCCAAGGATTTAACTCAAACAGATACTGTTACGTCAGTGATTTTCTTTTTATTTTTTTCTGTGCATTTTCTGTTCATAAAGCTCTAACAGAACTATTCACTTTAACTCTCTACCTTTAAATTCTCCTACAGGAGGTTCACAGGAGGTTTGCAGTTTGAGCAGCTGATTTTTCCTCCTGGCCTGGAGTCTTTGAGAGGAAGAGATCCCAAAAGGAAATGGACGGCCGGTTGAGAGGTACTGAACTAGACCTCTCTACGTAACCTGTTCTGAGAGGTGTACCTTGGGAGCTTTTCGGGAACAAGAGAAGAGAAAACAAATGCCATTTTTAGGAAGAATATTTAAAGTTGCACTGTGAACACACCGTTTTATGAACCTGTGATACACACTGTCCTGGAGATTTGCTCGCAAACCTGGTGAGGCAGCCTCTTCGGTCTTTCCTAACCATGACCATGGGCCCACCAAGTCCTTCCTTGGCCTATGCACGCTTTCCACAGGGCACCACTGCAGACAGTGCTAGTTCTGCTGCCCAGAACTAGCAACTAAATATCTCAAGATTACTAGTAAGTGAAATCCAAACATACGGAAAGGCAGAGCTGGCAGAGGAGTGTAAGAGCAAAACAAAATAAACAAATCATACAGCAGACCACAGGAGTCTAAAAGCTCACCAGGAAATGGCTGCTTCACCCACTGAAGACGTCTGTTAAAGCGCTCTGGGTCCCTAACAACTAGCGAAACTTCAGGTATAGTTTAGAAATGCTATTTGCCTCAAAAGCTATAAACTTGGTTAAAAGAACAAGATGGTTATGCCACATTCTTTAGCATGCTTTTCATCAATGCCCAAGGCTTTCCTATTGAGAAAAAGGAATCAACGAAATAGCTGAAGAATCAAATATTTATACATAAACACAAAAGATTCACTGTGATGTAGGAGAAGTGTAATGAGGTGCTTAAGTTACCACAATATTCTGAACTTGTAAAAAGGACTCCGTTAGAAACACTGCTTTGTAGCCCTGCCAAAAATGACATGGTTAAGTAATTTGAAAAAAACCTTATTGGCCCAGAACTAAATAAACGCACACACCACCTCCCTTGACCCCTAAGATTTAAAGTGAAGCTGGCATCAAACAAACAAACAAACAAAAACTAAATATTTCCAAAACACAATGAAGAGAAAAAGCAGTGTTTAAATCCAAACTCCATCGAATATTTTTTCTTTTAAGTTTTTATTATTTAAATACACCATACTAGAGCAAATGTCTCTGAAAATATCACAAATAAAAGATTTTTTTTCTTCATTCAGCAAATTAGAAGTAGGGGGAAATTTCTACACAGTAGCTGCTATGAGCCTGATTTTTTTTCCCGATTTTTTTTTTCCTTTTTTTTTTCATTCTTTTTTTTCTTTTCTTTGCCATGGAAGTAGCAACATTAGGACAAGAACACTTACATGCATACATACATTGTATTTTACAGAGATACAATAAAAGTGTTTGTGATAGAATATCACAAAAGCCACATCTCTTTCCTTTATCTCATGTTCAGGTTTGATTGAAACACATTTCCTTACAACACTTAAATATACAAAGAGCAAATAGAATGTTGTTAAGGTAAAACACAGGGTACAAACTCTGGCCAGTGCCCTGCTAATTGTTAATGAGGGTAGAAAGCAGATTTGAATGCTTCTTTTAATTAGCTTCATTAGTCATTTCCCTCCTCCCAAGCTCCCTCCCCCCCCCCCCCA
>NW_027533089.1:14650421-14655421 GCF_008692635.1 Crocuta crocuta
AAGATGTCCTCCGGTGGATCTTTTTTCATTTTCTCTACAGTCTCCCCATTAGCCCAGGTTCATGGAGTCCTTAATGTTCATATTCAGTCATTTTAATACACCAATAAATGCAGGAAGGGCAATCAAGACTAAAGAAGGTGCAATGGCATGGAGCTGGCACTGGTGCTAGCTACAAAGGTGACTTGTCTACTGCAGACACATGGGATCCACCTGTGATGAACAAAATCTGAGATGAAGGCACGCATTCTGCATTACTCTGACCTTTTAGCAGACCTGCAAGAAATAAAAACGGGCATCTTAGCTAAAAGGCTAAATTTGAGATATTAAACTCAAACATGACTGCTTTTGTCTTCTCTACATTCACTAATCTTCTTTTATTAGATTACTTTCCAACTGTGACTTGATGGAGGCTTTCTACGCTGCTTACTCCGGCAGCCAAGAACTAAAGCATCACATTTTCTGCAGTTTCGCTGGCAGAGAAAATGAGACAATCAATGGACTTTCGGCAGGTTTCCGGCATCAAGTTCTACGGTGAATTGCGTAACTCTCTCAAAAGCAACTTTCCTTCTAAACAGAATGAATTACAACATCTTGCCTGGTAGTAGGATCTTCAGTGCACCTTCAGAGCTCAGTCCTCCCCAAGGAAGCTTTGGGCTCATCGGCTCAACTGCAGAACCTTTGTCAAAGTTACTCTGTGCCTCAGTTCCTCATCTTTAAAATGGGGATAATAAGGCTGTTACGAGGATTACATCATACATATGGAACCCTTTCAACAGTGCCTGGCACATAATAAAGGCTAAATAAATGTTGGCATTGCTTATTCTGATATCTCCATAGGATGTCTACTCATTCATGTCCTTCTCAACCGAAAGGTATGTGTTTGCATGCATGTGTGTGTGTGTGTATATATATATATATATATACACACACGTATGTATACATGTATACGTGTGTATATACACACACGTATGTATACATGTATATGTATACATGTATCTATGTCTGTATATATTGATACATAGGTATATATACGTGTGTATATATACACACACACGTATACATATACGTATACGTGTGTATATATATACACACGTATATATACATGTATACGTGTGTGTGTATATATATATACACATATATACATGTATACGTGTGTGTATATATACATACATATATACACCTATATATCAATATATACAGACAGATATAGATAGGTTAGGTGTAGTATATGCATTACATGCACCTAACATACAAATATTCAGATACTACTTTTCCCTTAGTATTTCCTATCTGCTATGTCACTTAATACTACATAAATATTGTAAATAAAGGACTCAGACATGTAATGTGCTAATGACTTTGCTCAATTAGAAAACATAGTTCAATGGAAGTCTAACTTTAATGTCTAAGTTAGAAATGATAATCCACACGGTCGTCAAATACAATCTGTTTGCAATTACCCAAATGAAATAATATATATTAGGTTTTTATGGTTTTTAAATGACATTTTGAGCTTCCCAGGAAGTTCTTGTTTCACCCTTTCCCTAACTTACTAAAAGCCTGAAGTCTATTAGGAACTGCAACCCCCCACTTCCAAGCTAATTAAAGTGGTGGAGGCTTAATTCCCCAGAGTGGAAGCTCAGTGTGAGAAAGGTAATTTGTCTGTCCAGAACAAAGATGCGGCAGCAGCCAGCGAGCATATTTAATAAATGAGCATCAAATGTCCTCTACGATGGACACACACAACACCAATTATGTAACTACGGGGATTGCAAAGTGCTATGTAAACTACAACACTTGTTAAATTTTCCTCCCGCTAAAGAGATGCGAGCTCTTATTTTACTGGAAAGCACAGATAATTCTAGATGGAACCACCCCTCTTGAGTGGAAGAAAGAATTCCAGAGCAGGCGAAAATTGCAAAAAAAAAAAAAAAATCACCCACAATTTCTGATTGTATTTACATAACTCTCTAGAAGGCAATGGGCTCCTGGGGCCAGCCAAGGCTCCTTTAAATGGAGAAGGCTATAAAACGTTGTAGATCCTGAGTACTAGTGGTCGGAGATTTCAGTCAAGACACTGGAAGATTTATAAGCTTAAAATTATTTTCTTAGAATATACCGAAGCCAATGATACAGAACAACTGAACTGCACATCCCTGACCCTGGCAACAAATTTCAGGAAAAGAAAAGTTTAAAGGGACCAGATGATGGGGACCTACACTTTCTATACAATTAGCTGCCTTTGAAGAAGGGGTATACAAGTAATCAACTCATTACTTTTAAGCCAGAGGATGATTGAGTATGTTTATTATGCTTCATGCACTAAAAACGTAATTGGTTCTGTGAAGAGAAGGAAAACGGCCAAAATTAATGTCCAATTTTCCCTACCAAAAACACAGAGAAATGAGGAGAGAAAAGGAAATAATAAAAGGAAATAGTAAAATGGAGCGGTTTGTCATTTGTCTGTATCTCCTCTCCTCCAGAAAAGAAACACCACAGGGTCTCGGAAAATAATTTTAAAGCATTCTCTAGGTCCAAAAAGCAGTTTCTGCTCCACCAGGAAGTGTGTTTTCATTTCCTCTTTCCCCCTGCCCTCTCATTAATATCTATCTATCTATCTATCTCCCTGGACCACGTTCGGCTTGCCCAAAACGTTTATTTACAGAAACCACCTTGTGAATTGACTGTGCTCATGGTGAGCTGAGCACCGAGGGCGAGTATGTGAGACATTGATGCCAACAGGGAAATGTTCTTAATTAACATCATCCCCAAAACACAGCTTCTTACCAATGTCTGACAAGAACATATCCTTAAGTTATCCTTCCCTATGCCTTTTAAGAGCTATTAATTTCTGAAGGCCACCTGTCTATTTTTGGCTTCCAACATGACGGAAAAACGTACTAGTTGGTTCTTACTGGTGCCCTACTACGTCCTGTGATCGAAAATGAACATCTTACCTCTCCCATCCTGAAAAAGGTGTGGTATACAGAAGACTGATCTATGTGCCATCTTGTAAACATGCATACCAAACGTTTCTCCAGCCCTGCTCCCTAGTTGCTCTAAGTTTATGTCACCTTGTACCCAGAACGTCAGTGCCGTGAGACCCTGCTCGTACTTCCTACGTGCCCTTTGCACTACATGTTCTCCATCTTGTCTTTACATCCTTGAATTCTCACGAAGCACGTTAGTTAAGCTGCAACAATCATTTTTTCCACTTTTTTAAGTCAGGGAAAGAAACGGTGTAAAACTAGCAACAAACTCAAGATGTAATCTGCAGAAAAAGTAGGCTTTTCACATGGGAAGGGATGGGGTAGAAAGCCACCGTTTTCTTCCTAACACATTTCTTTTCTTCCTCTTTTTAAAACTTTTCTTTGGCTCTTGGGTATAACTGCTAATGCCTTTGCCTCTAAATTCAAAGGGGGGTATCTCAAAATCTTTCCATTACTTATCCATTGTTCTTAACTCCGCCCCACAGATCCACTTCATTACAATTCAAACCATAAAAATCTAAGTATTTATATGTACTGGCATTCCTTAAAGAGGCCTGACATGCCTCGTCAATGGTGACTGGTTACTTTGCAAGACGAAATTAAGGAAATTAAGTTTCTATTCTTAAAACGGTATTCTAGGTAGCTTTCCATATTAGTAAGTCAAAGAAAAGTGTTCAGATTCTTATGTAATTAGCATTTACTTAATAAGGAAATAGGAAATACATTTCAGCTTATCCCATATAAATCTGAGTAAGGGAAAATGATAAAAATCAGCATTAAAATATGGCAGTATAATTTTAAATGGTTAAGTTTTCAAATATTAGTCATTTTCCCCACACACAGCATTAAGAAAAGCATTATAGAAGACAAAGAAGCCTAATATTTTTTCCTGAGACTTTTGAAGCTTGCTAAATTCCTATTTGCAGATAAATGTTGTGTTTTTTTTTTTTGTGATCCTTACAACAGACATTAATGAAGTTCCTATTGTAAATCCATAAAGAATTACCAAGTGAAGTGTGCACTTTTTGTTTCAATGCAATAACTCAGTGCTGTGTGATTGCCTGGGTTAATGATGAAAAAGTCAAACATACTATCAGAGCTGATGGAAAAATCTATCACCAATCTGAAATTAAAATTCATCTGTGGTCAATAAGATTTAATATCCATGCAAGTGGCGCTGTAAAGAGTAAATGAATCAATGTCATCAATACATAATCAGTATGAAATATGATGTGAATAAAATTATGCGCACGAGTCATACATTTCACTCTTTTCTGGGCCAGTGTGGAATGAACAGTCTCTTAACTGAAGGTTGACAGTAATTGTTACAAATTAGGCACAGCAGTTATCAAAATGCACTCACTTGCATAGCTATAGGACTTATTAAGGAGATTAAAATAGATCTAAAACTATAAANATAGAATTTCCTCACTTTTAGCTCTGGTCCAAAAACTTCCCAGTTGTGGATCAAGAATCGAGATACATCATCTTTAATGGAGCTATTAGGGGCCCAAAGTGATTAGCAAAGACCTAGAACTGTTTTAATAGTAGTAACTTACTCAAATTTTATGGGACTGCCGATCAACAAAAACGCCCTCCTCTGAAACTACAGAATGTTTGTAAAACTGCTTTTCTCAAAATGAACGCACTGTAAACTGGGTTTGGAAGGCAGGTGTTCGGCTTGCCATTACTACTGCAGAAATCATTCTTTCATGACGAAGACATTTATTCCCTTTTCCTACCATAAATGTTTCTAATTTTCCTCCCACAATAACCTATTCACGTCGTATTTCTGAATCTCAAAACCGTCAAGTGGGATAAACAACCAGTTGTGTGCAAGTTTTATGTCTTGACTTTGCATGTGATAATCCTCTGTTCGACACTGGGGAAGCTACAGATAGAACTAAACGTCAGGATCTTTCTTAACGACCAAAGAGTCACAATTTAATAAATCGCCACTCCCGTTTCTGAATCCTGTATGTACGAGTAGGTCTACGTTTCTCTGAAAGG
>NW_027533089.1:14660300-14660614 GCF_008692635.1 Crocuta crocuta
GGCCCAGCAGGAAAGGGCAAGCCGAGGGCTGCCACCCGGGCTTCCGGTGCGTTTCCTCGCCCTCCCCGGACCTGGGGCCCCACCCGTCGGTCTCCGAACTTCCTCCTCTCTCGCTGCACTTTCCGCGCCAGTCTTTGGCCCGAGATGGGGGTGGAGGAAGAAGGGTTCGAGGAAGAGAAACGGGAGTTTTGAAAGCTACTTGGTGGCGCTGGCATTGAGCTGGGGGGTCAGCAGCTGGTGGGGAGAGGAAGAGGGGACAGTTCCCAGGTTCGCCGACTTCTGTAGTGGGGGCGGGCAGGCGTTGGCCCCTTGGA
>NW_027533089.1:14660624-14663711 GCF_008692635.1 Crocuta crocuta
TCTTAGAGGCCAATTTTGTTAATTAAATGTTTTGTTTGCGACGCAGCTCTCATTCATTGCGGACACGTCATTCGGAGCAGATCTAAGCCAGAGACCAGATCTCATTAGATAAAGCCCATCAGAACTAAGAAAATGGAGGAGCCACTAATTAAAGCTTTTAATTGTGCGGATTCGCTGCAGCCAGGCAGCCGCTTTATCTGAAATCTTGGAGGGAGAGGAGGCAGAAGACCAGTTCTGCCCAATCGACACTTGGTCACGCAGAGGGAAGGGACTAGGGAAAAGCAGTGCCCCCCTCCACCCCCCACCACACATCCAGGCCCTGCTTCCCCGCAGCTTTTTAGCCATATCTTAGTAGTTTTCAAAAGCTCACACCTCCAAGTCAGGCAGTTTAAAGCCCCTTAATAAATCGCTCTGTGGTCTCAGGCGGGCCAAGGAGCCGAAGGGCCCCCTTCACCTGGCATCTGGTGAGCGGATTACTCCCATGGCCATCCTTGCAGAATTCACAGCTCCTCCAACAAGTGGACTGGGGAGCAGACTGGGGAGGGAGCAGCTGAGAGGGAAAGGATGGCGCACCAGCCTCCTCACCTTCCCACCCTTCCAGTATCTTGATGGGCAAAGGGAAGGAACAGTGCAAGAAGACTTCAGAGATTCCCCAACCTGGGGGTGGGGGAGCTCAGCTGCCGATGAGCCCTGAAGGGAGTGGGAGGCTACAATCGATTGGTACTGAGCTAGAACTCCTCTTTCCCAGGAGAGATCTAAGGTTCTCAGGGTAGCATCTAGTTCAAGAGCAAGCCCGGCTCCAGTTTTCAAAATCAGAGGGGGGGGGGGACCTGAGAATATGGACCCAATTAATTAAGGCACGGGGCTAGGCTCACCTCTTCCATGACTCCATTAAGCCTGTTGAAAGCACGAAGTGGGCATTTATATTTGGCCCCAAGAATAGGAGGAGGCGATTCCCAGAAAGCCACTTGCCTAAACTTGTCCTGAGGGAATGCAAGTGGACCCATCTTCTTTTTAATTAGTGGTAATCAGAAGCGAAGGTTTTCTGAAGGCACTTGGAGAAGAGGTACATCTGTACCATTCACGGCATCTGAACAGCACTGTCAATTTTTCCACTTTAAGTTAGCCTCCCGTCTTACCAGCTTTGCTCTCCATTTAATTACAATACTGTCAAAGCTCATGGCATTGCTTGGAAGGAGCACCAGAAAGCATCACACCCATGCTCCTGCTGATTTTCCAACATTTACTTCTAAAAGAACACTTAGTGAAATTAATGCTGCCATCTTAATTTAAAAATAAAAGCCCTCTCCCTTCCTGTATTTCTTTTACTTGGCTGATTAAGGATGCCTGCAGTGGACACAGGTTGCATTATCGGAATAACCAAATGTCATTTTGCTCCATCATTTTAGATTAATGGTATCACTGGGGTAAACATACACACACTCAGCTCTGAACTGCACTGGGATCTTTTGCACTTTTAGAGTTGAGGGATTCACAATACAGCTAAACTTTGTACAAAAAAACCCTCACCCTTTGATTTACCCGCATTGAAGAGAGCAACATTTTCTACTAACGTCTATGAAGAAAACGGTTTAGGACAGAAATTTAACTAGAATGCAATTCTTCGGAAAAGCGAGCGGTTCTCTAATATCAACGGTGTGCGTGTGGGTTTTTTTTTTTTTTTTTAATTACTGGATGTTGAAACAGAACACCTCCTAGAAGCATTCATGTGCATCAGTCTATCAAACCATTTACTCAAATTAAATGTGTAATCCTTCAAATGCCTCCTTTCAAATTAATGAGTTTAAGTAGCTTGAGTTCACCTGAAAAGATCCTATAGGCACCTGACCTCCTGAATTCTTTCCATTAATTGCACTGAAACTTGTTGGAAAAGACTGCTTACATGGGTATATGAATGTTCCTATACATTGCTTTAAAATGCAAGATTAGTATAATTCTATAGCCTCTTTTTCTAAATCTCTTTTGGGGATCAAAGGTAGTGATACAAACGACAACACCAACAACAAACCCCAAATCTGAACATTCCTCAATTGAAAAACCTGCAAATTCTACATCGCAAACCACACACTAACATTGAGCATTACAAGCCTCCAAGTAATAGTACACAAAGAGAAACACTACCATTAAGGGTTTTTTGTTTTGTTGGGGGGGGAGGGGGGCTAGTTTGCTCTAAGAAGAATTACAAGTCTTTAAACTGATGGGTAATCAGCATTTTTCACAAGGAGCACAAAGAATGAGTCACAGTTTTCCACTCAAAAAAGTTTTAAAGTGCTTACGTAAATATAATTAGCCATCACCATAGGCAAATCATTTCTCACTAACTACGCTTATTTGTAAGTCAATCTTTTGTCTCTGAGTTTCTACGCAGGTCCCTACCTTGCTTTAAGTTAGCAGCCTAACTCCCACTTTTCAGCAGAGGGGTCCAGACTGGGGCAGACCCTTAAAATTTTGGTCAGGAGCGCGCCCAACCTTTGCACACCTAAAGGCCCAGTCCCACCAGATGGACAGACTCTTTACTTACTACAGTTCTTGCTATTAATTTATTATTAAAAAATGGAAGATTAACACATGCTTCTTGAAACCCTTAAATCCGGCCAATCAGAAGGTTTCTGAGGTGAAGGCTACAACGTACTCTCATAGGTGCCCAGTTCCTTTCCTTCAAATCCTTGGTAACCTCTGGCCTTGCCATTGCTCTGCTCACCCATCTCAAGGAAAGGCAGCCAAGTCTTACCTAATGTAGTCATTTCTGCAAAGGATCATGCCGCTCTTGGTATAACAGGACGTGCCGATGTCGCCCAGCTGCGCCTGGCAGCAGGAGCACTTGAGGCACCGGCTGTGCCAGTAGCTGTCCATGGCATAGAGCAGAAAGCGGTCCGCAATCTTGCCCCCGCAGCCTGCGCACCGCTTCCAGGAGAGGGAGCCGGCCGTCACCGGGGGCGGCTGTGAGCTGCTGCCCGGATTCACCATGGTCTGCAGAGGGCGGGAAGGGGACAGGGAGAGAAAGACAAAACCGGGGCAATGCAAAAGTTAGTAATCGCCGCGCGCGAGAGCGAACACGTTCCCCCC
>NW_027533089.1:14663736-14685203 GCF_008692635.1 Crocuta crocuta
GCTGGAAGGAAGCAGCGGGGCAGCGGCGCGAAGGAGAGTGAGGGGGAGAGGGAAGGAGGGAGGATCGCCGGCAGCAGCCGCCTGTTTACTTTTCTCAAGCTTTGTTCTGGGGCCACGAGCTCCTCTCAACTTTCCAGCGCTCGCCGCCGCTGACAATTTCAGCTTGGGTACTGTCAAAACTCGGAGAGCGAGGCTCGGCGGCGCGCTCCCCTCCCCGCGNTCGGTTTTCTGAAAGGGAGGGAGGGAGGGAGGGACCGGCAGAGGGGAGAGGGAGAGCGCGATGGAGGGAGGGGAGCGAGGGGGCGGGAGGGAGGGGGTGCGGTGTGTAAAGTTGCGAAACTGGTTTTTCGTATTTTAAACAGCACCTTTCACATGCCATTGTGGTGACCGCCATCTCCCATTATTGTTCCAAATCTCATTTCATTTTGAAGATCAATGAGTGTTTTCTCTGGGTTTTCAGGACACAGGCAAGAATAATAGATCATTGAACTTTAGGATGCCTGTTAACTTCCTATACAAACACTCTCCACTTTGGTCTCACTAATCTGCCCTTGATCAGCAATTTAAATGCTAAAGCTTTGTTCCTCCAGAGGGGGAGGGAGGACGTTACAGATAATATGCGAGAAGGCACTGTTAAAGGATGCACAAGTTATATTCGAGCCAGTCCTGCTGTCACCAAAAACTGCTTTTAAAAATTCCCTACTCTTTCTAATGAATGTCACGAGAAGCAACTGGGGTATAATATAGGAATCAGTTTATAAAGCTTAGCCTAAACCGATTAATTTGTTGCCTCCAATCCTGAGTCCAATAAAGTCCTAGTGTTCCTCCAGTCACTTATTCTATAAAAAGATCAAGTTATTTACTGCCAATTAAGCAGCCTGTTTTGTCTTTGTCCTCTGTAAGCCGAGAGTGGAGGCTCCCCCCGAGGCTCCCGGCTATCTGCTCAAGACCTTCAGCTGATACCTCAGAAGGGAGAGGGCGAACTTTGCCTGTCCCCGGCCCAACTTGGCTGCTGCAAAAAAAAACCAGGGGAAGGGAACGAAACAAGGACTCGGGTTCCTTAAATAGGCCGATTTTAAACACATTTCCTCCGAAAGAGTCCCGGAACGTGTGTCCAGTGACCGCACAATAAACCAGAATAAGAACTGCACCAATTAAGCTGTAACAAAACCCTGAGACTTTGGAAACAGGACCACTCTAAAACCCATTAGCATTGCATTTATCCGAATGCATCATACCTTTATGTAAATTGATTTATCTGATGCATTTACTCGAGGAATTGCTTTTTGTTACAATTTCAGCCCTAACCCAAATGAATCTGCATTTCCTGCCCGAGGTCTTTAAACTGTTTCCCCCAACGTTTTAATCGCTCCGAATTCCTTTTTAAAAGGGGAGAGGGAGGGAGGAGATTCCAAGCTCTTCCCCGCCCCCATCTTTGGTGAGAGGTAAATATATATGTATATTTTTTTGAAAAGGAAACATTACACTGAGAAAAGCATCCAGTAACCCCATTAGCTAAAGCTCTTAAGGACAAGCAATACCTTAATGCTGATTAAATCTAAAAGAGATGAATCAAGAGGACTGACCAGAAACTGACTCCCCTGATAACTAAGGACGGGCCCTCATCAAGTTTCATTTAGAGTTGGAAAAAAAAGAAAGCTTTTAAGTTAAATAGGCTTATACTCTAGTAATTACATAGCCAAGCAATTTAGGTCCTGGGATAGTCAGTGAAATAGAAAGCAGAACTGGCAGCTAGAGGCAAAATCTGCCCCCCTTTAACAACGTCTCTGGTGTTTTTTAATGGAGACCAGGGGAGGGACAAACGTAGCGCTGGCAATTTGTAGTACAAAAATGGATGCTTAATTCATGTCTTGATTTTAATTAGGTGATTCACCGGATTTCTCCTGGATTGGAACAAAAGACTTATAAGCCAAGAGGAATTTTTGAAAAGAACCAGCAATACTGAATCCTGCTCACTTAGATCCTTTCTGCCACTGTTTCAAAAATAGTGTTTACTGGGGGGTGGGGGGGGTGGCCGTGACTATCTCCCCCCACACTACTTCTCATACTTAAACCCTCATTTAAGCACCTCCTGCCTTTCCCTTAGGAACTGAAAATATCCCCACCCCCCTCCAAGGTCCCCACCAGCCCGGTCTCCAAGAAGAACCCTTTTGTAAGCAGGAACCGCTACAAAGCTGGCGGCCCGGGGCTGGCTGCCCTCCGCGCTAGCTCGCAGGCCGGCCTCGGTAGTTTCAGACTCGCGCATTATCTAAGCCGACGTATTGTTTACTTGCAATTTGGGACGGTCAAGGGAAGGAGGCCAAAGAAAACAGCCCTGGCCCAAATCGGCCCCCTCCTCCCGCCCCCCTCCCCTCCCTGCCCGCGGCTCCCCAGCCGNCCCCGAAATCCTAGGGCGGTGGACTTGACACAGACGCAGAAGAGGTTTTGTTTTTGTTTTTTAATTCACGGTGTCGGAGGCTGAGGAGCCTTAGTGGAAGTTCAGTGAACAGGGTAAAGGCAGTGAATCAGTAGTTCTTAAGTACCGCCTACTTACCCCTCGTCTCCCCCATTAACCGGAGTTAAAGAGCCTCGTCGGCATTTCACAGATATTTGTCAACTGTCGGTGGAAAAAAAGATCACAGCCCTTACTTTGGCAGTTGAGGGAAACTTCAGGGAGGAAGTCTTGCCCTCTATCCACCTCACTGCGGAGGATGAGAACCCCTCTTTCTCATAGCCCCCCAAAAGCAACAAAAGTAATTGCAACATTTCCAAACTCACAGCCTCTGGAGAGTAAGAAAGGTCACTTCTGGTATAAATTTCACTGTTGAGGAATGCTTTTAGGGTGCTATCCTGAGAGTCCCTTTCCAGAGCCAGCTCAGCCTAGATGCTTGAATACCTAGTCATTCAACTTTATCTACTCTGCCAAATAGGTTTAATAAATCTCTGATCTGAGGCTAATATTAGGTCTGATTATTATTAGCAAGTTCCAGAGAGATTTTTCTGGTGGAAATTATCATGAAAGTGCAAAGCCCTTCTGCTAAGTATCATTAAGTAAAACCAGCCTTATGGGACAAGTTTTCATATTGTATTACACACAGTACTGCCGGATTGAGGAAAGGGACCTGCAGAAGAATCTGGTAGACAATGCTGTGGTTAAACACCTATGGTTTTAGTATCTGTTTGGGGGGATTTCTCTCTTTCAGCCCATCAAAATTAAGGCTGCAAAAGAAACGATATTCACTGCCTGTAATATCAAGCAGAGGACATTTTAAATACCAGTTAGAATAGTCATTTCTTTATTTCTAGCACCTCAAACTTAAATGACTTACTTTTATTGATTGGTATTTAAAATTGAATTTTTATGAATAAGTCACTTTGTGCACGTCTGAGAAACATTTTTTAAAAAATCACTTAAAGTATAATAGTAATTAAAATGTCCTGTACAGAAACCAGCTGCCGATGAGTGTGATTAAAGAAGGCCATCTAAAAAGATGTAGTGTTTTGAAGGTTAGTAAAGAGAACTCAATTAAACCAAATGAGGAAAGGAACCCCGTAAACAAAACACACACTCTGATTCCCCGGTTCAGTTTCAATTTGTTAATAATTTATAGTAATCAAAACGAGAGGACACAATATCTTAGTGTGTCACAATTATGATTTGTCATGTACAAGTAAGTTTCCTGCTGTGTCCCTTAATTTTCTTATCTACCAACGAAGGAATTAAGCCAAATGGTCTTTATTTGTCCTTTTTTAAAAAATCATTTTCTTAAGTAGAACATACAATATATAGGTCTGTAATGAATGGTGGTACTTTAGTCATTTCCTGAAGTCTATACACTAAAATGAAACCTTTATTTTAAAACGAAATGTTAGAAATTTAATCAGACATCAGATGTCACTGAATGATTATCCAAAGCATCCATGTAGTTTTGTGGGTGGAAGGAAGGGAGGGAGGGAGGAAGGAAGAAAGGAAGAAAAGAAGAAGGGAAGGAAAGAAGGGAGGGGGGGAGGAAGGAAGAAAGGAAGAAAAGAAGAAGGGAAGGAAAGAAGGGAGGGGGGAAGGAAGGGGAAGGAAGGAAGGGAGGGAGAAAAGTATGGATAAAACTTTGACTACGGATCTCTAGGTGAGAAGGGGCCTAGGAGGTGGTTTTAGTGTTTTGGCTCTAATTGTGTGTGGAGTGAGGTCTTTACACACGTCCCGGTAGATTGGAGTGGGTGGGAGTATGTTACCAGAGAGCTTTATTTGCTGATGTTGTGGTTATAGAAATACAAAAGCGATAATGGCTAACAGTCTCTCTTCCGAGGGGTAGGAAGTAAATACAGTCACTGTAATCAAAATTCAGGTGTACTTTAACCACAGCGCCACCTCTGGGTAGTCTTTATTTCTGCATGCCTTGCATGTGCTGGTGCTTTCTCCTCTGCATCCCAAGACCTGTGGTCTGAAATTGCCTGCTTCGATGAGGTAGCAGTTGTCAACCTTTTATTTCCACTGGTGCTAGACTCACAAAAACTGTGTAAATACATGCAAGTTCATTATGGGTAAAGGAATTCTGTATTCGGGTATTCCTTAAACGAATATAAAACAGTGCTCAAAGTAATAATGCTGGTGTCGAGTTAAGATTGCCTAAATGCAAAAATAATAATGTTATATTGTGCCCAACAGTTCAAGAAAACTCTGCTGACATGATACAGTCCTCATTTAGCCGACTCACCTGCAGCAAGAAATAAGAATACAGTGTTTTGGAAAAGAACGAAAAACTCCCAATTGTTTCTTTCTTGAATCCTAATTAAATATAGGAACCATATTGACTCTAGATCAAGCCCTCATTCCCCTGATTCACCCCCGAAGGATTTGTCCATGCGTTCCCTTCTTCTCATTTAAGTCCTGTACTCCTCTTTCCTTTCTCCAAGTGACCGTTCTCTAAGAGTCTCCCACGGACAGCCACAAGTTCCACACAGACCCGAGTTGCCTTCGGTGCCTAGAGAACAGCCTGACTCTTGGATGCTGATATGGCGACCTCCCTGACACACTGCCCCTGCTGTTTCTCAGGAAATATACGTTAACCTTTTAAAGCTGGGGTGCCTGGGGGACTCCGTCGGTTAAGCGGCTGACTCTCAGTTTCAGCTCAGGTCATGATCTCACAGTTGGTGGATCCAAGCCCCAATCTGGCCTCTGCACTGCCGGTATGAACCCGGCTTGGGATTCTCCCTCTCTTTTACTCTCTCTCTCCCCCTCTCTCTTTCTCTGTCTTTTCCCCTCTCATGCTCTGTCTGTCTCTCTCAAAAATAAACTTAAAAACATACATATTAAGGAAAAGGAACAAAAGAAGAAAGAATATTTTAAAAAATAAATAAAATCAGTGCAAAACTGTATTTGAAGGCAGCCTTTTTAGGAAAAAAAAGACTTGAAAAAAATCCGTCTACCTTTATTGCTGCCATCATAGATAGCCCTTGAAATCAGAAGTTTCAGCCAAGGTGAATCCGAAAAGCTTAGGTCTAGGACAATTCCAAAATGTAAAGGGTGTGGGAAGAGGAGGGAACAGTAGTTACTGACACAGATGTTAACAGGAAGATCCAAGGAGGGGAATGGTAGTTATGCGCCTGCCAGTGTTTTAGGGTGGTGGTGTTGGTTTGGGGGTGGAGAGGCGCCACACGGGAAGTAGAGGCAGAGAGACCACTGCCGCCTTTAAGCATGAAGATTTATGGAGAACTCAACTTACCTAAGAGACTACATCTCAAAGAACCACAGCTTGGCCTTAAATACCAAGAATAATACTTTACATTTACTGAGCGCCTTTTGTCCATACTTCTCAAAATTTTTGGTAAATATCTCCCTAAATGTTTCATGTGATAAAGGAGTAGTTTCTTGCTATGTTAGGACATTCTGTGTCTTTCTTTCTTTCTTTCATATTTTTAAGCAATCCATATGTCTACATTTTTGGGATTTGGATGTCCCACCTGATTATGTTAATCAGTATTTGGAAAGTTCCACCTTAACCTCTTTTTTTTGTAGGGTAATGTCAAAGCAGAGCAAAGAAGTTGATTTCATCACAATAAAATAATTAAAAGATCACGAGGAAAATGAAACAGCATTGATATTGCTGTGATTAGAAATATAATTTAAGATGTAGATTTTGCTTTTAATTATTCTACTTGATTAGGACATTTGAAACTCCTAGACATGATGGGAAAGGAGAAAAAGATGATGGGAAAGACAAAAATACATCTGTGATACATGATTTTGCCTGATGTAGCAAGGCTACTTTTATTAGAGTGGCAAGAGATTACTCACTTTCTTCATATATGTTTTTTAGGGTAGGAACAGGACCTTAAATCCATCCCCCCAAATCTGCCTCAGAACTACAGCAAATCTTGACACATGAATATATTCTGTAGCGATGATATCACAGAAAAATTATCACAGAAAATTATCACAGAAAAATTTGGCTTACTCATCTACCTACTTCTAGGACTGAATTCTGTCAACAATATTCAAGCACAAGGAATATTCTGCGTATATCGCTGCAGGTAAATTATCAGGCTATATATGTGAGTATATTATATGTTCATTAGGGTCTTGGGAATGGTCTAATGGGTTGACAGGCAATGCTTATTAAAGTCAAATTAAATCTTATCATGGATAAATTTAATATTGTAAGAGCCACAAAAGAGGGCATGTAGATGATTGGGCCATTTGTATATACATGAGGTGGTCATTACTAAGAATATATATTAAAAGTATAAATCCAGCAGAAAATAGCAATTTCATTCAACATTAATTACTGTTCCTCTCCAAGACAATGGAAATGAGCATTTATTGGTAGAGAAACTAAGGCATTAAAACATAATTCATCCCTCCCCACTTATGTTCCCACTAACTATTCTTAGTAAAAGGCTAATAATTAGGCTAATAATTCAGAAATTTCAAGTGCCCCAAACCACAGCTCCTTTAGTTGGTGTCACTTTTAATTACAGTATTGATATAATTAAGCCTTTTCTCTATGTACATTTGTAATAAAACGTAATATTTTCAAGTATAATAGTGGTCTCTGTTCGCTCACAAAAAAAGTTGATGAAAACATGATAATGTTTATTCATCTAATTGTAATGAATGACCGTGGTGGAATTAGGCGAGTTCAATCCATAGCTGTCCATAGACTTGAAAAACACATATTTCTACTCTATACAGCGCCATAAATTTTTCAGAATAAAAAGAACAACCGATATGGATTTTTTTAAATAATAAAATTGGATAACTCAATTGACCAAAATGTGTTCCCTCCACGCAGAGGTACACATTATAACGTCACCATTTATATTTCTCAACATAAATCAAATTTCATAATAAAATTGTTTTTGATGAATCACCACTTCTTTCCCAGGTTCAAAACATTCTGACAGAGAAAGCAAATTTGTCGATTTCTCTATATGATAAGAAATCACTGAAAATATATTTAAGACCTTTAGTCTAAGATGATAATTTTCAGAGGAAAGTTTCCTTTGAAAGGAAAATAATTCAAGTGAAGTCATTTTAAAATTTGGGGAAACGGCTCAAGAAGAAAATAGACTTTCTTTCCAGCTCTTTTCCAGAGCCATCTGTTGTGTTCTCTAACAATAAGGGCAAGAGAAGTCATTACAGAACAATACTCTGGAAACAATTTGCTTCAAAGAAAGAATGAAAACTTAAACAACACTACCTTTGTACATGTTTGTTCTAATTAGAGGGTTAAAACGTGCACGCATTGTGCCCAGATGCCTCTCTCTGTCCTGTTTTATTGCTTTTCTCCACTGAGATAACATTTAACACTGCATTGAAATTCCTACTTACTGCTGTGTCCAGTAGTAAATCCTGGTACATTATTAGAATATCTGCCTGTTATCAGCTCAGTCAGGGAATGAATTATTGACTATAACTCATTGCTGGGAAGACTACGTATGACACTCCAGTGAAGTTTTGATAATTTCTAGAAGTCGTGGTAATTTATGGAGGGGGGTTTTGATTGATCTCCCACCACCTATTTTGCACCTATCAGTAAACAGGACACATATTGATGGCCTACTTGAACTACATGAACAGTATAGGGAATTCACAATTTAAGCATTTCTCTCTTTTTTTTCCCAGTACAATTTCTATTAAGACAGTAGCTCCGTTTCTATTAATTTTCTTATGTGAGGTTTGCCCATGGGAGTGAGGAATCACAGATTTAGACTACTGGCTGTGTGATGTCACTATTCTATAATTATTTAGATATATTCCTCATTTGCAGTTGTGTCAGCCCCTGCCTTTTGGAAAGAAAGCCCTGAGACCATTGGAACAGATGAAGGGGTAGAACAAAACGTGTACTGTGAGATTTTAAAGAACGTCTTCAAGTGTTAGGACACAGCTGACAGAATAAAAGAGAATTTTTAAAATTCACAGGGAGTAGGTAAGTTACTTATTATTTGAAAAAAATGTTCGTGATATATTTGAGATAAAACTTACAGATACCATTTGATATGATGGTCACGTTGAAGTCCATTTGTCAGAACATTAAATAATAATCATTAACAATCACAACTTTCTTTTAATTTGGGCTTATTTTCCTCCTGTCTCATTTTTGCTGCATGCTCCAAATTCAATTCTTTCTCAGAATAAACTCTACTCGACAAATGGTTCCTTTATTTCTTTACTGAGTTTTCATCATTGTGATTTCATTATCGTTTTATTTACTACAACAATTGCTTCCTAGAAAAATAGCCAGTATTTTCAAGTCCTCAATATATACCATGCAATGTAGCAAACAATATAAATAATAATTTAAAGTTCAATGGCTTATTTCCTAGATGACATTTCAAGCATGTATAGATTTCTAGAAATTTCAAGTTCTACCCAAATAGTATTAAGTAATCTGAGACAGAAATAATGGTGTCTCTCTTGTCAGTGCAGTCAAGATTGGGGGCGGGTAATTTGACTGAATACTGGGCTTAAAGAAAATAATTCTTTCTTCATTTTATCTTAATTTAGTAGCTTCTAGCAGTCATCTAAACAATCTTAAAATTAAAAGATAATGTTAATGGGAGAGACTGTTGTCATAGGATAATGGCTTCCTGCTGCTAGATTAATGCACTGGCAATAATACTGGAGCATTTATTGAAAATAAAGGGGAAGACAAAGCCAGGAGATTTATTTTTAAAGCAGGTGTCATGGATTCTACGACACTGTCGTGTTATCGTTACTTTGTTTCAATTTGGCCAAATGGCTGATGGAAATGATCCCTTTGCCTGATAGATGCCAGGTAGCAGAATGACATTGGCTGGTACCTCCATGACTGGAGAGGGCAGCCTTTTTGACTGGAGGAACAGATTTGTTGTGATTCTTCCAATCAGAAGGCACCTTCTAAAGGCTATGCCATTTAAAGAAACAAATGCCAAAATGTACAAATAAATGTGTCCTTTATTTAAAAAAAAGGGGGGGGGCATCTACCTAACACTGTTATAGGTCTTTCTAGAAACATTAATAAGCCCGCCATATTGACAATACCAAATACATGGCTCTCCAGTGAGCCCCAGGAAAGGCCTACAGGACAAAAGTTGTGTGCATGGATTTTAGCCACTGTGGCCAACTGTCCTGGACTGATCTTCTTTGAATGCATATGATAATTTTGGACCAAGTAATAAACCTCTCCAAGTGGAAT
Organism: Crocuta crocuta; assembly: GCF_008692635.1. NCBI lineage: Eukaryota > Metazoa > Chordata > Mammalia > Carnivora > Hyaenidae > Crocuta > Crocuta crocuta. The sequence continues at coordinate 14,673,411 of NW_027533089.1, forward strand.
CCTCACAGGAATGCTGTGATAGTCGGAATTCTAAGATGGTCCCTGAGATTCCCACCCGCTGGCGTGCACACCCTGTACAATCTTGTCTCCTTAAGTGTGGGTGAGGCTGACTTAATCAGTTGAATCCGTTAAAGAAGGCCTAGTAGTCAGAGATGGAGCAAGTCAGACAGATTCAAAGCTGCAGAAGATGTTTTCCTATCGGCCAGGAAGGAGCAAACTGCCATGTGTGAGAGACGTAATGGAGGGAACACATGGAAGAATGTGAGTAGCCTCTAGGAGCTGGAGCAGCCCCCAGAGTCCCCAGTCCACAGCTAGCAAGGAGTAAAAGACCTTAGACCTAGAGCTGTGAGGCCATGCATGCTGCCAGCAGCCAGTGAGCTCGGATGAGGACCTTGAACCTCAGAGGGGATGGCATTCCTGGCCGACACCTTGTTTTTAGTCCAGCGAGACCCTGAACAGAGAACTCAGCTATGCCATACCTGTACTTCCAGCCCACAGAAATTCTGAGATCGTAAGTGGGGACTGTTTAAAGCCATTTATAGTGATTTGTTTTGCAGCAATAGAAAACTAATAAAAATGCCAAATGAGAAATTTTGTTGCCACCTCTTTCCCCCTACCATGAATTATTCTATTTGCTCCTTCCTGTCCAATCCCCTCCCCCTCCACCCCTAATGGACTGGGGCATAAAGCTGGAGTAGCCTCACTATGATCAGGGAGTCTATAAATTATTGTATGTTAAATGGTGGTACCTACTATGAAGAAAGGTAAAGCAGGGCACAAACAGGGAGCAGTCAGGCCCCAGGTGGAATGGGTCTGATGGTGGATTACATGGTTATGTTGCTGAGTTGGGGGAGGCCTTGAGGATAACATTTGTGTCTAAACACAAAGGAAGTAAAAGAGCCATGCATCTGAGGAAAATGAAGTTCCAAGAAGCAGCAGCTGCAGTGCAAATGCCCTGAGGAGACGTGCTGGATACGCTTTAGAAGCTGGAGGGAGGCCGGGAGGTGGCCTGGCTATAGCAGGAGAGATCAGGGTTAGCCAGGGGAAGGTGGGGGACTTGGGCTTTCACTGGGGTCGAGAAGGGATGCTATTTGAGGATTCTGGCAGGGAAGAGGTAAAATCCGATTACATTTTAGAAAACCTTCTCTGGTTTCGTCGTTGAGTACGAACTACAGAGCGGGAAGGCCACAGCAGTGAGAGCACCAGACAGGAAGGCTCTCCCGGTAATCAAACAAGGGATGCCCGTGGCTCGAAGCACAGTGACAGCAGAGGAAAGGTGAGAAGTGACTGGATTTTAGCTATACTTTGAGTATCTGTGGCAGACAGAACCATGGTCTCTATTTCAACATTTCCATTGATGTGTCCATGTGCACGTGCTTGTTCTTTTGGGGTTTCCATGTGTCATGACAGCTGCAAGTTCCCTTCTGCTCCTGGGAAGTTGAGCAGGGCTCCCCTCCCCCGCCAACACACCATCTTCCACGCCCATATGATTCCCCTTCCTACATGCTGAGTTTGTGCCAGTAATAGCCACAATGCTGTTTTCCACTCGTATCTTTCCATTTTAACCCAGAAAGGAGAAATAACAAATATGGAACCCTCAACGTGTGCCAGACACTGGGCTATGTTCTTTCCATTTAGCAAATCATTTAAGCTTATTAACAGCCTGATACAACGAGTCTCGTTGCCTCCATTTTAAAATTGAAGAAACTCAAATCATAGTTAAGTGATCGCTCAAGATCACTGTCAAAGCTGAGGTTCAAAACTCAGAATTCTGTAAAGATTTACAGGCTGAAGAAACCTTCCACGGTCCACTCTTATCTATTAACAAATCAGTATATGGGTTTCGTTGAATGGATTTGTACAACTTTGGTTTCTAAACCCATGGTTCTTTCTCCATAGTCAATGATTTTGTCCCCCAGTGGACATTTGGCAATGTCTGTGAGACAATTTCACAAGTTGGAGGGTGGAGGGACAGAAAATCACTATTGGCCTAAGAGGGTAGAGGCTAGGGATGCAACTAAACATCATAGAAGGCATAGGAAAGTCCCCTACAGCAAAGAATCATTCTACCCAAAACGTCAATAGTGTTGAGCTTGAAAAACCCTATTCTAAACCATGATTATAGATAATTGGTGTCATAGTAGAAGTAACATTAGTTGTGTAAGTTTTAGTAGTAAGGTTTTCACTAAGCTGTTTTAAAAATGAGAAAGTTTCAAGGCGCCTGGATGGCTCCGTCGGTTGAGCGTCCTACTCTTGATTTCGGCTCAGGTCATAATCCCACCGTTCGTGAGATGGAGTCTCGCGTCAGGCTGCCCGTTGATAGTGCAGACTGCATGGGACTCTTTCTCTCCCTCTTTCTCTCTCTCCCTCTCGTTCTCTCTCTCCCTCTCTCTCTCTCAAAATAAATAAACATTTTTAAAAAATGAGGAAGTTTCTGTGTCAGAATAATTTCAGTGTGTTGGTCAGGATAAAATTTATAATGATCTAAGGAAGTTTTACCCAGTTATGTCCTATAGCATAATGCTCAGTGCATATAAGATTTCAAGCTTATAAAAAAAAAAAGAAAATGTTAGAAACCTGAGGTAGAAAGTTTAGTGACTTCAAAGTACAAAAGCTAAACTGCAAAAATCAAAATTAATAAATGTCCAAGTAAATGTCTACAGAAGTAACTGATTAACTTGGCACTTGCAATATAATTCAATTCTTATATGGACACATTCACGTTGTATTTATTGTACGATGTTTTTGATGTGACTTCTATAGGAATACCAAAAGTAAGATTTTCTAGACTCTACAGAAGGCTGGTCGTAGTTCCGCAGTCATCATTTTAGAGAGTGACATCAGGAAAACAGGACGAGACTATACCTGAAGGTAGTAAGGTGCTGAGTCATGCCCAGATTTGAAAACACACACACACACACACACACACACACACACACACACACACACACATTTCAGGCATCAGAAACAGCAAATGCAAAGGCTCTGGGTAGAAATAAACTTGGCATGCTCAATGTAAGCTGGTGTTGCTAGAATAGAGTATGTGGGACAGAATATGAAACAGACAATGCTAGAGAGAGAGAGACAGAGCCATTAGATTTGAATCTGAGCACAATGGGAAGCTATTGGAGACTGTTAAGTCATGATGTCCTAATCAGATTTATTTCATTATTAAAAAAATTAACTGGCCCTTAGGGAAGAATTGATACAAGGGATGCGTAGCAAAAATTGCTACAAGCTTACTCCAGGATCCATTCCCTCCTTCCTCTTAGAAACAGAACAAGGGGCACCTGAGTGGCTCAGTCAGTTAAACATCTGACTCTTGGTTTTGGCTCAGGTCATGATCTCAGGGTTTGTGAGTTCAAGCCTTATGTTAGGCTCTGTGCTGACAGCTCAGAGCCTGGAGCCTGCTTTGGATTCTGTGCCTCACTCTCTTTCTGTCCCTCCCCTGCCCTGCTATCTCTCTCTCTCTTTCTCTCTCTCTCTCTCTCTCTCAAAAATAAATAAACATTTAAAACATCAATAAGCATTAAAAAAAAAAAAAAAAAGACTACACTTCCCAAACTTCCTTTGCAGCTTCATGCAACATGTTTGGACTGAATTGTGGCCAATAAATGATATGTAAGGGGAAGTATAGATAGGACTCCCAGGAAAGCACTTAAAGAGAACTGCTTCAGGTGGGAAGGACCCATTTTTTACCCTCCAGATTTCCTCCTTCCTTGGACCTGAAATGTGGACCAAAGGGCTAAAGTTTCACCAGGAAATGACTTGAGGATGCAGATGGGGTACCAAGATGAAGCCTTGTTCTAAGAAAATGGAGTAGGAAATAGAAGCCATGGTAAAAGGTGCGGCCCTGGTGACAATTTGAAGTTGCCAAAACAATGCTGGAAAAGTTACTTCCAAACTGATGTGAGAGAGAAATGAACTCTTCTTCTTTAGAGTATTGTTAACTTTTTACACATAGAGTTGGAAGCAATTCTAATGGACACTGGAAGTAAAAGTGAAAATGAGAGAATAGTAAAGGAATTATTGCAGTGAAAAATGAAAGTTTGAGTGGTAGAAGTGGCGAGTAGTGTAACATTCTGGATGTACTTTGGAGATAGCGTACACAGCATATACTAATTGAGACACTGTGTCAGGGGCTGAGAGACAGAACCCAATCAAGGATGGTCTCTGGCTTTTTGGCATGAGCTCAAATGATAGTTGTCCTTTCCTGAAGTGGAGAATACTGGAAAAGAAGCAGGATTATGGGGTATAAATCAAGACTCTAGTGTGGACCAAAACAAAGTTGAGATCCCCATTTAACATCCATGTGGTAAAGTTGAGAAGTCAGTTGGATACAATTAGAGATGTAAGCTTATGAGGGAGGTCTGAGATACAGAAATGAACTTATAAGTTCTCAGTATATGGAAGGTTAAAACCATGAATAAAACCATATAGAGTACACTTCAATAGAAAAAGGGTCAATGATTGAGCCCTAGGGTGCCTCAACTTTAGAGGTCATGGAGAAGAGGAAGAGCCAATCTAAGGCCTATAAAGAGAAGGCATAAAGTAGTACGAAAACCAGAGGCCATGTGAAGAGAATGTTCTAGAAGAGAAATCCCAACAAATCTTTAAAAGCTGCTGAGAGGCTAAGAGGATGACTGGAAATAGGTCATTGATTTGGCAAGGTGATTTGACTGGGAAAAGAAGTACCCAATGAACTTTGTTTTCTCTTATGTCTCATTGGCTAAAATGAGGCCATATGCTTAACCCTAAACCAATGGTGATTAAATCCCTGGGCTGTAGGGAAACACCTTTTCTGGAATCAATGGATCTCTGCCTTTAAAAGATCAGGAACTGATACACAGAAAATTAGGGGCAGGGAAATGGCTATTGGTTGAGCAATAAAGTATCTGCCATAATGCTTCTTATTTTTACAAAAATAATCTGAACCTCATCACGCTGAGAGCTGGTACTACTTTGGGCATGAGTAGTAAAGGGATCTGGCGCTTTTTTGCGATTGCTATCAATCCTATGCTGAGCAGGTTGTCAGGAATTTGTATACTTTTAAAATAATGACCCCATCTTCAAAAAGGTCAATATGCCAGAGACTCCTAGGACTAAATAAAGATGCTACCAACTGAAAAAGGAATCCAATGCATGGATTTTTTTTTTCTCCCTCTAAAATACTAGAGCCACCTGCTTGTCAATCTTACAAGAGCACACAAAGTTTGGTCACATGAATAAAAGCTAAAGTAACTATGGAACAAGTTTTGAGGGAAGTGATGTTAGAGATTAAAAAAAAAAAGTGTGCCCAAGAGAATTCTCTACAGCAACCTTAATATTCTGAGTCCCTCAGCTCCTGCTTCTCCATTCTCATGTGAAAACCCTCTTTTACTTGCCTTTACAAAGTTCCTTAATCATTCCCTTGTCATTTGTCTCTAAGACTAGGGCGGATTGTGGGAACTAGCCTCTCCTACTTTTTCTCACTCTACTGCCCTATATGGCAACGGTCTTTATGAAACAGTGAGTGGTGTTGGGAAGCAGGGAGTGATGCCTTATTCATGGAAATTGTGATCCTATGGGGCTAAACCTGACTTCATCCTCATAATAAAATAATGAACTAAACATATAATATCCCTTCCTTAGGAGTGCTACTTTGCCTCTCTTAAGAAAACCTGAGGACACCAAAAACCGTTGCAGAAAACCAATAAGGAAATAAAGACCAAGTAGCCACCATGGATAAAGTAAACATGTCACATGGTGCATAGCACTGAGTAGCTCTTCACTAAATAATAGCTCAATGAATACAAGAGACTGCAAAGCATACAGAGGTGTCTTGCCCTAGAAGCTCTTATAATGTAGTCTGAGGAGAAGGAGTTAACAGATAAACATCTATAGGCAGGGAGAGATTTTTTTCCATGCCATTTGTTTCAGGTGGAGAGCAAAGAGACAAAGGAGACTACTTGACGGCAATGAGTAAAGTGAAAATCTATCAAATTCCAAAGTGAGAAGAGATACCAGGGATCCTCTGGGCCCACTCCCACATTTCACAGTAAGTCAGTGAGGTGCATAGAGGTCTCCGATGCAGCAGACATCACCCAGCAAATTAGTGGCAGAGCCTGCCCTGGTGCCAGGCCCCCTTTCCCCACTGCCTCACCTGGCTGTCTCCACCCCCCTTGCAATGCCAAGACACGTTCTCCTGTATTGAAGGCCAATCTGTCAGGAGAACAAGTATGAAAGCCGCAACAGACCACACCCCATACTCTACTTTGCCTTCTGGATTCATGCTTTCATTCACCCTTCACTTTTGACTGGAGGTCATTAAGAATGGTTACCTTTGAATAATAATCTCCTTAAGTGCATGACAGGTGCTGCTGTTTACCTCGCCAATAAATCATTCACCGCCTTCCTCTTTCTCCTCTCTAGTGAAATTTTCAGTTTCGTTCAGGTATCCAGGGGCCAAGGGCTTTAGAGGCATCTGAGATCCTCCACAGCCTCCAGAATTGAATTGCGATTGGTCTAAGCCTGAGGCAGTCCTTGCCAGTGACTGGCTTAAGAGTAGTAATGTTAGCCTAGTTCTGGCCAATAAGGTGTGAGAGGAGGTGAGCTGCGGGTGATTTCCAGGAAAGCTTTCCCTGCTCTTTAAAAAGTAGTGGAAGAAAACAGCCGCATCTCTTGTGCCTTTAGATGTTGTTGTTAGAGGATGAGATGCCTCAACTTGCCTCAGCCATCTCGGGACCGTGAAGGGAGTCACATGCTGAGGCAATGGAAGTGGAGAGGTAGCAAGAAACTGTGTCTTGAATAATGGGGGGGTGGGGGTGGCTGCGTTAAATAAATCTCTGACTTCTTGTTATGTGATAAAATAAACACCCCGTTGTTCTAGGCACGCCTAACGGGGCTCTCTGATCATAGCACACAAACGCATCCTAATTATTATAGGATATTATAAAGTAAGAACCCGTCTTCAGAATTTCCAATAATCCTGAAGAGGTCTCTTTTGTTTTCTAACAACAACAACAACAACAACAACAACAACAACAACGAGGGCTGCCTTTAGAGTGATGTTTCCACAATGAGGCTTTTGTGATTGCCACGCCTTGCTGGTGGCATGAGTCCCGCCATCCACCAGCATTTAACACTCTTGTTTCCAGCATGTCTATTATTTTCACTGTGGGCCTGTGGCCTCAGCCAAACCTTGTTTATACCATTAGGGTCTAACGTGTCTCGCGACTGTTGGGGTTTCTCCTATTTCTTACTGCCTGTTTCAGAAGGCTGGGGATATTCGGGGGTGGGCGGGGGGAGGGAATTAGACGTTGTAGGAGGAAGCAAATTCTCAGTATCAGTCATATGACGACTAATATCTACTTCCCACCAGATGGATGAGATTTCAGGGTCTCCTAGGTTCATGATGTATACGTTTGAACTTTAGAAAACGTTTCCTTTGTTTTATCTGTTTGAATGAGGGCGGTAAGGATATTCCTTCACTGTATATAGTTATTAAGAGTCCTTTGCTTATGTTAAGGGAGCTCATGGAAGGTTTCAACCAAACACAAAACCACTTATTAGGACAAACAGAGCTTTTAAAAGAATACTATACTCTCATGAATAAACTCGTTTCTGATTGGCTAGAGTTGCAATTTAGCTTTTATCAGTAATTAAGGGCAAGCCGTGGAGCGAACTCGTTAGTTGACACCAATTACAATTGGTAGACGGACTAATGAGTCCAAGAAAAAAGTTATTTATTTCTAAACTTCTGAAGCACGATTGTTGTGTAAATCGGATAGCGCGCAAATCTTTTCCATACGTTTAGGTTGGTAATTGAGAAATAAAATGGTTACCAAATGTCCTCTTTGTCCAGTTTTGTTCTCCAGTCGATCTCTCTCGGGACTCTTTAAAGTGTAAGGAAAAGGTGATGTCAACAGCAACGTACTCCGGGCAAACGGAGCCAGGATTAATTAATAGAGATGAAAGGGAAACACTAGGCCTTTCTTAGCCATCGCCGTACAGTCCCCACAGTTCGATACTCACTGCTCTGCAGATGACCGAACCCAGCGCAAGGATGAGGGCCAGGGCCCGGAGACTGCCTCGTACTGAAAAACAAAACGCAACAGGAGAATGAGACTTGTCTCCATCTCATTTCCAGCATGCAGTCTTTAAACCGAGGAGCTCTCCAGAGCTTTTCCCTTTGAAGTTTAATATGTGGGGCTTTACATCAATATAACATTTAAACGTGTTAAACAAATTAGTCTCTGGTTACAAAAGTTTTGAGACGTTTGCAAGTTGCTGTTTAACTAAATTTAATATGTGCCGGCAAAGTTGATCGTGTAGTTGTTCATTTAGAAGAATGCGCATTTGGAATGATTAATAAACAAACCAGCCTCCCATTGCTTCAACCTCTGTGTTTATTTGAAGGCAATCTACTTTAAAAAGACATTAATATTCTTAGAATTATTATTAGAATAATTGCTTTTACTCCTCTCAGAACACACATTTTTTCTCATTTCCCTTCAGCACAGACAGCTTTTCACTCAGATATAAACTTCCCATTATTATTCCCCACCCCCAAAAAATGAAGAATAGGAATTATACACTTTTCACTAAGGAATAATTAATTTGTCTCAAGTATTAGAACAGAGAATTGTGGAGTGACTTTGAATGGTAGTCTCTGAGGAGTAGCATTGTTTGTTCTCTCCAGTCTTTAATGAGCTTTAGTAAATGGCCAGGAAAAATTACCTTCTTTCTGTAATATGAGAGAGGCGAAGAATGAAGGAAGCTATAGAATTCCTAAGAGAAAAAGGAACACACACACACACACACACACACACACACACACACACCTCCTTCACAACAGCACTTGAGTTGGTTAGGAGGACACAGTTCTCCTTTGGACTTATTTGAGGACAAGAGATCTGGTTACTAAGTGCATTAAAACAGAAGCATGTCCCTAATTTGTATTGATTATTGTTATCGTTACCACTGTTGAATCTGCTGGGGAAACCATCCATCCTATAATTCCATGGGGTTGGATATTCATTACACCCGCCATGTTAAATTTCTTTCCTCTTTAATGACTGGATGAGAATTAGAACTGGAGCTTTAACAGAAATTAGCTATAAGGGACTGCCTGCCCCTCCTCCGCAGGTCACTAAGTCCCTAAGAAGAGACCCTAGGCTGTAAAGCTCCTGCCCTAAAGGCAACTCCCTCCTCCCCAGCCCCAGCCAAATAACTTGTATGAAGGGTCAAATCCTCTCCCCTGAGTTCCCATAGACTGCTGGGCTTGCACCGACTGCTGCCTCGCCTTGTCTTCAAGAAATAGACCTTTTCAGTCCTAAAGTTTCTCAGGCCAAAGGGAGATTTCACACTCAGTTAAAGGTGTTCTGGTAGGTGGACTGCCCAAGAAACACCCAAAGCCAGAGAACTGAGCTCTTTGTTTCACCCATCCTCTCAAACTTGCGCTGGGGCTTCGTGCAGGGGGCGGGGGGAGGGGGGGTTGGACCACGAGATAGCACCCTCCCTAGTTCGAAACCAACCGAGAAACAGCACAAAAGGACAAGTCAGGAAAGGGTCCAAATATCACTCCCAGACTGATGAGGCCGGTGCGTGCAAATGTGGCTTTTGTCTGTGGGCACGTAAGGTAGCAAAGAGCACAAGTAGCCTCGTTGCTCTAGCCTCTGCAGCTCCGGGGAGGGCAGAGAGGAGCTCCCTACAGCGNCTGCTAGAGCCATCCTTTCTCTTCTCAGGTGTCTAGCATTCCCATGTCTAGCATGGATGGAGGGCCACTGTGGGGCTCAGTCCAATCTGTCCCCTTCCTGCCCTAGATTGTGCTTTTCTTCCTTTCCTCATCGATAATTGCCGACCTGAGCTTTATTCTAGCAGGATCCTAAGTTGTCACTTTGACAAGTCTTATAAACTGGCTCCCACTAAAAGTGGGATGCCTCATAGAAGCTTAATACATTTTGGGCGGTCGATGGGGGGACGGGGAACAAAAACATGGGTGTCGGAGTCAGACAAACCTGTGTGAATGTCACTGGCACTTCTTCCTAATTTGGGACCCTCGGGCAATTTCTTTGACCTCCCTGAGTCTCAGAATCTTCATCTATAAAATGGGGGTAATGCCACTGTTGGTGAAGTCTCCGTAGGGCAAATATCTAACACTCGGTAGTGTGCGTGTAGTTCTGTTCATATTCAGATATAAGGAGGTGATAATAACAATAGTTTCTAATTATGTAATGCTTGGAGTTTGTCAAAGGCTTTTTACATTTTTTTAAAAAAATATTTATTTATTTTTGAGAGAGAGAGAGAGAGAGAGACAGAGCATGAGCGGCTAAGGGGCAGAGACAGAGGGAGACACAGATTCTAAAACAGGCTCCAGGCCTTGAGCTGTCAGCACAGAGCCCGACACGGGGCTTGAACCCACAAACCACGAGATCATGACCTGAGCCGAAGTCCGATGCTTGGCCGACTGAGACATCCAGGTGCCCCAGGAGTTTACCAAAGGCTTTAATATGAATAATAGTCAAGAGCCATGAAGATTACAAGACTCTCAAAATCTCCCTCCTATGGCAGGAATTCTCTCTGTTGGAGGTGAGGTAGCCAAAGCTCAGGAATTGACTTGTTCAAGGTCATGCAGCCGGGAATTGATACCATTAGGATGTGAATATGAGTTTTTGGCCTTCCAATTCTACTTTCTACTCATCGGATTGGTTATTAGTAGAAGGTTTTCTAAACTGAAAAACTAGAGATAGTTCCTCTTAAATCAGAAGAGGCCAATGGGCAGCCGAAGGGCTCCATCCACCTACCAGATGTGTTTTGTTTAGCTGACAGACTTTCTTAAAAACTGAATTTTTGGGGGGCACCTGGGTAGCTTAGTCGGTTAAGCGTCTGACTTTCGCTTAGGTCATGATCTCGCGGTTCTTGGTTTCGAGCCCCGCGTCGGGCTCTGTGCTGACTGCCAGCTCAGAGCCTGGAGCCTGTTTCTGAGTCTGTGACTCCCTCTCTCTCCGACCCTCCCCTGCTCATGCTGTCTCTCTCTCTCTCCTAGAAATAAATAAAACATTAAAAAAAAAACCTGAATTTTTTTGCGAACATTTCAAAATTGGGATCTTACTTGTCAATATTTGGATTTACAGATTCTCTTCAAGACCGTGAGGCCTAGAACCCACGTGCCCATGCACCTCTACTTCCTACTCATTCTGCAACCTCGAGAAAGTTCCTTTGCCCTCCCTTGCCTGTAAAATGCGGCCCAGCCATGGGCGCTACCTCAGAGGGTTGTTAAGAATGAAATAAGACAACATATCCAAAATATTGAGAGCAGTCCTTGGCACACAGGTAGATATACTGTCTGCCAGCAAAATGGAGGCTGGAGGTTACCCTGACCTGAAGAGCTGTGACTTCTTCTCATATCTGAAGAAATACAAGATGGAAGTGCTGTTTTAGCATGACATACAAAGCCAAAGTTGGTTTTTACGCCGAAAGTGTAGCTTAACCCGGCTTTAATGCCTGAGCTCTTCCAGCTGAGGTTCTGAAGAAATGATTTGTCATGTCTCCCATTTATGATATTTAAAGCAAACAAGGGGAAGAAACTAACTTTTGAGCTGGCATTTTGCATGGCTTTGCAAGGAAGGAAGGAGGAAAGAGAGGGAGGGAAGGAAGAAGGAGGGAAAAAATTAATTTTGCATGGTTGTGCTTAACCTAAAGAAGGAAGGAAAGGGGGAGAGAAGGAAAGAAGGGAGAGGGGAGGGGAGGAGAGGGGAGGAGAGGGGAGGAGAGGAGAGGAGAGGAGAGGAGAGGAAAAAAAAGGCAGCGAAG
>NW_027533089.1:14685245-14785083 GCF_008692635.1 Crocuta crocuta
GGCAGCGAAGGTTGTTCTGAATACCGGGGAAGGTGACTTATCCATGCCGCCAGAATGCTTTAGATGCGCCAGTGCCCTCTGGTAGCAACTTGCATTTTGCTTTGTTTTGTTTTCAAAAACTTCAAAGTTTCTCCAGGCTTCATCCTCAATTAGAACAAACGTCAGTAACATGCTTGAAGAAAATTTGTTTAGAGATGTGTGTACGCTTGAAAATTGCACATTACACATGCCCCATGCATGATTTTCCACTAAATTTTTAACGATGAGCGGAGGTACATGGTTCCAGATAGGCGAGTGAAGCTGAATGTATATATCTGGTGCTTTGCACGTTGACATAAACACAGCTGCTTTTATACATTTGAGAACATTTGTGTTTATTTGAATGTGTGATGGGGAGGTCATCAGAATGAACACACTCGTTGTGTTTATTTGAATCTCACATTGCTCATAAGAATACATGCCGTGTTTGAACATGCAGTCAAACACCAGCTTCTCTAAAAGGCAAATCAACCCCGAAAGGCAGTTCAATGCAAAACCCCATTAATGCTGCATTAGAGTTGAAATTCCATTCCCATGAAAGTCAGAGAGTTTGGAGTTAAAGGTTTTCAACAGCAATCTTATTTTGACTAGCTCAAGAGAGCTACACAGTTTTCCACTACTTTATCACAGTACATAAAATTTGTATTTGGGAAAGGAAAGGAAATGAAAGAAAGAAAGAAAAAGAAAGAAAGAAAGAAAGAAAGAAAGAAAGAAAGAAAGAAAGAAAGAAAGAAAGAAAGAAAGAAAGAAAGAGAAAGAGAGAGAGAAAGGAAGGAAGGAAGGAAGGACAGACTTCAACCATAGCACTAAAGTACCAAAAATGCTAGCAGGGTACTATATGCAATATTCTAACAGAGATAACATAAAGGGCACCTAAGCTTTATTGCTTCACATTTGGGGGCTGCTGCTGGTGTGTGGATGAAGTTAGGGGCCTCTGTCACAGGACTTGGGTTTGCAGATTTGAGTGATGGTTATGGCGATGGTGATGATTTGAATGCACACTTTAGTCTCACTTTTAGTGGGACAAGGATGTTCTAATGCCATTTAAAAAAAAAAAAAGCAGGTGGGTAAAGATGTGATCCATGAATAGAGACACTTATATTAGGTTTGCTTGCTTTTTAGTCCTTAACAGAGGTGACTGCAAAACACAGCCATCCATAATCCATCATCTTTTGCACACTTCAAGAAGAACAGCATTAAAATCCAACCTTGAACCTTTGAGGCAATGTGACCAGCTACATGTGGCCCATTTTCAACCATTGCTCTAGCTAAAGATCAAGTCCCCCTGTGTTAGGCCAGGGTAGTTTTTCGAAATCTTCACCCCCTCTATGCCACGGTTTGGAAGGAGTGTTTGGATTCTTAGGCACTGAGGCATCTGCCATTGGAATCTTCAATATTAGATTTGTGTAGCTTGTTACCTATGGATTTTTTTGGGAAACACAAATATGAGAAGCAAATAAATAAACAGAACAGAGGAGAGGGCCACGCAGAGCAAAATGAGATTCCTCTGTAAGTTAAACAGCAGGTGCAGGTGATTGAACAACAAGAAAAAGTATGTGTTTCTGTTTGGCTCGCAAGAGCAGACAAGATTGCAGCCAATGGTGGTTTGGCTGGATAGTAGGGACTTTACTGTACACTATTACTTAAAGCTGAAGGGAGTGGGGAACCAGGAGGAGGTGAGCCCACGTTTCCACAGAGCCACGGAACACCAGGGGATGGCCACCACACAAGGCTAGAAATCTGCGGAAAACTTTCAAATTGAAATGCATTAAAAAAATCTTTAAAGCTGTTGTCATTCCAGAACATGCTAGAATTACATGATGTCTCTGCCGGCTCCCTGTTAGAACAATTACAAAATTCGAAACTGCTTAACTTTTTAAATTAGATAAATTCAGATTGATTGAGAGCCGAAGCAACATTTTCCTTTTCCACTGACATTGACTGTAACCGCGTCTTTGTTTTTCTACCAGGATGTGCTTTTGTCTACCTCAAATATTGTTACTACATTGCGGTCTGTTACTCCATTAGGTTTAACACTTCTTAAAGAATATATCAGAAATGACAAATGGAAAAGAGGAGAGGAATTGCATGTTTAAATCGAGCAATTTTCTGAGTTTTATGTGGAAAAGAAGCAAGACTGTCTTAAACCTCCCCTTTGATGAGGCCCCAAATATACAAAGGGATCAAACTCCATATAGACGAAAGGATTTTTCCCCCCGACTTTGGAGTGATATCTTGTTACATTAATGTCTCCTGACAGCTATCATAGACCTTCATTTACAGTGAATCTTCAGAACTGGGGACGCTAGACTCTGCCATTTTAAACTTCAGTGTCTCCTAATCAGAAACATGCAAACTTGCATCTCTCAGGAGGAGACATGGACCACAGCAAGAGAAAAGAGAACCTTTTAGTGGAAAAGGAACTCAAAAAATAGTATTTTTGATGTGACCTCATTTTCATTTTTAATAACAATATCTGTGTGTGTGTGTCAGAAAGGGTACAGACCAAGGTGTTAATGGGGGAACCTTCTTTTCATTCACTATATTTAATTATTTAGCCCTTTTCCGTAATCAAAGATGAATTATATTTATCATATGAAAAATATTTTTAAATACTTTTCAAACATGGAGATTTCGAAGTTAGTGACATTACACCATTAGTTTCACCTCTGAAAATAATTCACTCAGGGATACAGCTCAGTCACCCTAAAGGTTCTTGAATAGCACATAGAATCATTCTCTTTGAGATCAGTGCCATTTGAATTTGTTTCACAGATAGGAAGACAGGACAAATGAGACTCCCGATGGGGCCCTCACGATAGTAAATGAAGGAGGCCATGTGCAGAGCAAGTCCTCTGTCTGCAGATATCATGTGCTTTCTTTTACTTAGAGGAAGATCTGCATAACATTCATGGGGGCCATGGACTGGGGTCAGGACGGCATGTGAATAACATTCACCCCACCGCCTCCCCTCTTGAGTCGGAACGCCTAAATCAGAATCTTGGCCTCACCACTTACCAACTGGGTCAACTTAAGCAAGCTATTTACACTTCCTCTGTCTCAGTTTTTGCATCTGTAAAATGGAGGTGATAATAGCTCAGTATACAGAGTTGTTTCAATGCTTAAACGGATTAAAGTACATTAAATGCCGGGGCACCTGGGTGGCTCAACCAGGTAAGCGTCCAACTCTTGATTTGGACTCAGGTCATGGTCTCACGGTTTGTGAGTTCGAGCCCTGCTTCAGGTGAGCTCCAGCCCCACTTCCAGCTCTGCGCTGACAGTGCAGAGCCTGCTTGGGATTCTCTCTCTTTATCTCTCTCTCTCTGCCCCTTGCTCACTTGCTCCCTCTCTCTCTCAAAAAATAAATAATAAAAGGCAAATATGACTTTAAAAAAATACCACAATGAGCTATCACCTTACACCAGTCAGAATGGCTAGAATCAAAAAAGCAAGAAATAACAAGTGTTGGTGAAGACGTGGCAAAAAAGGGAAACCTTGCACGTTGGTGGGAATGTACCTTGCTGCAGCCATTCTGGGAAACAGTATGGAGTTTCTTCAGAAAATTAAATACAGAAATACATACAATCCAACAACTCCATTACTGGATATTTACCCAAAGAAAACAAAAGCACTAATTTGAAAACATAAATGCACCCCTATATTTCTTGCAGCAGCATTTATAACAGCCAGGAGATAGAAGAAATCTAATTGCCCATCGATACATGAATGGATAAAGAGGTGGTACACACATACACACACAAGCACACACGCACGCACGCACACACGCGCACACACACACTGGAATATTATTCAGCCATAAAAATAATGAGATCTTACCATTTGCAACAACATGGATGGACCCAGAGGGTATTATAGGAAGTGAAATAAGTCAGACAGTGAAAGACAAATACCATATGATTTCACGTATATGTGGAATCGTAAAAACAAAACAAATGAACCAACAAACAAAAAACAGACTCGTAAATACAGAGAACAAGCTGGTGGTTTCCAGAGAGGAGGTGGGCAGGGGGAATGGGTAAAATAGGGGAAGGGGCTTGGGAAGTACAAATTTCGACTTATAAATAAAGAAATCACGGAGACAAAAAGTATAGCATCAGGAAAGTAGTCAATGATATTCTAATGTCGTACAGTGAGTGCTGGTGAGTCCACTTACTGTGGCGAGCACTGAGAAATGCATAGAAGCGGCGAATCACCATGTTGTACACCTGAAATTAATATATCATTGGATGTCAACTATACTTCAATAAACTTTTTTTTAGAAAAGAGAGACTAAGTTATTAAAAAGGTGTTAAAGACACACAACATCAATTGAGACAGTCTGCTGAATTAATTAGAAGGATTGAAAAAGAATTTTAAATGGAATGACTTTCTCACTAACTGAAGCAATATACCTTGATACCTGTGTCCATGAACCTCCCCAAATCACCTTAAATATACTGTCCTTCCCTTAGGACGTACTGATAGGCCGACGCGGCTAATATGAAACTGAACTAAGGAGACAATGCGTGGGTCACCTCAAGGGCAGGAGCACGAATTGATTAGTCAGATAGAGGATACTGGATCTCACTCTTCTGGCTTCAAGGAGTTAAAAAGCCAGGCATTTGGGGAAGAGCTTCCGCTCTGCAGCTGTGTGGCAAGGGGGGTGCCGGGCTGCGGGGAGCGAGCCGTCCCTCCCTCTCCTGAGATGCTCTCTGCCTCTTCGAGGGCTTCCAGGCACAGGGCTGCCGCCCAGGGCGAGGCGGGCCGCCTCCCTCCTCCACACTGAGAGCAAGCTCACTTTGCCTCTCTGGCCTCCTTGTCATTGCCCTCTGTGCAGGGGGTCAGCCCTTCTAGCAACAGGACAGTAAGGCCCCAGCCCGGCTGCTGAGGGAGGACGGAGCAAAGCCCTGAGCCGGCCACCAGCCAAGGCTCCTTGGGCCCAGACAGATTAGAGGAGTCAGGCTTCTGTGCGGTCCAGCCCAGCAGTTCAGTTTTTTGAGCTAAGAGAAGCCACAGAGCTACCTTATAATAAAACGAGCATTCCCATCCCATTTCCTCTTTTTTCTCTCTCTCTGTCTCTTTCACTTGCCTCAGAGGGAGGCTGAGTGGCCAACCGGGAAGATGCCCCGGGGTCCCTGAATATAATACCATCCATTCTCCCCCAAGCTTCAAACAACATGCTGAGTGGGCAGACCCCCACCCCCGGGACAGATGACCGTGAGGACATCAGGCTGCCAGCACGTTGCTGTAGCAAACGCTTGTGGGAGGCCACGCTCCTTTGGGGTGGCTTCATTCCAGAGCATGGGCTCTTGGGATGCGTGGGGTGAAGGGCTTCCTGAAGATGCACATGTAGTGGACTTTGTACTTTTGTTACCCACTCTGTGCCTTGTGGGAGGACAATCAAAGCCAGGACAGAGAACAGTCTGGAAGACGAACCCTGGGCCTAGCCACGTGCCTGGCCAGTACCTGTCAGCATCAGAGTGGCCTCTTAGAAAGTCTTTGTCAGTGACTGGAAACCAATTCAGTTTTTTATTTATTTATTTTTTAATTTTTTTTAATGTTTTTATTTATTTCTAGGAGAGAGAGAGAGAGACAGCGTGAGCAGGGGAGGGTCAGAGAGAGAGGAAGTCACAGACTGAAACAGGCTCCAGGCTCTGAGCTGGCAGTCAGCACAGAGCCCGACGCGGGGCTCGAACCCATGAACCGCGAGATCATGACCTAAGCGAAAGTCGGACGCTTAACCGACTAAGCCACCCAGGCGCCCCCCAATTCAGTTTTTTAAAACGGGTTACAGAACTTTTTCGTTTCTTTCAAAATGAAAATGGCTTTATTGAGGTCCACGGAAAGGATATATAGTTTTACAATCTAGGTTATGTACCAAGAATGTCAGCGAGAGTATTGGCACTGCTTCTGGCCCACACACGCAGGCCTAGGTGAGACTGATGTGTCTCTGTGGATTTTAAACATGTTCGTGCCATCCCATCATCCTTGTGTGAAGACCCAGCCACTCCCACGACATCCCTGCACCCTTGTCTCTGCCCTTCCCACTGCGTTACCACCTGAACTGAAGCCAGATTGAGTTCATTCCCTTCAAAGCAGCATCCGGGGGGCGCGTCTCCATTTCCTGGTGCATACTGGGTCGCCTCTTCCTCTTGGGACTCCTTTCCCAAGTTTGACAATCCTCCCCAGTGGGCTGGGCAGGCAAGGGAGTCCTACTACCCAAAGAAACCCACTTTCTGGAAGAATCTGCAGCCAGAAGACTCTCATTCAGAGGACTCTTCTACCAGACCAGTGACCAGTGATATTGGAAAGTTCTCTCCCTGTATTTTCCCTTCAAACGTCTTTGCTCCACCTAACCTGAAGCTAGGCCCAGCCATTAAAAAGGCAGGACAGGGGCGCCTGGGTGGCTTAGTCGGTTAGGCGTCCGACTTTCGCTTAGGTCATGATCTCGCGGTTCGNGTAAATAAAAAGGCAGGACAGCTGCTGCTGCTTGGGAGGCGGCTTTGGGGCTCTCCAGGGACCTGGGGCCACTCACACCCAACGCTGTCCCTCTGCTGATCCTTGTTAACTTCCAGATCAGCAAAGACATGAAGGCAAGAGCTGCTACCTGACATACTCTCCAGATATTCACTAGAAACTTCTCTCCAGGATGAGCAAACAGAGAGCCTCAAACCCTCATGCCCCCAAAATGGAACCCAATCAGTATCCCCAGTTTACCATGGGAGGGATTAAAAAATCACCCCCCGGGGCCACCTGCCCAGGGTCTATCTCCTTTCAACCTTTTCTTATCCAACTGGTGGACTCAGGCGCCACAAAAAAACACATCTCTGAAGTTTGAAAATCCAATTTGTGCCCCTGTTGTTAAATGCTGGTAACTTACAGCCACTGAATTGGAACTCATTAAAAGGGCGGCATTAAGGAGTCGCTGCTGCATTTGAAATCCATTTCTAGGGGGAGTCTGAGTGCGGTCGGGCACTTTCTCATGGGGTCATTGAAGTCACTACCTTTAGGAAACAAAGTATTCTATACAACACCTCAAGGTCCCTGCCTGCTTTCTTTTAGGTATTTAACAGAGGATTATATAAGCTCCAATAACTCAATTAATTAAGAGTAAAATGAAGACGGTGACTTCATATTTCGTTGGTCAGTGAAAATTTTAACATTCTCATAACCCTTTTCACTCCCTCTTCTCGTTGTGAATGCTAATAGAAAAATCCTTTCAAGATGGTATTTTGTTAGCAAGGGATGTGCCGACAACTCCGCGGTATCTTCCCACAGATCACTGCTCACATCATTCAGATGTTGAAAATTTTAAATGAAATCAATACTGGCCTATTCACGTCAACAGCACTATCCCTGGCAATGTAAAAATATAGAGAGAAATTGCAACCCAAGCGACTTACCCAGCGCTCTTTTCATTACAGGTCGTCAATTAAATTATTTCTACGATACTGTATCCGTCCACAGAATGTTACGCAATATTCATGCACATTACTTCAGCTACACAGAATTCTTGGGAAACAAATGCAGGCGGGCAGGAGAACTTAAGGGATCTAGTAAAAGAGGAAGGCATTTACCGTAAGTACAGTCACAACTGCCCCCAAGATGATGCTTTCATTATCACCTAAGGAGCAGCAATGTCTTCATTCTTGCGGCTCCGAATTATTCCAGGCTATGGGAAGGAGTATTCCCACAGAGATTCCTTGTAAGGGTTCACAGTGCAGGTTTGGAGGAACTTTGGACTTGAAGGTTGAGAGTCAAGTCCGCCTCGTTTGCAGTGCACCGAGCTGACGGCCCGCATTTGGAGCAGCGGCCACAATTTCCCTGGATTCAGTAGCTGCAGCTGGCTTGCGAACCAGGGTCGTCACCTGCCCAGTACTCGGTCTTCATCGATGACTTCCCAGGACTTTCTGCAGCTCCAGCTGCCCCTGGCACCAAGCAGAGGAAGCTCGCTGACTGTGCTGAGGCTTGGCCCTAGAATCAGTGATCCAGCCTAGATGCGCCGGGGAAGGGTACAAGGATTGAATCAAGAATTTCAGTCACTGCCTGTCCCTGATAGGCACCGGGGAGGGCAGAGGCACATGGGGGAAGGGAACACCCACAAGCCCAAAGCAGGGAGCAAAGTCCAACCTGAGAAGAAAACAAGAAAAAATACCTACGATAAGAAGATGAGGGTCAGAAAGAAGAAAAATTGGCTAAATTCACTAAGTGCCTAGGAATTGTCCTCACCCAAAGAGAGCCAGCTCGCCAACAAGCTGTGATCCGCAGGCCTTTTCCTCCTTCGGTGAGCCTTTCGGCCTGAGGATGGCGGTTGCTGTGGGCTGGGAGGTGGCCCACCCCTTCCTCGCAAAGCCTGCCGCTCCCTATGTTTCTGGCTTGCAGGGCCCTGGCCATGAGCCAGGAGGTACCCGGTGAAAGCCCAACTCTGGAGTCTCCTCAGCTACGTGGCCGTGGCTAGGTCTGCAGGTCTCATCAGCTAACACTTGGGATGGGACCCTCCCAGGACTAACACTGGTGAGTTCTGCAGGCGAGGGTCATGGCCAGCCTGCTCCTGATCACTGCCCCTCTGAGTGGTCTGGCATTTTCCTCAGCGGCCCCCCGGGCACGGATGTTGAAAGCAGCTGGCGCTGCCTCTCTTAATAAGCCTGGTTGTCTTTTACTGAGTGCTTACCATCCAGGGCCTCCTACCAGCCTCCTAAGAACTTCATGGGGCGTTAGTATATATATCCACATTATATAGACAAGGAAAGTGAGGCACAGAGGAGGTAACTAACCGTGCAGGGTCACTGAGCTAGTCCCTAGCGGGGCCAAAATCGAAATCTGGTTCTGTGGGGCCCCGGAATCGGATCTCTCAGCAGCCAGAGTGCACTGCCTCTCTCCTCTCCCCTTTAACGGGAGCAACACCACGGGGATTAAGTTTCTTTTTCAGGGTGGCCTTCAAACACTGGAAATCCAACAAGGGACTTCTCCCAGTTCACTGTAGGCACTATCAGGAAGCAGAGGGCCCTGAGGACACACCTCCCCACCACTCACCTTCTCTATCTTCCATTCTCTTATGCTTAAGGCCCTCAGCCTCATCCCAGCCATCCGTGTCCGGGCGCCCTTTGCCGCCGTGGTCCTCTCCCCACACACCACCGGCATGCCCACCCCCAGACAAAAGCTGCTCCTTCCAGGTCCCACACCTCTGCGTCGGGCTCTCTCTGCTATGAGGCTTCCCAACAAGGCAGGCCAAGGGGTAGGGAGCCTTGGGCAGCGGGACCCATGCTTCCATCAGTTTAGGACTTTGGAAGACGATGCTTTTAATTTCAAATTGTAGGTCAATGTTTCCGGACCTCAGGGAAGGTCACTTGAAGGAGACGTGGGAGAGAAGCAGGTCTGGCACATCCACCACCATCCGAGGCAATGGCAGAGGACTCCTCCAACCACCCCCCCCCCAACTCCGGGATGGGGACTCGCGCTGCCCAGGCACACTGCCGCGAAGGGAACACACACTGAGGAAGGAAGGAAGCCTTCAGTCAGGAGGCTGAAGCTGTTGGTGGTTTGAGCAGCAGAGAGTAGAGCGGGGGTGGGGGTGGGGGTAGATGAAGCGAGAGGTGCCCTGGCTCCGTTTCTAAATTGCCATCGTGGGAGTGACCCCCAGCCTTCCTGGGACAGCCACCTGGGCATGCAGCTCGGAGCTAATGGCGCCCACAGTTCCGCCACATTGTTTTTGAATTCAGTTCACCAAAACATTTTTAAGAATTTGTATGCATGAAGCCCTGGTCTTGCATCTGGAGACATGGAGATGAATCGCACACAGTCTCTGACCCTGAGAACCTCAGAGTCTAGCGGGAGAGTCAGGCACACGCAGAAGCAACCACGATACAAAGCCAGCGGCGATTAGTGCTAAATAGAGATATATACACAGAGGGCTGGAGAGGCTCGGAGGCCAGCTGATATACCGTCTGCCCAAAGGATCTGCAGAGGAAGGGACCTGGA
Organism: Crocuta crocuta; assembly: GCF_008692635.1. Taxonomy (NCBI): domain Eukaryota; kingdom Metazoa; phylum Chordata; class Mammalia; order Carnivora; family Hyaenidae; genus Crocuta; species Crocuta crocuta. The sequence goes on from NW_027533089.1 coordinate 14,695,263, forward strand.
CCGGGCTTTGAGGATAAGAGATGCAAAAGACTTGTCACTCTTTGAAGACTTCACGCACACCCAAATGTTGACATGCATCACCCTAGAAAATTATCTAGGAAGAGGGAGTGACCCCCACCTTGCCACTGAGAAGCCGAGCTCGGAACCTTCCCCCCACACACACACCCCCACCCCTGGGGCAGGAGCGCAAGAGCCACTCACAAGCCACAAGAACAGCTGGGGAGAAGGCCTGGCAGCTGGCAAGTGCACCGTGGGTTTGGAGAGGGGAGGAGGGATGAGTTTGCTATGGCTGGAGTTCCCAGGGTGGGCCGTGGAGGTGGGAGTGTGCAGAGGGGGAGACAGTGTCACCTAGGGGAAGGCGACCCTGCAGCCGCTGCTGGGCTGCTACCTCCCTTCCAGCTATGGACCCTCAAGGAAGTTGCTTACCCTTTCTATGCCTCAGTGTCCTCATCTGTAAAGGGGGGCTATAATAAATGGCCCCCCTCATAGAGTTGTTATGAGAATGCACGAGCTAACATACGTATTATCCTAGGATAGAGCTGGGAGCTTAGTGAGTGCTGATGTGCTTGTTGCTGCTGCTATTGTTGTCGTTATTATTACGAGTAAAAGAGGCAGTAGAGCCTCTGGCTTACAGCGTGCATTCTGGAGCCAGATGGCCTGTTTCAGATCCCAGCTCTGCCACTTAGGGGCTGTGTAACCTTGGTCGGCTCCTATCACATTTCTGTGCCTCGGTTTGCTCATCTATAAAATAGGGACAATGATGCTTACCTCACACAGTTATTCTGAGGCCTCAAGGAGATGCCGTTTGTGCAAACAGGAAGTCTGGCTCCTTGTACCGAGTGATTGCCTAAACCATATTTTTATTCCTCGGCTGCTGGCTCGCTGGCTAGAGGCTCCAAAGTTTCTTCGGGATAGCTGTGCAAGTATCCTCACAGGAACATCAATAAAAAGTTCAGCAAAGGAACCGTAAATTCTGAATTGTGGGGGATTAATAAGGCTTTATTATGGTAAATTTACCTCACACGTGATTTAATAGGTCAAAACTACGTTTTGTAATTAAAAACCTAAGAAATCATGCACGCTGAGGCTTATAACACACAAATTTTAGTCTGAAACAACTAACTCAGGAAACCATAAAAGACAAAGCAGTGTATATAAATCATGGCTTGGGAAGAGGCAAGGTTTTAAGAGGCAGGCAGCTCTATTTGGGGATTCACATCAGGCCCCTCAATATAGGTTCCCAACCCTCCAACATTTGGACTGTTCGCCCAGCTGCATTTCATAGATGATGGATCCCAGGAAAAAGGAGTGAGTTCTCCTCACATAAAATAGTGGCCCCGCCAATATTGACATCCAGCCTCAGTTTCCACTTTGGTGCCCGGCCTCGGCTTTCCTACCCACAGTCATTTAAGAGCAAAGCCTTCAAAATAGATGCTAGCCCCACATGACTTCATTTGAGTCTGTAGGTCTGGCATTAATTTGCATTAGAGCTATGGGTTCTTTTGCTCGTGTGGTAAGAAAGGAAAAACTGTGGCGAAGCTCTAGAAGATTCCCAAGGTAACAGAGAGCATATTCAATCAGTAGACACTGTAGTGTGGTAGTTAAGTAGACACATCCGCTGCTGGGTGGGACCTCAGCTCTCGGAGGCAGTGTGCTCAAGTGTCTCCTTTTGTAAAATGAAAAAAATAATGGCTCCCATCTCGTACTGCTGTCTTGAGGGTAGTGTAGAGCACCATGCCTGTGACACAGTAAGCACTTCATGTGAATTATTATTATTATTACTTTATTTAGGCAAAAAGGGTCAGGATGGGGATGGAGAAGGGGAGACCCTAAAACCTGCATCACTCCTGTCCTGAATCATAGCGATATTTCCTTTCCTGAAAAAGAAATGCCTTTCTGAGTTTGAAAATAATACTTTAAAAATTCAACAAGTTATCGGGGCGCCGGGATGGCTCAGTCGGTTAAGCGTCCAACTTCGGCTCAGGTCACCAGCTCACAGTTCGTGAGTTTGAGCCCTGTGTCAGGCTCGATGCTGACAGCTCAGAGCCTGGGGCCTGCTTCGGATTTCGTGTCTCCCTCCCCCTCTGCCCCTCCTCCGCTATTACTCTGTCTCTCTCAAAATTAAATAAACATTAAATTTAAAAAAAATTCAACAGGTTATCTAATAAGTTTTGCTCTTTGGCACGAAGGTTGAAATTTTACTTCATGCTGTGCCTGGCATTTCTCTTCAGAGTTCAGTAAATTGAGAAAGTTTGTGTCAAAGCCATTTTGAAAAGAAAGACAAAGCAAGGGGTTAATTGATTTGAATGCTTTGGTAATAAAATACCTGCAAGTTGAATTTCTAGCTGTTTCCATTTTAAATCACATTTAGAAGCAAATATTTATGTGAGTATGTGTATATACACTTTAGATATATTTATATATCTGGTGTGATGTCATAGAGTTTAAAGTCCTTTGTTCCTATGTGAACAAGAGGAGAAACCTTCTCATACTGTGACAGCCCCGGGGCCAGGGCCATGAGCCCTCAGGAGACCTTGTGCTGTCCCCCTTGGTTTCAGCCCTGGGAACAGCCATCTCTAGTGGTAGGGGGGCAAATAGGTCTCCATTTGTTTGACAAGGCTTCTAGCTGGGTGTCATCACCTGTCACTCACTGGAGCTCTGCTGCCTCTCCCGCCCCCCTCCTCCCGGTCCCCTCCCCAGAAGGCGAAGTGGAGACCAGCCCCAGCTCACAGTGGTTCTTCTTTCCTTGCTCTCACCCTCTGAGCCGCAGGCCTGCCCGTCTGCAGGGGGGCGACTGTGCCGCTGCCTCTGTGTCGTGTCCTTGGGAAGGTGTCCCGGTGAGTCCTCACCTTCTGCTCTGGTTTCTGGGTGAGAGGTAGAGCGTCCAGTTCATCGTGGGGAAGACAGCCCTTCTGCCAGCAGCGCTCCTTGCAAGAGTGAGAACTTTCATTCCAAGAGCAACATATATTTTTGACCTCTTGGGTGTTCTGCAAGTGGTCACGTAAGACTGGCCCAAATGGGCTCCAGTCACGGCCTCGGTTTGGGGGTCTACCACCCAGGAGTTAATGAAATCAGATTAATTAATAAGCTGGAAGACTCAGGAAGCTAAAACTTATAAATAGGAAAACAAAACAAACAAACAAAAAAGAATTTGGGGCTGAATGGGCTTCCTGCAGCAGTGTCCTTGCTAAAGAAATGCTAGCCTCATCTATTTTTCTCCATGAAGAGTGGGAAAATGTTTTCAATAAAAGAGTGAGAAGGGAGTCCTTGTCATTAGAACCATCCACGAGGAGGTCTGTGTGCACTGAATGCTGCTATTTAAAATTCCGGCCTGAATACCACACAGGTGTTTCTTCCAGAGTTGACAGTCTCCCGTCCACCCCGCCTCCCACCCCCTAACATGCGCCCCTCCTGGCCTTGAACATTCACTTGGGTTTGGATTGGAATCCGGCTACTCTTTGGCATTGCCGTAATTACGTTGGTCAAGGCCTGTGTTCTTGACAAAGAAAACATTCCTCTAACTCAACCTGAGTAATCCTTAATGAGTCCTTGTATCTTGTGATAAATTTCATAATTATTCAGCCCCTACCACTAACACCGAAATTCATCAGTCAAAGCAAATTAGCCGAGATTCATTAGAATAAGACATCTAGTAGGCACATGTACTTTATTAGCCTCTTACACCAATAGTTTTAATTAGGTACATATTTCACAGCTCTCGAGCTACTCCAGTGAAGGGCTGCCTTTATCTCTTTTATTTACAGTAACAAGCTATCAAACAAACACCACCATAATTAAACTTGGATATAAAAAAAAACTTGTTTTATTAATGGCAGCCTATTCGAGCCTTGGATTTCTGAAACCTGCACTAGACAGATTATTTTTATTAATTAAATAAATACTATTCAATTAAACTGAAAAGATGAGGCGAAGCGCGAGGGGGCCATGAGCTTGAGTTAGGAATGAGATTCTCATCTTCCTTCCTGGCTGATGGTTTCCTCTATCTCACCTTCAGCAGGGGAAAAAAACATCCCTTCATCAGATATTTTAGTGATGAGAAAAGTGATTAAAATCCAGAACATTTTTAAATTATTAATAAGGAATTTAAATGATGTTATAAAAAAGGGAAATACAGGAGAAAATGTTACACATTCATGGAATTTGGGCTCATGCATAATAAACAGTCAAAAACACTTCACTTACACTACTACCCAAATTAAAGAGGCAAGAAGCCGAGCCTCACGGTTTCATACGCAGGTGTCAATGAATGACAAATGGCGCCATCTGCTGGCCTACGCGTTAAACACTTCCTTGAGAGCCATCAGGTCTCAGGTTGTCAGAAGAAGGTATGATAAAACTCTGTCTACTGATACCTTCATAGGGGTAGACAAGGTACAACCCTGTAGGAAAGACAAAGTTTGAGCTTAACTCTAAAGGCCCCATCCAGAGGCTTCAGACAAGATGATGTTTGGGGAGAGATTGTTACCCTTTCTGGTCCTCTTAAGCATCAAGAGGAGTGGAGTTCTCTTTGAGACTTGCACAGAAGGATCACAGCCAGATCCTCAAAAGGCAGCAGGGTATGACAAAAAACTGCAACGCGCACACTCAGTGCAAAGCCTGATATCGCCTGATGCCTTTGAACCCTGAGTTTCTCAATTATCAGAAGAGGGCGGCCCACAGAGTTCCAGGAAGGTACCGCTTGCTCTCCCTGGAAGGTACTGCGGCACCCTCTCCATCACTCACAAGTCATTCTCTGGAATGTTTGTTTCTTTGTTTCCATTCCTACCCTTGCTCTTAGCTGTTTGTGTCTCCCTGCATGAATATGAATTCCTCTTCAGACTTCCCAGGGGCTGGTATGAAACCAATGAAATAACATCATTTTAATATAAATGAGCTATATTGATTAACTAAACCAGTTTATATAAATCACTGAACAAAAAATATATGTGTAAAATCTTTGAATATATCTTGATTAAAATTCAAATCCTCAGAAAGGGAAGATCTCTGAACCCGACATTTGCAGAGTCTCCCTCTTTTTAAGTCTGACCAACTAAATCAGTCCTTCTGAGGCCATCAATACTTACTTGCATGTTGAAAATCTACATTTCCAGATACCACACTCACTGGGACCTTTATCTCTGGCCATGTTTTGGACTAAAACACGAAATTAGATAATTTTTACATTTCTTTTTTGTTTTTATATTGCTCGTAACAGCAGAGAAAATAATTTACATTTTTATAGGCTATCATTCAGAGGTTATTGAGAAAAAAAGTTATTAACAAGATTTGAGTAAACTTACATAGCTTCTGCCTTTTCTGTGATGTCGAACTCAGAAAGGCTCTTCCCCATGGGATTGCTATAAGGAGAGCCTAGCCACGGGCTGCCAGATTATAGTGTGGGTCACCCACACACTGTGGAGTGATGGGGTGCGTGTGTGTGTGTGTGTGTGTGAGTGAATTTCCCCATGTCCATCTTCTGTGGGGCTTAAGTCTCCTGTGAAAATAGAAAACAGCCTAGAAAGGCTTCCTACTAGGGAGAATCGCCTACCCCTGACATATTCCTTATTATAGGCTAATAGGCCATTTTTTAAATTGAAGTATAATTGAGACACATTATATTAGTTTTAGGTACAATATAATGATCCAATAGTTGCATGTATTGCGAAACGATCACCATAATAAGTCTAGGTAACACCTGTCACCATACATAGTTACGGAATTTTTTTTTCTTGTGATGAGAATTTCAAGCTTTACACTCTTAGCAATTTTCAAATATGTAGCACAGTATTAAGTATGGTTGCCATGCTGTGCATTCAACCCAGGACTTATTTATTTTATAACTGGAAGCTAACTTTTGACTCCCTCTGCCCACTTCACCCACCCTCTACCCACCCTGGTAAATAGTTCACTAATTCCACAATTTCCCTGCCAGGGCTCTGCCTTCCTGAATGGCCTTCTGCCTTAGGTAAGGATCCATATTAATGGGCGGTCTGTGGCCTGTGGTTTGGCCCTGACTCTGGCCTCCATGTCCCTCTTTGCTTTTCCGAGCTCACCCTTGGGAATCACATATCGTTCATGGCACTGGGAGCTCTGAATAGCCAGTGCCTCCCGTCCTCAAACGACAGAAACCCTATACCCTTTGTCTCTCTTCCTTATATTCCTTACTGGCTACTGACCCCTCATACCTTATACCACCTCTAATCTAAATTCTTCCAGGGGCAGGAGGGTGGCTTAGGATCCAGCCTCTGCTCATGCATTTCAGAGTATCCCTGCCTAGCCTCAGACTGGGAGTAGACAGGTGTGAGGTCAGTGGGTGGCAGTGATATGACAGAAACAAGAAAGAAGGTTAAGAGGCTGACGGGCATTGAATACCTGCTGCAGATGCAAACATCACGTTCTCCTTCAAGGCAGGAAGAAAGATGGAGGGGCCATGCCAACTACAGAAGAACTTTACCAGGGAAGCAGAAATGCTCTTAGAAACTCGCAGCAGATTTCTACTTATGTCATTGGCCAGAACGGTCACATGCGCTCCTATGGAATCTGGGAAGGCAAGTACTTGACTGGATGCATTTATTCATTAATTCGATGATTATTATCAATATGGTCACTTCCTTAATAAAACTGGGTGGATAGATATCTGTCACATCCTCCAGCCTGCAAAAACAGAACCCTGGAACTTCCTAATCTTTCCAAATGCATCCTCCACAAAACGGGCTAGGTCAACTTCGCATAATGAAGGAACAGATGAGGAGGAGGAGGAGAGAAAGAGGAAAATCAGTGAGGGTCTGAGAAGAAGAGAGTTCTCCAGTAAGCGTGGAGAGCAGCTTCTGGAATAGCCAGCCATGGGACTGGAGATGATTCAAAGAGGAAAAGAAAACTGTGTTCTTCTTTGAGCCTTTGTCATGATTTTTGAGAAATCTGAGGAAAGATGTTGGGCTATTGGGAAATCCCATGTAGCAAGACATGGGTGGTGACCCTGCTCTGATACTGAGCCACACGGGCCTAAACTTTATCAGGGTAATGCCATATTTGCAGCTGATATTTGCAGGCATCATTTTTTGGTTTTGCCTTGTGCGATCTCACAATCACCTCCCAAGCCTCCCATTAATTCATGGCTGCATCATTCTCCCCTCCCTAAGGCTCTCCGTCCTCATTCCCAAAGTTAGTCTTCCATCAGCTCCTCCCCACTGCCCCCAGGCTGTATATGCCACTTAGCCCCTTAGAGTCCATCCAGCCTTCTCCACCAATTCCATCCGAGCGCGGACACTGTCAGTTCCCCCCACTCCCCCAATCTCTGGCCAGGAGAAAATTCCATGGCCAGACAAGACAAAAGCAATAATCCGCAGTCTATTTCTCAAAGTGTAAGTCTTTCAATATTAAACCCATGTCAGAGAACACTTCTCTAACTAAATCTTTTCCTGAAAATCCTCTCTCTCTCCCTTTCAAAAACAGCAGCAAAAGATTCACCCCATTTAAGCCACTAACTAGAACACCCTGCATCCTCTGCAGAGACTCCAGGCGCCCTCACAGTTTACTCCAAGGACAATAGGTGGAATTTGCCTTAGAGTTGTGAGTCAAGAACCAAGCTTAGTGAGTTTTCCAAAACAAAGAAAGTCAGAGAACCAGACAGCAAGCAAACAACACCCTCCTACCCATAGTTGTATCTTTACCGAATTCACAAATAATAAGAATATAACAAATGGGGCACCTGGGTGGCTCAATCGGTTAAGTGGCCAAGTTCTGCTCAGGTCATGATCTCGCCGTCTATGAGTTCGAGCCCTGCATGCTGACAGCTCAGAGCCCGGAACCTGCTTCGGATTCTGTGTCTCCCTCTCTCTCTGGCCCCTCCCCTACTTGCTCTCTGTCTCTCTCTCTCTCAAAAAATTATAAAACATTTTTTAAAAAGAATGTAACAAAATTCCTCTTCTCTGGAAAACTAACTAGAAGATTCTGGTGTAGTTTCTGAAAAATCAATTTTCCCCTGGAGCCATCCCTTCCCTATATACACACATACCAATGCAACACTATATTAGTTAGGATTAGGTGCTTCTGGAAGTCACAGAAAACTCAATCATGAGGCTTAAACGAGATAGACATTTTTTCCTATCTCAGGTAGCATACAGGGAGGCAGATCCGTCCACGGTTTCTTTGAAGCTCCACAGTGTCAGGAACCAAGGCTTTTACTTTAATGCACCACCATGAGTGGTCCTCATTTCCAAGGTCATCTTCTTGCCCACGATGGCTACTCCAACTCTAAGTTCAATGCCACATTTCAGCAAATGCACTCAAGACAAGAAATAAGTGGTACCTGTCAGTCCTGTTCACATACCACCTAGAATTTAATCATATAGTCATACCTACTTGCAAAGCACTTTGGGAAATGTAGTCTTGCTCAGGATAGCCATTTATGCGGCTAAATACTTATTTAGTTTGCTACCATAAAAGAAGGGAGCAACAAGATAAATAAAGTAGTATTGGATTATAACCCATAGTAAAAACAAATATCCATCTGTCCATACTAATACAAATAAGTGACTGAATAAATAAATAGAAGAGAAGGAAAAAAATCTGACACTCCACTCTTAAGGAGGTCAAGTATAATTCTCCATTCCTTGAGTGTGGGCTGGTGAATTTCTTCCAAAGACTACAGTATGGAAAAGAAGGAAAAAAAAAAAAACAGAGTAACTCTACAGTGGAGAAACCTAACAAATATTACCGCAAGCCAGGTAATCAAGGTTAACATTAACAGTGATCAATCATGTTGATAGTATATGCCCTTGATATGATGTGATAAGAATGGCACTTTACCTCTGTGGCCTTCCCCAAAACATTTAACCTTCAACCTACTCATGAGAAAAACATCAGACCAATCACAATTTAGGGACATTCTATAAAATACCTGACTGGTCCTCCTAAAAACTGTCAAGGTCATCTAAAACAAGGAATGTCTCAGAAACTGCCATATCCAAGAAAAGCCAAAGGATACATGACTAAGAAGTAAAATGTGATGGCCTAGATGGGATCCTGGAATCAAAAAACAAACAAACAAAAAAGATATTTGTAAAACAAAACAAAACAAAAAACAGAGGAAACTGTAGTCAACAATAATGTTATCAGTATTGGTCTATTAATTGCGACCAATGTACTATATTAAAATAATATATAATAATAGAGGAGAGTAGGCACGGGATATACAGAAACTCCGTACTGCCTTTGCAAAATTCTGTTAAGTCTAAAGCTACTCTAGAATGAAAGTTTATTAAAAAGAGAGAGGTGAGGGGGAAATCCAGTTGGAGGGTAACTAGCAGTTTACCGTGCAACCCCATACACGAGCCATCTCTTCTCTTTATATCCCCAAATCCAGAGATGTTCACACTAGAAATGGCCTTTGAGACCATGGCTTAACCCCCAAAATGAGGGAAAGTAAACCTAAAGAAATCCGCAAAGAGGGTTGGCCAGCTGGTGGGAGAGCGAGAGCTCTTGACAAGGGGCCAAGTGCTCCCTCCACCTTCTGACCCTGGTGAGGGAGCTACCTCAGCAGCGTGGAAACAGCTCTGCCATTAACTCGTTACAATGGCAAGTCACTCCATCTCTCTGAGCAATGGTTTCCTCACCTTTAAAATGGAGATAGTGCTAACTGCCCTGCTTATCTTAACAGGGCTGCTGTGAGGAGTGAAACCCGTATAAACACTGGCATTTCTATGTTGTAATAGGCAGCGGGGACCTTTTGACATACTGAAATTTGTGACACAGCCCAAAAGAATTGACCCAACCACCGCATTTGTTTATTCAACATGTAGGCAGTATCGCCTTCCAGAACTGGGATACAAAATCTGGTCATGGCACTTTTCCTGATTGATTGCTGGCGGCTCGCTGTTACCAGGGTATGACGGTGCCCGATCAGCCATCCAGGAAGCCTGGATTCCCACACAGCCCTACCAGAAAATGCAGGAGGCAGCGCGGGCCACCACCCTCCGCTTCTCTAGCAACGGGCTGTCGGTCCTGCGGGTCTGGCAGATGGTGCGGATGCCCTGGGGAACACTGCCTTGCGGATCCAGAGCTCTGCACGTGTCTGCCGGGCTTCTCCGAGGAGGGTAGTGCCATTTCCTCAGTGCTGACCACAGCGAGAATCTCCCACATCTGTGTTCCTCCCATGCGGCGACTCATGCCCAGCTCTTTCCATTCACGTTTTTGGGCGCTGGTTAGCCTCGAGGCACTGGGCCGTTCTGGGTCCCGGTGTCTACTATCTCAGGGGTTCGGAACCCCATTCTTCTTTCCCTCCGGGGCTCCACCGTTGGAGTTCAATTGCTTTGTTTTTGATCTTAAGCCCTCAACACTCAAAATACTCTACCCCCTTGCCTAGATGTTGCAGCTACTCATTCGCTCTCCCTTATAATAAGCTGAGCTGGGTACCTGAAGGGGACCTATGTCCACTCTTTGGAGGGAAACCCTTTGGGGGCTATGGCGCTCCTCTCAGTGATGGCAAGGAGACTTTTTAGCATCCGTAACTGAAAGTATGAACCCCTCAGTGGAGAGAGAGAGAGACAAAAAAAATTATATTATCTGGCAAGGCACTTTATGATGAACAAACAAAAACTAAAATTGAGTGCCTACAAGGCCCCAAGCACCTGGACACTGGGAATCAAGAAATTGACCAGACAGTGTTCCTGCCTCAAGAAAGTCAGAGCCCAGGAGGGGAAACAGGCAGACAGATGATTACACGCAGGTCATAAGTATCCTAAGTGGCTATTTACTAGAGGGTGTCACGCCGACACAAAGGAGGGGTCCCAACCAGTCCCGCAGAAAACAGTGTCCCACTACTACTCTAGGTCTTAGAGGGGCCCGTGGAGATGGCTCTCTGGGCCTGAGAGATGGGCTTCATGTAGAGGACAGAAGGACAAAGTGTAGGGTCTCCTCAGAACTAATATTATGAAAAATAAGCTTAATATGCCATCAAATGAAAACAAGAAAAACGAGAGTGTCTTGAATGAGTCTGGACTCTTCGTTGAAAGTAACAGAACTGGAGTCAGGCTGATTTGGGCCACGCTGAGAATGAGAAAGATACAGAGCCACAATCAGGCCTAAGGGCAGGAGCCCAGGAAAAAGCTGAAGCTGGAGCTTGACCACTACATGGCTCTATTCCTCTCGGAGGGAGTCTTCCTTGTCTTTCACAGACCGAGTGCCTTCATGCACTGGAGACCACAGCTCAGCAAGCTCCTGGGATTAGCATCCAGGGGCCACCAGAAAGAGGTGGACAATAGTCTCTTGATTCCAGCTTAGAAAACCCCAGGGGAAGACTCTGCTTGACATGGTTTGGGTCAGTGTTCACACCCAGACCCATAAACCAGGGCCAGGACTGAGTGAGGAGTCATGCTACCCAAAAAAAGCCCTTGGGGACTTGTTGGTGTCTGTCTGAGAGGAGAGGGAACTGTGAGCCAAGCACCACCCCAACAGATGCCTCCTACCGAATCAATGCTCCAGACACCCAGGTCCACAAGGTGGATTTGACTAAGAAATCGTATCCCAGTTTAATCACTGTGTGGTCAAACCCGAACCAAGCTCTGAAACACTGCCTCAAATAGGCGAGATCTCTGTAATTACACGCATAGAGAAATCTGCTTTTCTAGCCACCAGCTAGTGGACTGGAGGGAATAAACAGGAGCTCTGTTTACATCTAACTAGCATTTTGCTAAGGAAACATCGAGGGCATGGGGAGGGACTCAGGACGGGAAGAGAGAAGGCTTAGCAGCTGCCCTTGAGGACCTTCCCGCCACTGGAGTTACCGGATCCGAAGTGGCTCTGGAGTGGGTTCCTGGGAGGCCACCTGCGAAGGGAGCCAGAGTGGTGGTGGCAGATGAGCCCTAAGAGGCTGAGCTCCTGGTCTCCTGCTTCTAGAGCCTCTCCTGAGTCATGGATTCTGTATATTGGATCTCATCGCTGTAAAAAAGGTTTTTACATCTTTGAAGATGTGTGAGCTCTTACAGGTGTATTCCAGCTGCCTTGTTCTGCTCCTAGACTCCGGTGTCCAGATCTGCTGAATACAGGCCTTTAATCCTCACAACCATGCCAGGACCCGGCTGGTGTGGGCAAAAATGAATGTGGAGCCCTTCCTGACCCCCAGGCCACCAGCCCTCAGTTCAAGTGCATGGCACTGCCAGATAAAACCACAGCCATGAGCCCACATGTGGAAATTTGGAGAAGAGAGGACATTCTCTGGAACTGTTCTCTAAAAGCGTATCGACTAGCGGGTCATCGCTAGTGAATTGAAGTCCTGAAGTCACTGCTGCAAGATTTGCTCAGGGATTCATAATCAGATGCTTTAACATAGGTAAACATGACCATAAGGGCATGCCGAGTTACTGCATGCTGGGGACTGACGGCGCTCCCGGCCAGACAGCACGTGGGGAGCCCGAGTGGACCCACGTGATGTTCCTGCAAGCCAACAGCCTGTCGACCGTCATTTGCCGAGAAGGGGGAAAAACCGATTTGCGGCAAATATCATTCACGTATGTCTTTCTCGATGTTAAAAAGAAGAGAATTATCTCATGCACTGAAACATTTGAACTTGATTAGAATTGCCTTCCATTTCACTTATTTGAGTCCAATAGCGAATAGTATTTCTTTCAAAGCACAGAGATAACTTATACTGATAGAGTTATAAAACCTTTTTCAAATTTTGCTTAAAAATCTAATTTCTCTGACTGTCATGTTGCCAGAATGTTTCCCATGTTTTTGTTCTTGTATTCTCTTAAAATTCTCTAAATCAGGAGCACCTGGGTGGCTCAGTCGGTTAAGCGGCTGACTTTGGCTCCCGTCATCAAGCCCCACGTCTGGCTCTGTGCTGACAGCTTCGCATTCTGTGTCTCCTCTCTCTGCCCCTCCCCTGCTCACGCTCTGACCCTCTGTCTCTCAAAAATAAATTTTAAAAAAATTCTCTAAATCAAACAACTGCTTGGGAAGCCTGGTATCAGGGCTCTGATTTAGATCATAGCATAATTCTCCAGAATATAGCCCCGGGCTGGGCATTATTTTTGGTTGCTGACAACTCCTGCTGTAGTGGTGGTAGCAGCCAGAAATGCAGCAACGCTGGCAAATAGGGAATTTTTTTCCCGTCTGAAGGATGCTATCTCTTCTGGCAGGATAGGATCAATTCCATCTAGCCGGATGTATCGGGAGCATGTGCAGAAAGCAGAGTGACTGGCACCGCGCTTATCATTTATTCCAGAGGTCGACACAGCACACCCTTCCCGCCGGGCAGCTGCCTTGATGGCCCAGCTCTTAATCTGGCTTTGGTTGCCATGTGCTTAATCCTTACAACGACGCTTAGAAAATAAGTCCTATTATTATACCCATTTTACAGACAAAGAAATTGAGACTTAGAGAGATTCAGTAATTTGCCTAAGGACAAGCCGACTAGAAAGCAAAGGAGCCATGGCTAGACGAGCACTTCAAAGCCTGTGTTCTTATGTACATCCCTATCTACTGACTTCTATAGAAACGGTAAGCACGCCTTTCACTTATATTTGTATCTTAGAGTTTCTGCCAAAATGGCTATTTTTGATTTAAGACCTACAAAATCAGAAGCACTGACTTTGGGTCAGTCACTCGCTCAAGCATCTCGAGGAAGGAGTGTGTGGGTGGCAGGAAGAACACCAGTCTGGCAGACCCAGTCTGTGCTGTCACAGTACCTGACACACAGTAGGTGTTGATCAAACACTTGTGAAATTGAGAACCGCAGGTCACTACGTGCATTTGGTCATGCCCTTCTCCTGGGTGTTCAAGAGGGCACCCTAATTAAAGAGCCTCTGGTTCATGCTGGCGTCACTGGGGTTGCAAAAACGGTGCAGTGTAGCATCAGAACCTCCCACCATTCACGGAAGATCTATTAAACTTCCTTCCCAGGGTAGAATTTTGGGGACAAGGATAATGTAGGAGACTTTTGCTCAAAGCAGCCTCTGCCTTTAACTGCTGTTTTGCTCAATTTGTCTTAACTTCTAACTTTGTCCCAGAAAAATCCCAAGGGAAATGAAATTAAGCTGTTTCCCAGATTTGCTTTTCAAAATTAGTCCTGGGCTGGCCTTCAGTACTGCAAACACATTCCGTGTGGCCACAAGGGAGGACTGCGTAGATCTCTTGGACCAACTACGAAGCTTTGGGGGCCTGACAAGCTGAAAGGGTGCAAGAAAAAATGACACAGGTGGGTGTTTCGCACTAATTACGGCCTGCCTTGCTGGCCTGTCCAGGGGCCGCCACCTCTTTGCCTTGCCTTTTGGTTTGTCCTCACCCTTCCCTGCTATTGAAAATAATGTCTGTTTGCTGCCTCTGCTCAGATTTGGGGCTGGGGAAAGTTATCCACAAGGACTAAATCAGGCCAAAGTTTTGCACAAGTGCCCAGGGACCATCGTCAAAGTCCCTGCAGTTTCCCAGTCCAAATGGTCCCTCTCCATGGCGGTGGGAGGTGGCAAAGTTTTTACTTGACACTGGCAGCCGCCTGCTGGTGTGAGTCATCCCTTCAGAGAGCCCATCTGTAAATGCTAGACTTCGGCAAGGACTTTGTTTTATCGTTTTCTTGGGAACAGAGGCGTTCAATTTTAAATCTGCATATTCATCATTCTGGAGAAATAAACACAGTGTGAAACTAACTAAAAGATTTAATAGTCAACATTTAATAATTCCCCAGTCATATGTGGGACAAGATTTTATTCTGTGGAACTTTAACACTCATAGGTACATAACTGTGCAGGCAATATTCAAGAAGGCTATCTTTCTTTCCCACAATAGATTTTCTTTCATTCTATGTAGGTTTTCAACAGATTACCCCCAAGAGGAAAATCCTGCCTACTCTGTCTTTTCCTTATAGTGCTGCGGTCATGGTGTTTTAAACATTGCTGGGAATTTCATTGGTATCTGAGTCTGTCTTATCTTCTCATCCTTAAAGTCATCTTTTCAATGACGTTCTCTCTTTAAAAAAATTTTTAATGTAAACTAGAAGAACTACACCAGACGTGAGTCTTCCTCTCAAGCCAGCCCTCTGTTTTTTTTCTTAGCCACAGAAAGATTGCTTGGGCCCTGGGAAAATGTAGTCTACTGGTTTCAATAGAGAGATTGAAGGAGGAAATTTTAGGAGTCAAACATCCATGAAAGCTCCTGCCAATAAAAATGTGGATTTCATCAAGGCTTTAAAAAAAAATATGTTGAAAATTGGGGGAGATTTAGAGGCCCTGTCTGTGATCAAACTATGTAGGTCCTAGTCGTGAATGCCACTTATTTTCCATGATACAACAAATAAGCACAGTCTACACCAATCCCTCCTGCATAGACATTATTCAGTAGTAACAAGTCCCAATATGAAGATCCAGGTTTCCTTCTGTCTAATCATATGGCCATTTCCCCAACTGTTTCACACATACTAATGGAGTGCGGCAAGTGAAACACATTTGGCTCCATATATAAGGTCCAACACAAAATGGCTTCACAATGATGAAGCCCCTAATCATTTTTCTCCTAATCTACCACTGCTTTAGGGGGTTAGTGTCTTCCCTGTCATGAGCGATTTCAGTGCACTGATCAGGGTGGACCTGACAGATTCTTTATCAATGTCAAGTGTCTTTTGTGGTTAAGTCCAGTAACGCTAAAACAAAACGCCTCATAGATATTAGATATATGGTGGCATTACAGAATTCTCTTGCAAGCAATATTTTTTGGTCAACCTATGAAAAGAAAAATGGAGTGAGGGCTAAAATCAAAGGAAGATGCAGCAAAAGTCTTGGCAGTTATTTCTGTGAAAGTCAGACAATGTGACTGACATGGGACCAATCACTCTCCCCTCCTCCATTCAAGTTAGAATAGAACAAAGAGAAATTGCCAACAAAGAAAACAATGATCTTGGGGGAGGGGACTGAATCTCAATAGGTTTTTAATTTCGGGGGAAAGAGAAATATTGCAGAAAAACATGGGACCCCTGCACAGGCACACACACGTCCACAAGTACATGCCTACCTTCATCAGTTAAAATCATCTATTTTCCCCATGAATTTTTCTTTTGACTTGTGAAGTTAACGTTAGGCTTCACTGACATCACCAACCTGCCCAATATCTCACATTAGTACATACTGGCTTTGAATAAAATACAATCCGACATCCCTGAGTAAACAGAGACTCTGATCGTTGTGAAGTTTGCTTTTGGTAAAAAAGAGTTAACAGTGCCGTCAATATTGTGTCTTCTCCAGCAGTCTAGCCGTGACAACTTCATTATGAAGAATGTCTGCTTTTTTTCAATTCATAACAATGGCTATTCCACAAGCAAATTTTAAAAGACCCTCTCGTAAGTGTACAAAGTGAGGCCTGCCAATCCCCTCCCCCCCCACCCCCACATAAAGAAAATGTCCCAACCACTTGCTAAATCTGCGGTGAACTGTGTTAATCCAATGTTTCAGAATACCACTATCCACAATACCATGGGATGCAAGAAGCCTCACTGTCTTTTAGGAACCTGCAAGTCAAGAATAACAACATTCTCATCAAAGCTGCAAATGGACAGTAGAAAGGACTGCTCTGAGTGCTGTGGGTGCTAAGCTGGAATTGTTAACTGTTACACGATCCAATCCGTAAGTTAGTACAAATGAACACGACAGACTGCACCCCCCCCCAAGTCCTCAGCTGTCAGCTGCTCTTCTGCATTACACAGTTAAAGGCTAAAGCCATTTCAATACTTTATCTGACTCTTCTTTTTTTTGTACTAATTTAGAAAGTTGCTACGTTAATGTAATTGAACGCACTGAAGCTAAAAATGTCCAGACCTTTTTAATAAGGTACCCTTCGATATTAAACTTTGGGGCCTGTTCTCCTCCCAAGGAGCACTTAACTCACATTAGCACTAATAGCAGTTGTACACAAACATTGAGTAGAAAATATATATCTCTTTGTCTCTTTGTACTGAGCTCCAAGTGGGAGTGGGGGGTGGGGCAGGGGAGAAGAAAAGGAAAAACAACTTTGAGATTGAACAAAAGAGGTAGCGTTGTTGATTCATTTATAAAGATGAAATTAATGCCAGGCACCCCCAAATTTGGGGGAACACGGACTATTAATAAGGGAGATGAGAACATCTCTAAATCATTTTGAATAATACCCGAACCATGTTTCCCTGAGAAGTCTGTTTTCCCTCCATCCCCGGCACATACATTAGACCCATTTTGCACTTGTTATGTACATAATGATTCTAGACAACATAAGACAATTTCATGATTTTTTTCTTATCATTTTTACTTATCTACCAGTGAGCCAATTTATGCAGCTTAAACCATTGCTAAAGAAGATGCATCAAAAATTGTCTGTAATCATTACAAATAATAGCGCGAAATGTTCACAAGAAGCTGTTTTCTTATCATATTTTCATTAAAACATCTTTTCACCTGCTTTGCTTTTCCCACGTCTGAAACCTGCATTGTAATCAGTCTTATTAACTGAGAACATAAATATGATTTATTATGGTCTGATAATGGAAGCTACGTGGACCCAGAGAAGGGCTATATTGTCCTTTGATAAAATGGCTCTTTTCTCTCAAATGGAGAGCTCTATCATGAGAACATGCAGAATGTAGTGAGTGATTATTTCCTCAGGGTGAGTGATGGCAAAACCCGACAGAAAATCTTCTTGTTGACCATGACAGCCTCAGAGGGTCCCCAAACCTCCCCGAGTTTGACAACCTGCAGACACTTTTGATGAACTGTATTCTTCGTTCAGAGACAGCCTGTCTGGGAGGAGAAAAGAGACCTTTATTGTCTGATCGGCTATTATTGTCTTGATCTTTTATAAGCAATCTCTAATGCACATGAATATAATATCCTTTCACACAAGTGCCAAGCATAATAGAAATGTAGTTTTAGGACCCTCCCTCTGGTTATGTAAATGTCCTTACAACATAATTAAGAGAGATGGTTGGTGACTGATAGGGGAAAGAAAGAGTAATCAAACTGTTTTCGTATTTCTCCCCTATTTTAAGGACTTTCACCCAGGGTAAACAGCATTAATGGTAGATACAGGCAATCAGGTTATTTCAAAGTCTTAGCCTAAAAGGAAAAATAGTTTCGAATTTGGTATTGGTGTTATACTTTTATTAAACATGCAAAAGGCAGCTGGTTTTCAGCCAAAAGTGATTACTATGCTGATATGACTTAGAAGAAAATGAGTATGCCTCTCAAAATACCTGGCTGAGGGTTACAGCAGGAACAAAGACCTATTAATAAGGAATGTACTTGCACAAATGGGTCCTCCAGTCCAAATAAAGTTCTGTAATAAATTTCCCTCATCCATTTCCAGGAGCCCAAATACAGNTTTCAATTAACAAATATATTTGCAGGGAAAACTCTCACAACAATTATTGGGCAATTAAATCTACTTCTTAATGTGGCCCTTGGGAGCCATCTCTATTTCTGACCTGTGAAGAATAGTTCTAGATGATGTTGGTGTGGATTTGGTGACAAAGGCTTTCTGATCTTCCAGATAAAATGCAACCAGACTTGCTGCAAGCAGGCCAGCCCTTGGAGGCCAGTGGCTGATGCTCAACTTCAGCTGCTGACAGAAAGGAGAAAAAGACATCACCCATCCGAAAAATTTTAATCCCCCAGCAAAATACAATACTCAATTTTTCATTAACCTTCTGACATCTGGACTCACAGAGTATCCCCACACTAATCACTAATGGGTTTTGCATTACCAATTAGTGTAGCAAATTCTCCAGCACTGGTGCCAAAGGGTTAATCATTAGTTTCACACTACTGGGTGGTCAGTTAGAAGAGCAGCCCCTGAACCCAAAAGAGTGGAGAGTGAGGGGTTGGAGAGAGCTCTTGTTATCAAGAAAAACATGCAACTCATAGGCATTGACCTCCATCTCTCTCTCCTGGCTTCTTGCCTCAAGGTGGATTTAAGTATTATACAAGTATGCATGTGTGCACACACATACACACGTTTGTACACAAGTCTGGGCCCAGAGCAAATCACCAACCTAGCCAGTCTCTATTGAGTCTATCCCATCAAAGGTAGATCAGGCCAGAGGAATTCTCTCTCTCTCTCTCTCTCTCTCTTTCTCAGCACCTCTGTCTATTTGCGTCTCTAAGCAATGATTTTCCCATGGGAATGAAAAAATTTGCCATTTCAGAGGGAGCTGGGTTTTGAGAAGTGTTTGATCTCCCTTAAGAGATACTTCTCTGAAGTTCTGCCAACCCTCGATTATCTGTACAAATGAGGCTTACAGAAAGTATGGAAAGATTCCATTCACAGATAATCTTCAAACTCCAGTTTGGTCTATATTTTAGTTTCTTTCTGAACAAATTGTACCAGAGCAATTAACAAACAAAACTGATTGGATGTTTCCTTTCTCCTTTTATGGTCAATTTTGTGGATGTCAGCAGCATGAGGAAATTGTCAAAACACTGGCAAAGAGGAGAGAGGGAAGGGAAGAAACAAAATACCCAGATAGTCTGCAAGCTAGATAATCTGCTCCTGAATAATTGAGGAGAATCTAATTTCAAAGATAATAAAAGAAGGCTCAGAGAGCAATTCCATCTTGAAAATGTACAACCCCTCCCCACTAACCCCAAAACAGCCAGAAGGAAAACAAATAAGTAAACAAGAAAACCACAAGAAAAATTTGAATCTACTGTCCCCATCCACATTTTCCCTGATCTAATCTACATGTGTTCTAAGTTAAATTATATTCTAAAGAGGGTCAGGGCAGGAAGGAAGAGAAGGAAACAGAGAAGACACTTCTCACTTGTGTCCCGTCCAGCTGTCCAGCTGTGTTATCAGGTACTGATAGCTAACACGGTTGTTTTCAAAACTATATGGTCTAAAACTTCTGAAAGTGACCCACTTCTACACTTCTCTCTCTCTTTTTCTTTAGAAAAACCCAACATTCAAAAAAAAAAAAAAGAGAACAGCAATGACTCAGCACTTTATTATTATTTTTTTGTCTCAAATTTTCGACTCCTTACACACACACACACACACACACACACACACGCAAAATGCTTATGTGCATTTGCAACTGAAATGGGAAACTTTGCCACACTCAATTCTCCACGGTGCTTCCACTCAAGGCCGGAATTTAAAACTTTTCAGTTAAGGGAAGAAAGACTCTTAATGAGCCTAATCATGCACATTATTTTGGCTGGAATCATTGACTGACTGCACTTATTTAGTTCTGCTCTAGAAATGAAAATCTAATAAAGTAACTGGCAGTTTAAATGTCACAGAAATTTTCTCCAACATCCCAACTGGAATTGTGAAAACAGGCTCAAATTCCTCTAATCTCTCTCTCTTTCACCTTCAAATGCCACGCTTCTAAACCAAACCATTTCCTAAGAAAGAGCAGAACTTGGTTGGGTTCAGAGGTCAGGGCAAGGGTGGGGAGGAGGAAGACTCTTTCTTCAAGTTGGAAGGGATTTACTTTTTTCCACACACTAAGGCAAGAAGGCCCGGAATCTGGAGGCTGGGAATGTTCTGCCTCTTGCAAGGGAATTCAAAGGAGTCATTGTGTTTGATACTTTGCTTCCCAATTGGCCTCTGACAGCAACATCAGAAGCAACAGATACTTCAGTTCTACATCTGGAAAGAGGCTTTTTTTTTTTTTTTACAAAGAAAACGAAAAAAAAAAACCCACTCCTAAAGACACTGAAGCCTAATTACTCTATATCCCATAATCTTAAAGATTGCGATCTCTCTGATACTATGTGATAACCCTTTGAGAAATGGGAGCAGCTCTATTAGGACTTGAACAGATAGCATTTCTATAGTTTCCCCTCTATAAGACTAATATTCAAAATAAATATACTGGCTGGATGCTTTCATTTCCCCTGCCACTGCATTGTAATGATCATTGTGTGGGCTACAATACCATTTATTAAGGTACCAAGTAGAAAATAAACTCTTCACTAAAATGTAACAGGGATTTCGGATGTACAGGTCTAAATGGTCAAGGAATCAGTTTAGGTTAATCACGGTCCCACTTGCTTTTCAAGAAGATGTACACATCAAGTCCTCATAGTTATGATAGAGCCTTTAAAATTGTGAAGTTCTGAATGGTGTAGACCATAGCATCATAAGTTCATGCTAAGGGGCAGAAAGTATTCTGAGCATCATGGCCACTACACTCACGGTGGTTGGGTCCATTAGACAATAGCCCCTGGGAGAAATGTCCCCCATTTCTAGGGCTTCTGTGACCCAAACAGAGATGAGCGAAGGGCAGGAAAAAAGGAGAGAAACGGGGTGGTAGTAGCAATCTGGGAAGCACCGAGGGAGCTGCAGGAGAGAGGGTGAAGCCGGAGAGAGGGCAGTGGTTGGTTTATGAAACCGTTAGCAAGCATCATAAAGGGACGAAAGACAGCCACTGAGAAAGCATCCGTTTCCCAAATTTTAGTTATACATGAAGAGCCCTAGGTAATTTTGGTTGTTCTGTCAGCCAAGTCAAATCCCGGGCCTCTCTGAAGCTAATGGACATGTCTCAGGTTTTCCCATTCTGCTATTCTCATGGAAATTCAACTTGTAAATCAATAACAGAACAGAACCAACTCTGTGTAAAAGCACCACTCCTTTACCCTTTATTCCCTAGCATTCTTGCCCAAATGATTTAAAAGATTCAAAGATTCAAGTTTGAGACTTGTTGGTAAAATTTCAGCTTAAGTCTCCTATAGAAAGAACATTGCAAAATATGTATGGCACTCTTACGCTCATGGGCTATCCTCGAAAATTTTGAAGTGACTGACGTGGGCATCCCAGGGGAATCTGGCATTATAGACGTGATAAACATCAGCAGACTTTCCAACTTGCCTCTGTTCATCCTTGCTGGCTCTCCTCCACCTCTGCCCTTCTCCTGGGCATCTTTTTTCCTTTTCTTTTCAATGTGTGTCATCTGCTATTCTTTCCTCTAGATATACCATCTGTTATTCAGCTTTATTTTTTCCTATTGTCTATTTCTGTCACAACTTCTTTATTTTTGTTATCCCATGATAAGCACTGCATTCCTCTAGACCACATGCACAACACTAAAGAAGTCCTCCAACTAGCGATATCGGTTCCCACTATAGAGACTCTCCCCAGCTCTCAGTTGTCTTTCGCACTCTACCAGTTAAGAGTTTCCACATCCAGAGCAAGATTAAGAAGTGTGTGTCCATTGCTGGCCCATTGCTCGTGCAGAAATGATGATGGTTGCTGAGAAATCTTGAAAAAAATACCAACTGAAATGAGAGTATGACGTTTCCAGCTAAGACCAGAACCAATACTTGGGAAGAGTGTCATCCATACCCCTGATTCTTGAACCTCAATCCTGAGACCCCAGAAGTACCCAGTGCATCCACGTTTCTCAAAATACTTCAGCCTGGTGCTTGATTCTTAACTCCATACCTCTGCCTACTGAAAATTAGACTGAAGCCTAATTTGGGGCAATCTCATTTCCTAGTGACTTTGCAGTCACTTACTCTTTTGAACACTTTTTTGGACTTTACCAAAATTCTGCATTTTCATTCTCTCCATTGTAAAGGCTTCTTTTCAGCTATAAAGACTTATGTCAACAAAGAAATGGAAAAACATTCCACGCTCATGGATTGGAAAAACAAACATTGTTAAAATGTCTATACTACCCAAAGCAATCTACACATTGAATGTAACTCCTATCAAAATACCACAAGCATTTTTTTCACATAGCTAGAGAACACAATCCTAAAATTTGTATGGAACCACAAAAGAACCCAAATAATCAAAGCAACTCTGAAAAAGAAAAGCAAAGCTGGAGGCATCATGATTCCAGACTTCAGGCTATATCACAAAGCTGTGGTCGTCAAGACAGTATGGTACTGGCACAAAAACAGACACACAGATCAATGAAATAGAATAGAAAACCCAGAAATGGACCCACAACTATATGGTCAACTAATCTTTGACAAAGCAGGAAAGAATATCCAATGGGAAAAACGACAGTCCCTTTTCAACAAGTGGTGCTGGGAAAAAAGGATGGCAACATGTAGAAGAATGAAACTGGACCACTTTCTTACACCACACATAAAAATAAATTCAAAATGGATTGGGGACCTAAATATAAGACAGTAAACTATCAAAATCCTAGAGGAAAACACAGACAGTAACTTCATTGACCTCGACTGTAACAACTTATTAGACATGTCACTGTAGGCAAGGGAAATGAAAGCAAAAATGAACTATTGGGACTTCATCAAGATAAAAAGCTTCTCCACAATGAAGGAAACAACCAACAAAACTAAAAGGCAACCTACAGAATGGAAGAATATGGGCTAGAAAGGTGATGGGTATTACGAGGGCACTTGTTGTGATGGATACTTGTTATGATGAACCACTGAATTCTACTTCTAAAACCAATATTGCACTGTATGTTAACTAACTAGAATTTAAATAAAATTTCAAAGGGAAAAAAAGTACAAAAATGTCTAGGAGGGTGATGTAATTAGAGTGATAAAGAAACAAACATAGGCATAGATTTTATCTGTTTGGTTTCCTGATGTACATCCAGTACCTAGAACAGGAACTAGACCATAGTAAGTTAAATCAGCATCTGTTTAACGGACATGGATGACTTATTCATGAGCCTGAGTGACAAGACCAATCTTAAAGGAGGAAAGGACTCATGTTTGTTGAGAAGGTAAATATATAAACTCCCATTCCTCCCGACCTGAGGGTTTAATTTTTCTTTAAGATATAACTGACAAGTCATAAAATTCACCCTTTTAAAGACTATAAATCAGTGGGTTTTAGTAAATTCACAGAGTTGTGCTACCATCAAGACTAACTCCAGAATATTTTCATCACGTCAGAAGGAAATCCCATGCTCATCAGCAGTCATTTCCCATTCCTCCTTACCCCCAGCCCCTGGCCACCATACCCTACTCCTGGTCTTCATGGATTTGCCTATTCTGGATATTTTAAGTAAATGGAACCATACAATTAAAAAAAGACTTACTTTAAAATTATATTTTTTATCTTCTTGGAGGCTTCACACTGGTGACTGACTGTGTGATTCCATCTGCTGTGGTGAGTGATCTCTCAGCCATAATCACAGCCTCAGGAGCACATCATTCCCAGTACCACATTTTTTTTCATAAGTGTGAAAATATTAAAGTAAACTGTTCTGCAATAGAGCATCTCCTTGTGCTCATCATCTGGTTTAAAGTTAATAAGGTACAAACCTCATTCATATGACAAAAATTTTAAAAAGGAATGAAATCAAAAGTATGGGGTGGAACATTCTCTCCCAGGACCGTCATTCAGGTGTGGGCAGGCAACTCTTGTTGATTCATGCTCATGGAGGAAGGATTAGCCAAAAGAAGCCGAACCTTTAGACTCCACTCTTACACAATCTTTTCTGGGTCTACTGACAGCAGAAGTCAACCAGTGAGGGGTCATCTGTCCCAATACACAAATGCATGTCATCTGATAGACACACTAAGGAAGTCTCACAAAATGGGGTGGACAGTAGAGAAAAAGAAAAAAAATCACAAATCAAGTACCCCACACTGGGGAGTTCAACAGTCATGATGACATGAAACTCAATTCAAATCACATAAACATAAAGTGGAAATCTCTGGCCCATGTAACTAAGGAAGTCCAAGGTGAGGTCTAGCTTCAGATGTGGCTCACTGAGGCGCTCAGACAGTGTGGTCAGAAATCGATTTCTTTTTCATTACCTCTCACCTCTACCTTATTCTGTGTTCGTTTTAGTTTCAAGCAAGATTTTTCTACCTGGTAGTAAAGAAAGCCATCAGCAGCTCCAAGCTTACGCTGACCTTTACCAAGCCATCATAGGAAAAAAAAATGTCTATTTCCCAGAAATTATATCAAATCCCCAAAGGACTCTTAAGAGTGCTACTTGGATCACTTGCTGATTGAGAAGCCAGACCATTTGATTGACAGACTTACCAGAGTCACGAGGAATGTGGGAGGGGCAGACCTCAAGGAAAAAAGGCTTTTATCAGAAGAAAGGAGAATGGAGGCTGGGTAGTCAAAGGCAGATGGCCTTCAAGCAGTGCTTTTCCTGTCACTTTGAACCTAAATCACTTGTAGGAGCCTTTGGAGCTCATTAGCCTCCCCTGACTCAAAGTAGCATGTCGCCTTGCTCCAGGTTGCTGCAGTGTTTTTTGTTTAGTTTAGTTTTGTTTTGTTTTTGTCTGAGTAGAGAACAGACTTCAGTACCTTATGAGCCCCAACTACATGGATGAATAAGATCTACTCAGCAGCTTGCAATGATTCCTTTATTGCCATTACCGACCATCACGTAAATAAGTAGTTACTGACTTAAGAACTCACTATTTACTCAATAACTCTTGATAGGAACTATGATCCCTTTACACACTGTTTCAGAAGTACATAATTATAGACTTTTCAAATGGGTATTTCTTGTAGGCATTTGCCTGTAATAGCTCCTTCAAAGCTGTTAAACTTTTATCATGTGACAACCCAATGAGAAAATATTTCGTTCACTCCTCATTGACCTAATAGAGAACAAACTCATCTTTAAGATGGTGTCAGCTTCCTGCCAAGAACATATGGACAGCCTTGTGAAAAAGGTCTGGCTTGGGCTAATCACATTGCTATTAGATCATACTCTCCTTGTTTAGTAATTAAATATTGACAAAAACTCATCATTGGTCATTGTTTCTACAGTCCTTTCTAAAGGAAACTTTGTTACATCCACTTGTCCTGACTTTATTACTATCTAGTGAGGGTCCTATAAAAGTAAAAATCCAGGTTGGTCCCCTGACTTCAACCTATTTATTTCATTTATTTCATTACTGAAACATAGAACATGATTCTTTTTGTGTGTGTGAGTTATTGCTATTAATGTCAATTTATTTTCTCAAAGGTTATTGGGGTACAGTGACAGCCACACGATGTAAGTGTCAATGCTCCACTGAAGAAACAAAGTAAGAGCATAGCTAGAAAAAGGATAAGCTGGGACCTATTCAATGGTGTTGAGGTTGCTTTGGAGAAGGTGATTGGTCAGTAATGGTGGCCCAAACAGGAAGCAGCTGTGATGTAGAGAAGGCTCGAGGCTTCATGGACACGCTATAGAGCCTTGGGAAAGAGCAAGGTCTCAGGAGCCTCACAGACATTTTTGACATCTCACAGAAGACGAGAATGGACCTCAGCCTTTAGAAGAAATGGTTGTTTCCCTACACAAATTGACTTAACACCTCCCACAGTCTCTAGAACAGGAATAACTTGAGATTTCCAGAACCATGTCCCATGCCAGGAGGTCTGAGTCACATTTGTCCCATAACCTGCAGTGCAGGAAGGAGCAGAGGGCTTACCTGCTTCTCCTAGTTCAGAATATAATTCTTATTTAATACAGAGTAAGTTTTTTAGGCATACTAAATAAACTGGTCCTACCAAGGAAACCACAAAGATCATTGAGAGATACCTGCTGAGGTCATGTGCTCAATAAAATTCTTTGATAGATGTTGCAGCACAACCCATATATCTGACACAATCATTATACGTAATTTTTATCACATACAAAAATTATTGGCATAATGGGGTGCCTGGGTGGTTCAGTTGGTTAAGCATCTGACTTTGGCTCAGGTCATGATCTCACAGTTCATGAGTTTGAGCCCCACATCAGTCTCTGTGCTGACAGTGCAGAGCCTGGAACCCTCCGGATTCTGTGTCTCCCCCTCTCTTTCTGCTCCCACCCCCCTGCTCACACTCTGTCTCTGTCTCTCTCTCTCAAAAATAAACTTAAAAAAAATATGGGCGCCTGGGTGGCTCAGTTGGTTAAGCGTCTGACTTCGGCTCAGGTCATGATCTCACAGTTCGTGGGTTCAAGCCCCGCATCGGGCTCTGTGCTGACAGCCAGCTCAGAGCCTGGAGCCTGTTTCAGATTCTGTGTCTCCCTCTCTCTCTCTGACACACCCCTGCTCACGCTGTCTCTCTGTGTCTCTCAGAAATAAAACAATTAAAAAATTTTTAAAAAAACGCAAAAAATAGAAAAACTTATTGGCATACCATGTTCATTCAAACGGGTCTTAAGAATATAATAGTGAAATTTAATTTGCTTAGTTCAAATCAAGACACTGTCAAGTGTTCACAACTCTGTAAAAGGTGCTAGGCTAAGTGAGGGAGATACAGAGATGAAGTTTGTTTTCTTGCTTGCTCACCTACATCAGGATTTTATGTTTACTAGCATTCTCACTCTCTTCTGTCTTCACCACTTGGAACTTCTCCCTCAGTCTCAGATACATGCAGCTCCTTTTTCAGCTTTCTACCTTTATACATACAGCTTCTTCTGAATAGAATCCCCCTCCTTTCTTCCACCTAGGCCTTACTAAAATGTCACCTCCTCAAAGAAACGTCCCTAATTCACCTAGGCAGAGCTAGCCACATATTGTCTCTGTTTCTGAAGCACATTCTATAAGCACCTATTTGTACTATATGCATGTGTTTATATGTTTTCTCCTTAGTACACTTGTGAACTCTGTAAAGGTCAAGACAGCTATCTCTTTAGGACCCTTGCAGAACACAAGATACAAACAAATCTCCAGTAAAATGCTAAGTGATGGTCATTTATCTGGCTGCATTCCTTCAGCAGAGAAAATCAATGTTGCTCCCACTGAATTTCTGCTGTCTGGGCCTTGTAAGCTACTGGGAAAAGAGATATAGATGCATAAACAGGATTAGATGAACTCAGTCAATGCTGATAGAGAGTCAAGAACAAGCAATGGGTGGGAGGGGATTTCGAGGTATGAGGGAAAGGAGGAGGAAGAGTGGGAGGGAGAAGTGGAGAGAGCGAGTGAGAAAGAAGGAGTGAGGCACTGCAGAAGCAGAAGGATGGCATGAGCTGAAGGGGAGATGAATGGAGTGTGAGGGAAGGAGAAATACAGGAACATTACGGGGAAGGAGCTTGGGAGTGGTGTGAACTACGAGAGTAAGACTCAACAATGCCATGTCAGAGAGGGAGGCTGGAGGAGGACCGAGAGTTTGGATTGCCAGGATGAGCAATTTGCATTTTGGACTCAGCAATGGTGGAGAGTTGAGGAGAAGACAGAGAGACCCGGAAGCCTCTGGTCCTCCCTGGGCTTTGGTAGACCAATGAAGAAGCTATGACGACTTGGTCTCCAATGCTGCAGAACCAAAAACTCAAAACACGCTCTGCAAGAATCTAATCTCTCAGCCAATTTTAGTGAAACACAGTCCATTCCGGATGCACCAGATGGGAGAACAACTTGCCGGCGATCAGCCCTGGCATTCAGTTGTCTCCAGATCCTCAAGCACGGCAGGCACTTGCTGAATCCTCTGCCTGACACTCATTTAACCCTGGGCATTCTCATGGTATTCCCTTCCATCATTAAGGTCTCTGCTCAAATATCATCTTTGCAGAGAGACCTTTCCTGTCACATGAAAACAGCTCCCCATCACTCTGCCCTTTTGTCCCACTTTATTTTTCCTCAAAGTATTATTGACTACCTGACATCATATTATATGTCTATTTGTCTATGCCCTTATTACCTTATCTCCAATATAGAGACTGTCAAAGTTTCTATAAAGAGCTAGATAGTAAATATTTTAGAATTTGTAGGGCATGTTGTCTCTGTAGTAACTACTCAATGCTGCCATTGTAGCATGCAAGTAGTCATTAACAACTCGTAAGTAAATGAACATGGCTGCGTCCCAAATAAATCCTAACTTATAAAAATAGGATGTGGGCCAGATTTGCCCATGAGTCATAATTTGCCAACCCTGCTTCACTAGAAAGCTCCATGAGGTCAGAAACACTGTCTATCTGGCTCACTTGTGGATTTCCAGAACTTGGCACATGGTAGGCACTCACTAAGTGATTTTTAAAGAATGCATGAATGAATGGAATCCTATGGAAAACAGGAATGTAGGAATACTACACCCGTGTAAATGTATGTATATTCCCTTTGTAATGGTTAATTTTATATATCAACTTGGCTGGGCCCTAGTGTCCAGAAATATAATCAAACATCATTCTGGATGATTCTGTGAGAGTGTTTTGGGGTGAAATTAACATTTAAATCTGTGGACTCTGACTAAAGCAAACTGCCCTCCATAATGGAGTGGGCCTTATCCAATCAGTTGAAGAGCTGAGGAAAACAAAAGAATAACCTCTCTTGAGCAAGAAGGAATGCTTCCTGCAAATGCCCATTAGACTTGAACTGCTATATCAATTCTTCTCTGGTCTCCAGCCTGCTGGCCCATCCTGCAGGTTTTGAACTTGCCAGCCTCCATTATCATGGATTATGCAAGCCAGTCCCTTAAAATACACACACCCACACACCCACCCCCTCACACACACACACAGATACACACAGACTCATCCTATTGGATCTGTTTCTTTGGCTAATAAACATAAATATACAGTATATTTACTCCATTGGCAAAGGAGGAAACAAGCTGGTTCTGTAGAACGGGAAGACTTCAGCTGGTCATGCTCAAATCATTGTCGTATCAGAGCTTTCAGGGATGCCCTATGGTCTGCAGGATACATTCTTCAGCACTAAAGAACCATCTGAGCCTGGTTTCCACCCATCTCCACTTCTACATCCAGTCAACTTGGGTGTGCACTGTACACGAGAGCCATACAACACTACTCACTGCTCACTGCTCCCTGGAGGTCACATTCTCTCAAGTTCCTAAGCCTTTGCATATGCTATACTCTCTGCCTGAAATGACATCCCACTACCTTTTCACCTGGCTAATTCTTATCCATTCTTTTGCAATTCCCCTTGGAGCCCCCATAGGAAAGGGCTAGGTGGCTCTCCATGTTGATTTGCTTCTGTCCCCCTACGTGGCGTGAGCTCCAACCTCCTTGAAGGCAGAGACTCCCTGCTCATCTCTCTACTTCCCTCTTCCCACTATCAGTCTGTACCTGGCATGTAAGGAGGACATTGATGGGCAAAGATCAATAAACAAAATGTTTTAAGGAATTAAATCAAGTATAAGATGGTGTCGCTCCCTTGTGATTTGTGAAAATACGGCTTAGTACCACCCAAGAGAGATGCAAAGCCAAATTCTATTAAGTGCCTACTCTGGAGGGAGAGGGGGGCTCTAGAGGGCTGGGTGGAACTCCTGGTGACCTAAAGAAAAATTGCTCAAAGTGCACACCAAAGGGGATAAAATACTGCATTGTCCTCTTAGCTCCATACCATCTTTCTTCCTGACTTCTCAAAAACACTAATGAGGTGGGAGTGGGTGGGAGGTGGAGTGTTTAAAAATAGCCACAGCCTGAGCAACCACATTTGGCTCTCCCCCATGTCAAAAATGTTGAGCTCTAACTATGGGATTAATTTGGGGGCCCTTGTCTTTTGAAAAGACATGAATAGAAAAATGGAATTTACTTTACAGCAGTGAACAACTTAGCTAAAACACATCTGAGCCACGAAGGCAGGTTCACCTGCTTGACAGGAGCTCTCATTAGCATGAGGGTCCTTAGTAGATGGCTCCTAACTTGACTGAATTTAGTTCTATCAGATTATAAGATCTTCTGGTTCTATCGCTGACCTGTTCTAGCACTTTCATGCTTCTGCTGCATGCTTTTATTTCTCACTACCTCAGTTTCTGCATCTGTGAAACAGGGAGAATAATTCTTGCCACCTGCCACACAGGAGGGTAATGCAAACAAACAAGACAGCATCTGCAAAGCACTTTGCATTTCCATTACTTCCTCTTTATGAATCTGAAGTAGGATTATTATTACTGAAAATGTCAGCTATCATCTGAAAGGCTTATTTCAATCAAAAGGCTTTCTTGAGGAACATTTCATAAAGGAAAAGTGAAAGCATGCACATTCTCCTTGGAACTATCATAATTAGTCCCAGTAACAGTTGGGCCATTTTTTTTTTCAGTTCATTTATAGTCAGATTCTACAAAATTGAAAACATCCAACATCTGGGCTGAAAAACTTGTACAAAGCCAGAAAGCCCCCCTCAAATGGGCATGTGTGGGCTTCAGTGACATAGGAGCCAGATGTACTTTTTGCCTCAACTACTCTTTTCAACCTTTAGGAAAAAAAGTTATAACTGAATTTTCACACTTACAAAACCCGTGGTTTTCTTCTCTATTTTTTTAAAGTATCTTTTCTGATTAGTCATGCGTTTAAGACTCTCCCCAAATAATCAGAAATCTCTAGAAAAGGAATCTTTTAGTGAATGTATAAAAGCATCTGGGGGTCCAGTTTTAACGTGCGAACTTTTACAGGGACAAATAATAGTTAGCATTTATTGCCCCCACAATATGGCAGGCCCTGTTCTAAGCACTGAGGAGCTACTGTCTCATTTAATCTTCGCATCGAGTCCAAAAAGTATCATCTTCCCCTTTTCATAGGTAAGGAATCCATGAAACAAGTAAATTAAGTAATTTGCCCAAAGCACCATCAGTACAGAAAAAAAGCAAGGTATTTTGGTCATTTCTTGATATTCAAGAGAAAATTTTACTTACTTCTACCTAAATACAGCCAGAATCTAAGACAATCTTTGATATAATAAATTTTCCCCAACCAGGTTAAACCACTCATTCCTGGGAAGGACTGCACACAGCCTATCATGCAGCTCCCAGAGGTCAGATGGCTTGGGCTCCAAGAAACAATCCCAACTGGAGAATTTGCCCCTGTTTCTGCCATCTTTTTTGATATTCTAGGGGAAGAAAACCACATACGCGCACACGCACACATACACAGTAACTTATTTCAACTATTTGCTGAAGGAAAGCCATCTTCAATTCCTGTTGTTTCCAGCATGCGACCCAACAGCATCTAGAAGCTTCCTTAGGGAAGCAGGGGAATTTGCTAGATTGCCAAACAGCCTTAGAAAATCTGCTGGGAGACTCCATCAACGGGCTTTGTGAACAAAGATAAAGAGAGCACATTAGCGTTGCCTTGTTTCATGAAAAAAGGAACACACACAACAAAACTTGATTACAAAATCTCATTTTACAAACTCAAGGTAAGATGCATCTCCCTGGGGCCATGGCCCAGCCCCCCTAAAGGGTTCTTCCACCGTGTGCTCTCTAAGTAAAGACCTGACTCAACTCCAAGGCTTGGGTTAGATAAAACCGGAAGGGTTTATGTGCACAGCATTTAACTTTAAACATTTCTTCATGGAAATTTACAATGCACATAATTTACATATTCAATACCAGTGACAATTTACTTCTCCCATCTGAACAGGGCTTTCAACTATGCCACTTGAACTAAATTAATAAACAGTAATTACAGAATGTTGTGTGAGCTAGCTGTTGATGTTGAGCAGATTCTAATCAACACCTTCTTTTAAGGGCCAATTAAAGCTGAATGTATGCAATATAAACATCTTCGAGTATTTAGACATGAACCGCAGAACAAGGTAAAAAAAAATTAAAATCTGAACAATTAGACTAGGGATGAGCCAGTCAAACCTGGAGAGATGGACCCTTTTCAGCTAGTCTCTAAAGTCATGCTAATTTCTTCAAATGATGAGATTTTTGTGAAATGAGGAGGGGCTCCAAGGACTCAAAGACTCATTAGGCCAAACCCCATCCGTTTTGAGATTTCTTCAACATCTTGTATTATTTTCCATATGCTTTAAGTTTCATGGCATTTCTTTTTAAATTGCCTCCAACACTTTTCTCCTTAATTCATGTGCATCTCAGCGAAAACTTAATCTCCATATTTCTGACTCATTTATGTATAAATCATCTATGTGTTATTTGGTATCTAAGACACCTCTCCCAAGGCCCCTTCCTTGGCCATCCAGGAGCTACACAAAACAGAGTGTGCCCCAGGCCCTCCTGTGGGGTGCGGGGGGAGGTTCATCCCAAATAAGTAGAACACATACAAATTACTGAGGAAAGGGATTAGGAGCTATACGGAGGAGAAATCAGACAGCATTTCAATCATCAAGTGTCCTCAAAACCAGTTGCCTCTGCTTCCTAATATGGCAGCATCTGGGGCTGGCTTCATGGCTTTGGGAAAAAGAGTAAAGGGGAGACATTCCAGTAATGGTAAAAAGTTCTGGATAATGTACAGAACTCCAACAGTGACCAATATACATGGTAGTGAATGGGTTTCTCCAATAGCTGGGAGAAAATGGTAAACTTGTTTCTTCCAAAATAAGCATCTCAAGAGGTTGGAATGGGAGCAACTGCCTATAGATGTTGCCTTAAATAGAAAAGAAGGCATCCATCCCTATGAGAGGTCTAGGATGAGCCTAGTCTGAGTGGATGCATGACAATACAGTTATGGGCCTCGTGACCTGTAACTCTTCCATCCCCTTTCTAACCTAGCCTCCAAAGCCATACCTCCCCAGTGTCCTGTTTCCCTTGGGCTAATTGTCTCCTGCTTTTACAACACGCCTGGGCTATCCATCCTTCCTCTTTTCTACTCAGATTTCCCTTTTCTCTCTCTCCTGGAATTGCTTCAACTCTATCTAAACCATGCCCAGTCTCAAGGTTACCTTCAAGCTTCTCCTGGACTGTGGTTAGTTACCCACTCCATTTACAGATATGCTTATCTTGCCCTCTTAATAGATTATAAACTGCCTGAGGATGAGATTCTGTACTTACCTGGCTTCTCCACTGCACCTTGCATAGGACTATTTATGTGAGCAAGTGTTAAATGAATATTTGTTAGATGAATATGAATGAAGCTTTTTTTAAAGTCAACAAAGTGAAAGTCTCTTTTGGCTTCAAATATTTCCCAATAAAATTTGGAAGTATAATGATAGACTCTGTGCCAAAAATCAACATTTCAAGATAGTTCTTACTCACTAGTTACATATTAAATTGGAGGATTATAGAGCCATGGAGCTGGGAAGGACCACAGGAACTCATTTTATCCCATATTCCTGCCTCCGAAGAGGACTGTACTAAATATGCCCTTGAAAAACAGTTGCTGATTTTTGCTCCATGCAGCATCATAATCACAGTAATAATAATAGTGATCATTTATTGAGTGCTCACTACAGGAAGAAAGGGGCCCCTTGCTGTTGTCACTCAAGCCTGTCTGAGGCCTGGGAGCCAAATTTCCGTGGGTACAAGCCAGCTGTGCCAGTGAACTGATGCCACCAGGGAAGAGCCCCAGGCTCTCCCAGCTTTCATCTTGGATTTGTATGGGCAATTCATTTTTTGTCCTCCCTCTCTTCACACTCTGTATTGTTCCATGGACGATCTCAGCTGTTTCCCAAGGCATCACCCAACATCTCAGCTCAAGAATAGAAAAGAAGACAGTCCTAGGGTGGTATCTTAAGTCCTGTATCTCTCCTGAGCTTTGATCCCATATTTCTAACCATACAGAGGTCATCCTCACTGGTGTCATATGACTACTTCAAAAGAGCTGGTTAAGGGGCACCTGGCACCTAGGTGGCTCAGTCGGTTAAGCGTCTGACTTCGGCTCAGGTCATGATCTTGCAGTTCATGGGTTTGAGCCCTGCATCGGGTTCTGTGCTGGCAGCTCAGAGCCTGGAGCCTGTTTCAGATTCTGTGTGTGTGTCTCTCTCTGCCCCTCCCCCGCTCATGCTCTGTCTCTGTCTCAAAAATAAATAAACTATAAAAAAATATAAATAAATAAACAAAAGGGCGGGTTAAAACCAGCTCTCTTTTCTCTTTTTTTCCCCTCTTCTTATAAACGGTATCAGTACTCATATTCTCACCTGTACCCCAAATTTGAGCTTTATCTTTAACAATATGGTGTAGAGGAAAGAGTAGGAGCTTTGTGGTCTAATAGGACTGAATTTGAAAACTGCCTTAACTGTTGACTAACACCTTTGTGGCTTTGGATAAACTTGTCTGAATATATTTTCTCACCTGAAAATAGAAACATATTAACAGGGTTATCATATGTTAGACCCTAAAAAATGTTTATTTCCTTTCCTTTCTTCCATTCTGTTCCTCTCTACCTCCCTCTTGTCTCTCTCTCTCTTTCCTCCATAACAAATCAATCATCAGTTCTATCACTTATGCATCCTAGATAACTGCCCTCTTTTCTCCATCCCTACTCTCATGATCTCACCTGCAATAGCTGCCAATTCACATCTTCTGCAGTTGTTTCCTTCTTCTCTAATCTGTCCTGCTCTGTGCTACCAGTTACATGAACACCTAACTCCCTTATATAAAACCATTTGTTCACAGTTGCTTCCAGGAGAAAAACTCCTTGACAAACATTCAAGGCCCTTATACCCCCAACTTACTTTCCCAGTCTTTTCTCCAGCTAGTTCTCAAAGCTCCCCATAGGTTTCATCTGGGTTCTTGCCATTCCTTGACTATGCCATGTTCTTTAGTATTGTTAGGTCTTCATGCATGCTATTCCCTTTAGACTCTTTCCTACCTCATCCAACACACACACAATCTGACAAACTTTTACAGATATTTCCTGACACTGATTAAATGTGAGTTTCTTGTGAAAACCATCCCTGAACCATACAGGCTAGTTAGGTTGCTTCCTCTGAGCTTTCAAAGGCTCTAATTAATTGTGGTGCCTTGTCATCTTTCCATTCTGACTGTCCCCTGGGTCTTGACATTGCTATATATAGTTTCACATTCCTACAGATTGTATCCACCCTGACTCCAAATGTCTTCCATCCTGGCATTCCCTGCCTATATTAACCCATACCACTGCCATTCCTCCTGGGAGAGCAGAGTTATTTATTTATTAACTTTCTGGCCTGGGCTTTGGTATCAGAGAATCCAAGTTTCCAGTCTTAGCTTCACTACATAGTCACTGCATGATCTTCAACAAAATGCCCAAAGTCCCTGAACCTTAGTAGTACCTTCTTCGTGTAATTGTTATAAAGATTAAATGATTGGCATAAAAATAGACATTTAGATCAATGGAATTGAATTGAGAGTCCAGAAATAAACCCTTACATTTTAATAGTCAATTGAATTTCTACAAGGATGCCAAGACAATTCAACAAGAAAGAATAATCTTTCAACAAATGGGGCTAAGACAACCGAATATACACATGCAAAAAAAGATGAAGCTGAACCCCTACCTCACATCATATATAAAAATTAACTCAAAATTGGATCCTAGACCTAAATATGAGAACTAAGCTATAAAACTCTTAGAAGAAAACATAGGAGGAAACTCTTCATGAGCTTGGATTAGAACATAGTTTTTTGATGTGACATCAAAAACACAAGAGATGAAATAATAAATAAATTGGACTTCACTGAAATTAAAGAATTAGAGAATCCAAAGGAAATCATCAAAGTGAAAACCCCACCACAGAATAGGGGAAAATATTTGTAAATCATATATCTGATAAAAAAAATTTGTATCCAGGATATAAATATATAAAACTAAACAATGAAAAAGATCATAACAACTCAATTAAAAAAGAGGCAAATGATCTGAATAGACATTTCTCCAAAGTAAACATACAGATGGCCAACAAGCACATGAAAAGATGCTTAACATCATTAGTAATTAGAGAAATGCAAATCAAAATCTCAATGAGATACACTTTACACCCACAAGAGTGGCTAAAATAAAAAATACAGATGATAATAATTTGGCAGTTTCTCAAAAAGTTAAA
The DNA here is from genome assembly GCF_008692635.1 of Crocuta crocuta. Lineage (NCBI taxonomy): Eukaryota > Metazoa > Chordata > Mammalia > Carnivora > Hyaenidae > Crocuta > Crocuta crocuta. The sequence continues at coordinate 14,731,811 of NW_027533089.1, forward strand.
CATTGAGTTGCCATATGACCCATTAATTCCACTCTTATATAAATATCTAGGGATACTGTACACCAATGTTCATAATAGCATTATTCATAATAGTTAAAAAATAGGAGTAACTCATATGTCTATCAATTGATGAAGAGACAAAATATGATATATCCATATAATGGAATAGTATTTGGTAATAAAAAAAATAGATGATAAATACTACCACATGGATGAACCTTGAAAACTACGCTCAGTGAAATAAGCCAGGCCCAAAAGGTCATATATTGAATTATTACAATTATACAAAAAGTTCTAAATAAGCAAATCTGTAGAAATAAAAAGTAGATTGGTAATCACCAGGGGCTAGGGAGATGAGGAGCATAGAGAGTAACTGCTGATGTGTAAGTATCACTTCTATTTGGGATGATCTAATGCTCTGGAATTCAATAGTGGGGATGGTTGCACAACTCTGTGAGTAAACCAAAAGCACTGAATTATAGGCTTTAAAGAGATGGGTTTTGTGATACGTGAAATATATCTCAATAAGGCTGTTATCAAAAGTAATTAAAATTAAAATTTTTGAAAAGATTAGAGGAGGTACTTGGCATGTGGTAACAGCACAGTAAATGCTAATTAGTATTATAATGTGTACCTCTGTTGTTGTGTTGTTTTTATCCTGCTGTAATATACAGACCGATTTCTGGACACTAGAACATGAGCTCCTTGAAGATAGGGGCTACGACTTGCTTAGAACTTTTGCCTTGTTTGTTTCTCTCTCCCTGGTCCCTGGAGAGATGTTTAGCAAAGACAAAGCTATATATAACATACATCACATAAGATAACTATAGGTAAATTAAAATGAATGACTGAGCAAGTGAAATCTTCACAGACGTGTGCAGCACTTCTATGTTATACTGGGCTTGAGCTTAGACAATTTTAGGAAAATACAGACCAATATACAGGGATGCTAACAGTTTCAGGGACTCTTCACAGTTATTTGCAGCCCTGAGTATGGAAGGAGAGAAGGGAGAAAACAGAGACGGCTGAATCCCAGTGATAATCCCTTAGGGTTTCATTTGGCCTGACCACTTCACTGAGTTACTGTCTGTTCTCCTGAGTTAAAGTCCTTTAGAAATTAATAAATTCAAAACTCAAAACACAGAAAAACTCAGAGCTAACCAAAAGCCAAGGTTTTTAATTACTTTTATTCTGAATCACAATTTTCTCATCAAAAGCTGCCAGTGACTCTTTCTGAGCTCTACTGAGATAGCATAAGTTGTGATTTTGTAATTCCAGTCACATTTTACATAGGATTCCACTCTCTCTTCCTGGCCGTATGAGAGACTGGCAATCAGTCACAACGTATTTCCTACCCAGCCTAGATATGGCCTAAAAATTCTCTCAACATAGTACTCCAAAAAACCACTACGAACCTGTTTCGCCTGTCTATTGCAGCCTAACAAATCACCTTAAAACTCAAAGACTTCAAATAACAACCGTTTTAATATCTCTCACACTTTTGTGTGCTGTCTTGGCCCTGATAGATGGTTCTTCTACCCCGTGTAATGATGCCTGGGCCACAGTTATCGGAAAGCTTAACTGGGATAAAGCGTCCATGTTGGCTCATGCAAATGGCTGACGGTTGGTGCTTGCTTTCAGCTGGAAGTTCAGATGGGGCCATCAAGTGGGAACTCCAGTTCTTCTCTACCTGGTTTCTCTGTATCCTTTGGTCTTACCACAGCATGGTAGATAGGCCCCATGAGTGGAGGCTGTCCATCACTTCCACTGCATTCTACTGGTCAAAATCAGCCATAGTATCATCCCCCACTCAAAAGAATGAGAAAGAGAAATAATCTCCACCTCTTAATGTGAAGAGCAGTTTGTACATACTGCCAGGGGAGGAACTGTTGGGAGCCAGCTTTTGAGAGCTACCATAGTCTGCTCTCTGACCACAAAAATTCACATTTCTCTCACGTGCAGGATATATTCCCTCCCTACCAAGATCTCCAAAAGTCTCATCTTATCATGGCTATAGTGTCAACTCAAAGTCTGAAATTTCATTATCTAAATTAGGTATAGCTGCAGATGAGTGATCCCCTCTGTACAGACTCAGGTATGGTTCCTCAAGTGCAAGGACGTATGAATTAAAAAGGTTAAGTTTTCTACCTCCACACACCCAGGATATATATAGCAGTGAGGAAGGGACAGGATAACCACAGAAGACACTCCCATTCATAAGTGGGAGAGGGATATGGGAGGCACACAGGAGTCACTCACTGGTCCATAGCAGTTCTGAAATTCTCTACTGTAAATCCTCAACTCTAAAGTCAGGGAATGTTCCTGGCACAGGGTTCAGTTCTGCTCCCTGAAGTAGTTTTCTGTGACTCCTGGTTTTGTCGCTGAGTCATTCTTTCTTCTCCATTAGAAATGCTTTATGTTTGTGCAGAATAGCTCTCTCAGTCTGCTTTCTGACCATCAGGGGTTAGGGTCTCAGAGGGTACTTTTGATTTTTAATCATGTTTGTCCCTTTTTTCCATGCTGATATAATTAGGTTTTTGTAGGCTTCCTATATCAAATTATAATTTAATCCATTAAAAAAGCCACACTCACAAATCTCTACAAAATAAGCTCCACTCTGCCTTGGGCTGGGAGTCAAGGTGCTATGGGAAAATGCAATGAGGACTCCCACAAACTCTTTTGTCAAGCTGAGACAGTACAGGAAATAGGCCCTTACAATTCCTCAAACCATACTGTCCTTCTTAGAAGATCTACAAAATATAACCTTAAATCTTTCTGAGGTTTTCACCAAGGGTCTTGTAACCACATCTTTGATCTGGGTTTGACCTCCAAGGTAGTGTCACAGAATTAATCTCTGCTTCCAGATTTTAATTTACTTTAAGAATTTTTTTATAGGCTGGAGAGTTTGGGAATTAGAAACGGTTTTATTTGCCAGCTCAGCAGATCCTGGGTTGGGAATGTTTCCTCATGATTCTGCTTGAAAACTAAATGGTTCCTTCTCTAATCTCTCTCCCTCTCTCTCTCTCTCTCTCTGTACCTTATCAGGCACCACTAAAAGCAGTCATTTGAGCCTTCCAACATTCTGCCTGATAATCTTCTCAGGAAAATCCATAAGTTCATTAGATACATATACTCTATCTTCCACATTATTACAGTGCCACTTACTGCCATTACATAATTCAGGTCAACTTTTCTCTAGCCTTCAATACAATTTTCTTGTTATCAGCATCCTATTAACATTCTTCTCAAGACTCTTCTGGATTTTACTCACTGTCTGGTCCCCAAACCAATGCCACAGGCTTATGTTTTTGTTATAGCAATGCCCAATTTCTAGGTAAAAATTATTGTTTTTGTAGTCTAGTAATTGTTTTTTAAAAATTTATTCCAAAATTTCATTGCTTAAAACAAACATTGTTTTTCAGAATTCTGCAGGTCAGGAACTTGGATAGGACACAGCAAAAACAGCTTATCTCTGCTTCTCATATCTTTTGCTGAGACAAGAACATCTAAACTGGCCTCTTCACTTACGTGTCTCATGCTTCAGCTAGAATGGCTCAAAAAGGGCTGGGGGTAGCTGGGATGACTTGTCTGGGGTCATATGGCTGGAGCCTCAGTTGCTGGCTGGGTTCCCTGGTTCTCCTGCTTGGAGTCTCAGGGTCCCTCTTCTCTCCACATGGCCTCTCAACATGGTCTATCTAGCATGGCAAACAGGCTTCCCACATGGCAGCTTAAGGCTCCCAAGAGCAAAAAGCAAACACTTACAGGTCTTCTTAAGGCTTCAGCCCAAACTGGTTCAACCACACTTATGCCACATTTCACTGGTTAAAGCAAGTCAGAGGAGCAGCCTCAATCTAAGGGGAGGTGGTTACACAATGATATGAATACGAAGAGAAGTGATTCACTGGTGGGGGAACCAATGTAACTGACTATCACACAATCTACTGGTACTGCCAAGGAAGACGAATTCTGTTTGCCATTCCTGACCTTTTGATAGATCTATTTGTTCTAGTCTGAAGCATATCACAGCTTGAAAACAGATGTGTGACATCACGTAGTCACATTGCCACATGCTGGCTCTGAGACATCTCACACTGATGCATGGCTTCTTCTTCCCCTCCCTTTACCACTAATCCCCACATATCCCTTGACAGACTCATGTAAGACATTAGTGTTTGGTTTGCCTCCTTCACTCATGTTGCCCATAGAGCATTTTGGAGAAAACTGTTTCAGATCGCCTCAGCCAAACATTAGCTATTAACAGCAGTTCCCATTTCTGGAAGACCAACTGTCTGCACCAGAAATACAGAGAAGACACCAGATAACCCCTACCCAGACTGAGAGCACTTTTGTCTCATCTACTCTGAGGTTAAACGGCAGCTGAAAGCCCAAATCTGGAATAAGAGGTAAGAAACACGGAGAATTTATCTACCAGAACGGGTCCTGCCACAGAGTCCATGGATGGGCTGCAGGAATCTATGTCCTCCCAAAATCACATGCAAAAGTTTGGAGAGTTGTGTATTTTTATGGGGAAAAGAACCATTTGTTTTCATCAGATTATTAAAAAGGACTCTGTGACCCAGGAAAGGTTGAGAACCTGGTCTCACATAGAATTATATGATACACTTTTTCCAACACTCAAGGACTAACCTGCAACACATCTTAAGCCACACATTCCCCCGCTCAATATGTAAAAGTATAGGCCTGATCAATTATACATATCAAAGGTAAGAACAATGTAGCCTTATTATACTCCACTGCATGATCATTTTGCTCCTCGTTTCTGTCTTCTTATCCTTATTTTCTTTCCCTTTCTATATCCTTCCATTCCAACTCATCTCCTAAAAATTCTAATTTTAAAATATTCTAGCTGTATCTGTGGTCATGACTTTACCTATTCCTAACACTGAATAGCCTGTAATAGATAGGACCTGATAGTTAGAAGAAATTGTATCACCTTGTTTTTTAAAAAATTTTTTTAAATTTTTTAAAAATAGTTTATTATTGTCAAGTTGGTTTCCGTATAACACCTAGTGCTCATCCCCACAAGTGCCCTCCTCCATACCCATCACTCCCTTCCCCTCCCCCCACCCCCATCAGCCCTCAATTTGTTCTTGGCATTCAAGAGTCTCTCATGGTTTGCCTCCCTCCCTCTCCCCCACTATTTTTCCCCTTCTTCTCCCCCATGGTCCTCTGGTAAGTTCTTCCTAATCCTCCTATATGTGCAAACATATGGTATCTGTCCTTCTCTGCCTGACTCATTTCGCTCAGCGTAACACCCTCAAGTTCCATCCATGTTGCTACACATGGCCAGATTTCATTCTTTCTCATTGCCATGTAGTATTCCATCGTATAGATAAACCACATCTTCTTGATCCATTCATCCGTTGATGGACACTTAGGCTCTTTCCATGCTTTGGCTATTGTGGAGAGTGCTGCTATGAACATTGGGGTACATGTGCTCCTATGCCTCAGCATTTCTGTATCCCTTGGGTAAATTCCTAGCAGTGCTATTGCTGGGTCATAGGGGAGTTCTATTGTTAATTCTTTGAGGAACCTCCACGCTGTTTCCCAGAAGAAATTGTATCACCTTATACCCATGGTATAAATTAATCTGAGGTGAGAACAAGTAGATTATTATAATGAAACACTGGCGCGCGCTTCTGAATTCCTTTTGTCTCATTCAGAAATATGCTTTCAGCAGTCTCTAAGAATAGAGTTGACTTATGTTGTATACTATTCTGGTTAAATTTTTCTAGTGATTTTCAATAATATCATATGTGGATGTGGAGAAAATTACCCTGTTTATTTACTATTTTGTGATCCTTACCATTTTCTGATCCTTATTGTGTATGCCCCACATGGGACAGAGGGCAGAGAAAGAATTGATGGCCCCACTACCATGGAGAAGTGCAGTTTCTGTATATGGATATACATCCAGTCACAGGTACCATCAACTATTTTTGTCAATTCAATTCATTAAACATCAAATGAACCAGGCGACCAGCTAGGTCCAGTGGTGAACACAAAGAGGAATAAAACATTATCTGCCCTCAAGTTGTGTATGGTCTAGTGGGAGAGACAAATAAGAACATATACAAATAGGAGTCGTCACTGGAGAATCAGACCAGAGGTCTAACATTTTCAGAGCGAAAAAAGAAAGAAGGAATTTAGTCCTTTTTAAAAAATTTTTTAATGTTCATTAATTTTTGAGAGAGAAAGACAGAGTGCAAGCAGGGGAGGGGCAGAGGGTGAGGGAGACACAGAATCCAAAGCAGGCTCCTGGCTCTGAGCTGTCAGCACAGAGCCCAACGCAGGGCTCAAACTCATGGACCCTGAGATCATGACGGGAGCTGAAGTCAGACTGAGTCACCCAGGTTCCCCAGAAGTCTAGTCTTATCTCCCACCTCTGTCTTCAACTCCTTCTAGAACTCTCTGTTCTTGATATTTCTCCCTTGTTGCTTTTCTTTAGCAAAGAAATAAGAAGAGTACAAGTGAAAATAGTAGAGGAGCCTCTCACTCCAGCCTCTTGTCTTCTCCCCTTTATTTCCAAGGACTTTTCTTCTTTCTGTTCTGCTTTGGTGCCCCCTGCTCTGCTTGAGCTCCAGCTCCGTCTCCTCCGCCACCCCTTCACCCTGTAGGTCGCCTTCCCCCCGAGAATGCGAGAATGCGTGCTGATCAACTCACACAGCCATGCTCTGTGCTAGGCTCTAGAGACATGAAAATGAATCCAATCACTGTCTAGAGAAAGCTTGTTTACAAAACTCTCCATCTCCTAGGGATCTCGCTCACTTCCATATTATGTTCCTTTTTTATTTCTCCCACTCTCTCTCCTTAGACTATTTTTATTTCCATCTCCACTGCTGTTAGAGGCCTCCTATGAGAAGGAAATTATCTATAATGGAACACGAACATTAAAAGCCTCAGTTTCCTTAGAAATTATTGAACTCATGAGGGGTTCGCGTTAGGTTTTGAATTTTGAGAACTAAGTTATAAGAAACTTTGCTTTTCTAACCAGAATATTTTAACACTTGCCCTTTCTGGCTCTTCTTTATATACTGTTTTTTAAAATGTCTGGCTGTTAGAGTTTTCTCTAGGCTACCATTAATGCCAGGTAATGAAGAATGCCTATCCAAATTGCTAAACTTGAATTAAATATGTCCAAGATAGGAGGCCCAGAAGCAGTTGATACCTACCTCTCTGCATGGGCAAACCTGGATGTGCATATGAGACAAGGTGCTGTGGAGAGGACTCAGCCAGCCTGTGTGAGCTGCTGGTATGCAGCCCAAGTTCAAGGTAACACTAATAATAGTTACCAGTTTTTTTTTACCATTCGTTTGTCCATTCATTTATTCAGATAAATACATTCTGTGCACCTACTATGCAGAAGGCACTAAGCTGGATGTTGGGATTCTAACGGTGATCAAGATAGACATTGTACCTGCTTCAGTGGAGTTTTCAGTTTAGCTAGGAACATGGACAAACGAATATGCTCAGTAATTCTAACAAAGTGCCCTGTGTGTTATGATAGCACGCTCTATGCACCAGACTCTGGGCTAGATGTTCATAACACTCTGTGAGCTAAGTGCTATCACTCCCCTCGGTTTACATATACAGAAACTAAGACAAATTCACCCCAAATCACAGAACTCTGAACTCAGGTCTGTCTGACTCCATAACCAGAGTTCTTATCCACCACACTACACTGTCTCACACAAAATGGAAAGATGGCACCGTGCTTGACATCATAAACTGACTGTTGTTGGGTTGGGAAAGAATAAAATGAAGCAACGTTAACAGTGTCTTGAGCTACTCATCTGCAGGGAGCTCTCTTATGAGAATTAGGAATAAGATAACAACATGCTTTATAAAGGTCATTCTCTATGACCCAGACCATTTTCTAATTCTCAGAGTGAAAAGAATCTCTGCAAAATGAGTAAAAGTGATAAAAGAATTGTTTTTTAAAGAAGATTCTCACTCATTTTCACAAAGGCTGTATTCATATTTCCCCGGCTTTGTCAGAAACTCATGACTAAAAAGAAAAAATGATATAAAGCTCCCCTTCTTCAGAGGAAAAAAGGAGGGATAGAGACAGAAGAGACTATACATAAAAGTACGGTTAAAAATTTCTGTCTCCAGCCAAGGTCAGCAGACTGCCCAGATCCAGACAACCCCAACTGGAACTCGAAGTTTGTAAATGCCCCCATCTCTCACTCCCTGGCATGTGATGGGACATATTTCTACAGCTGCTATTACCATTTGGCAGGTCAGAGAAAAGCAGCTATTCTTTGACTTTTCCTGGGAAGATTTCTTTTACCAGCACAAAAGGATAAAACTTAATTCTTGCAAAAAGAAGAGGTCTCAAGAAGGTGGATTTAAAAAATAATCCACTCTGGCAAGACTTGTTTCATAAAGAATCGTCTGCTACACACTTATTTGCAGTCTGTACATGGTATCTTAAGACAGCTAGGGTATGGACTGCTGGTCAGAATGTTCAGGTTCTGGTTCTAGGTTTGGAATCACTAAGAAGATGAAGTTTTGCAAGTCATTTTACTTCCCTGGACCTCAGTTTCCTTTTCTATACAATGAGAGTATTTGGACTTTATACTTCTCCTTCCAGCTCTAATTATCTGTGATTATATTCCATGAGCCAAACCTGGATAATTACTTATCCTGATCGTCTTTCCAACAGATGCATCCCCCATGGGAAACTAGGCTCTCTGGGCTTTTGTAGTAAGTCATATTTATATCTGAGTGTGCAGGTCTCCCAGCTTTGATGATCTTCCTCATGCCAGGAGGGGCTTTAAGATGGGGCAAAACTCAAGAGAAAATTAGGTAAAGATGGCTTGTAGAGCTTTCTGACCTGGGAAAACAATCAGGTTCATACCAACTAGAGGGAAGGAAACTATGTATTATGATCTGTGTCATGAGGATAATATTTTTAATATAATATCCTCATTATACCTTTTACCTCTTCTAACTTAGTTCTCATAGTAGCCACTCTTCATCTTGAGCACAAAGGAAGCAGAGAGAGTGAATTTCAGGCAGGAGGAAATGATGATGTGTGTGTAGACGGGGACAGAAGAAGGGGTCCTCCCAAAAGACTGAAGAGGAACGTTAAAATCTGTCCTTCTAGCCCCCAGAGGACAGTGTGAAGTGTAAGGGGGCAGAGGTAGGAGGGAAATTATGGGACATGAATGCTGTGAATGATTCCTCTCAGCCAAAGTTCTTGAGAGTTAATCATTGCTGCAAAACAAGTTACCGCAAACATAGCACCTTAAAATAACATGTATGTATTATCTCACAGGTCCTCTGCTTAGCATCCTGCAAGGCAGCAATCCAGATGTCAACGAGCCTGTGTTCTCATCGGCATACTTGGCGGGAAAGAACCCACTTCCAAACTCAGATTTTCGACATTCTTCATTTCCTTCTGGTTGTAAAACTCGAGGTCCTTGCTTATTGGCTGATGTCTGTGGGCCCCACAGACCCTGGAGGTTACCCACAGTTTCTACCATTCATCCACAGTTCTTGCCACATGGGCTTTACCAACAAGGCTACTTCATCAAGTCAGCAAGGAAAGTCTGGAGAGTGGGTCTGCTAGCAAGACGGAGTCTTCTGTAATGTAATATAATCACATGACTGAGACTGCATCCCTTTGCCATATTCTATTATGCAGAAGCAATCACAGGTCCCACCCATATGCAAGGGGTGGAGATTATACAAGGAAATGAAAGCCAGGAAGTGGGGAACACAGGGGGCTACCCTTGAGTCTGTCAGCCCTAAATACCAAAAGCAAAGAGGCCCTGTTCTTGTCTGAGTCTCTGGGGAAAGACTGTCTTGCGGTGCATTGCCCTGTACCCCCATGCCCAGCATGTGGTAGTCATATCATAGCTAAGTCATGGTTAGGTTGAGAGAGAGCCTGAGCTAATCTCCTGAAGTCTTCCTCTTGTACGGAAAGTATTCAGAAGTTCTTGGATGCTCTAGAAAAGGAATTGGAAAGTAATTCCAATTGCTGGAAAGTCAGCTCACCAGAGAGGTAAAGAACTGCTGGATAGTCAGCTTTACCAGAGGGGTCATCATGGTGGAGCAAAATGACCCTGCAGCTAAGGACAGTGTAGGCCACTAAGCATATGGGAGTCACAGTCAGACCTCAGAAGGTTATATAGCACCAGCTGGGTCAAAAGAGAGGTCTACCAGGCCATCACCAGGCCATCACCAGCCTGAGAGAAAAGAAGTTTCAAGTTTCCAGAAGTAGATGCCAGTTGTGCAAGGACGAATTTAACAGATTAAGGATGGGCTCCAGCAGGACTAGTGAGGACTCAGAGAGTACCCAAGAGCGTGCATGAAGACTTCTGGGACCACTCCCAATTGCCATGGTGACAGAGCAAACACCCCCCATCTACCACCTTGAGGGGAAGGATTCCAAAAGCCTGAGCATTTACCTGAAAAAGATGGTTTTAAACCAAAAGGAGACTGACATATTGTTAATTGGCTCATTTAAAGTTCACATTTGTTTCCCTACTACCTCAGGGCTGAAGGATCTTGAAGAAAATTTAGTCAGTTATAGAGAAATAAAGAAATTACATTTTCTTTGCACAATTGGATTTTGTGAGTAAATTCGTAATCTTGCTACACCTGCTATGTAACAGACACTATACACATATGTTTTCATAGAGTACTCCCATAATCCTATGAAGTAAGTGTTATTATAGTCCCATTTCACAAATGAAGTTGAAATTCTGAGAGGCTAAGTAATTGGTGCAAGGTCACACAGCTGGTAAATGGGAAAGTTTGTATAGAACCTAGCATTGTATGGTTGTAATTCTTATGGTCTATTCACTGTACCTCTGTATTAGTCAGAGTAGGCTAACTCCTGTAACAAGCATTCCCCAAATCTCCATGGCTGTGCACAATGAAGTTTTGATTCTCACTATCACAGTCCACTGCAGGTTGATGGAGGAAGGTTTGCTTTCCATAGTAATTGAGAAACCCACACTCTTTCCACTTTCTGACTCCACCCTCCTCTAAATCCTCAGAGGCCTCTCCACTCAACCAGAAAATACAGGAGGAGAGACCAGGGAGGACTGTGTAGGGTGATTTCATGGGTCAGACTATAAATGGTACACATCACTTCTGCCAACATCCATAGGCCAGAACTCAGACACATGATGTCACCTAATTGCAAAGATGGCTTGGAAATGTAGTCTAGGCATGTGCGTAAAAGACAAAGGATTGGTATTTGGTGGACACATACTAGTCTTTGTCACACCCCGTATACCCATAATCTGAAAGGTGTTTATGGCATCTTTCCTACTTTCCTCACTCTAGAAGAATCCGATTTTCCTGTCATTATATCTGGATGTCAAAATTCAGATTAATCTGATAATAAAATGGTAACGATAACAGATGCAGCCAGAAAACATAAATCTGGTTTCATGATACTCTACGTCTCACCATGAGTTATCATCTATGATCAGTTTGGCTTCATGTAAAGGAAACCAGCAGCTGAGGTCCATGACTGGCGTGTTCTCTGGGCTGTCTCTAGGAAGAAAGTGAACTGTGGTCAATGCTAGTTGTTAGTGAAATCACAGAGTGGCCAATGCTTGTGATATGTCCATGGCTTGGATGTTGATGTTCCTATGGAAGGAAAAACCCAAGACAGCTCACTTTTTATTGTAGTCCTAGAGGGGCCTTAACTGCCTGGGCTTAAGTGAGTCAGAAAACTGAGAAAATAATAATTACATTATAATGTAGGATACACGTTACCATGTCATATTGAATTCTGTATTCTCATGACTAGTGGGCACTAGAGGAATGCTTATTGATTTGGTCTTACAAATAAATTTCTTTTAATGATCACCATATGAAGATAGGGTATAATATATACCTTTGGCTGAGATAAGCACCTTGCTTTTCTTTTTGAAACCACTGATAACTTGGAATAAGGTTATGCTCAATAAATATAGAAATGGGATAAATAACTTTCGACTTAGGGATGGTTGCCATGTGTACCTAACTTAGGATGAAATCAGTGATAGTCCGGCTGTGATTTTTGTTGTCCTTCAAAATTTGATGGAGGAGCTGAAGAAACCATGGCTTATGGCAGGTAGGCACAAGAAGGGCATCGATCCCGTACTCTTAATTCAAGCACAGAAGCTTTGTCTTGATCTCTTGAACATTACGGTTTACCATATAAAATCTGAAGAAAGGATACTAAGGTTAAAATCATTCGTAAACCAATGGACTAAACCACTAGATATGCGTAGGCATCATATATGGCATAAATAATTCTGTCCTATCTCTCTGCCTGAGAAAGGAACAATTGGGCAGGTAATAGTAGGCAACTCAGAGTCTGTTTTTCTCAAAGACAATTTGGAGAATGGAAAGAGTGTGGGCTCAGGAAGCAGACAGACCTGAGATCAAACTATGGGTCTTATTAGTTACGTACAAATAATAACCTGACCTTGCAGGGTAGTTATAAAGAATATGCGTGACTACAGATTTAAAGGGGAGACTCTATGTTGTAGTGATTAAGAGTATAAGGGGGTGCGTGGGTGGCTCAGTCAGGTAAGCGTCCGACTTCAGCTCAGGTCATGATCTCATGGCTCGTGAGTTTGAGCCCCATGTCAGGCTCTGTGCTGACAGCTCAGATCCTGGAGCCTGCTTCAGATTCTGTGTCTACCTCTCTCTCTGCCCCTCCCCCGCTCAAGCTCTGTCTCTCTCAAAAATAAATACACATTAAAAAAAAAAAGAGTCTAAGTTAGGGAGTTGGACTGCCAATTCTAGTCTCTGCCTCTTACTAGCTAGGTAACCATGGGCAAGGTAATTAACTTCACAGACCCCCAGTCTCCTCATCTATGAAGTGGATTTAATAACAATACTCATCTCATAAACTTGTTACAAGGATTAAGTGAACAAACATCTATAAAGCACTTAGCGCAGTGCCTGGCACATAAGAAGTGTACGATGACAATTATTACAAATTATTAATAAAGTTCCAAGCATAGATCCAGATACACAATGGCATTCAATAAATCATAGCTATAACAACGTTAAGACTAGCTCTCTCCTGAGAAAAGATAAAACTAAAGTGAAGGAAAAAGAGGGGGACCTGGGTTACTAGTACACAGTGAAAGAGTAATTCTTGTTTTGAAGAGTTGACAACGGGTGGAAAAATTACACAAGTGGAGAAGCGAAAGAGTGGAAGTCATTCATGAGCTTAGGGACCATGGATAGACACCCTTGGGACCAATTTCATGCTCAGAGATAGGAATTACCATGTTAAGAGGAAAAGCTAAGAAGATCAGCATAACTCAGTGGGTCTTATTCCAAAAAAAGGACCAGGCTCAATAAAATGCGCAGTTTATCAACTTTATTTACTCATACTTTGTGTCCTGTGGGGACAACCATCCAGCTCAGAGCCAGATGTAGGAAGGGAGCTGCAATGAAGGCCAAGTAAGGAGGGATGGTTAGCCCAGAAAGGGGCAACTCTCTAGTTAGGAGTTCACTTTTCAAACCAGCTCCTATATATCGTTTAACAGGCAAGTGTATGGTGTCCAGTTGTGCAAGGTCTTCTGTTAAATAACAGACAAAGAGAACAGCATTATGTGGCTCCTGCCCTCAGGCACCTCAGGATCTAAGACTCACCAGAAAATCCTTTTCCCGGGCATCCCACCAGGCAGTAAGATCAGATGTTAACTTTGCAAACTCATGTTTTATTTTCTTAGTATAAAAGCCAATTCCTTCAAATCATCCATTAGAGGCAAAAGAAGAGAAGGAAAAAAGAAAACGACCCTACAGTAACTTCTACAATCCAAACTGATTCATTTCTCAAGTGAATAATTTAAATCTTAGACATGAAATCCTTTGGAAAAGAGCTTCTACTTCAAGTAATTTCATTCTGTACCTTTCAACACCAATGGAAGCCACAATTTCACAAAACCTGATGCGTGTCCCATCTGCAACAAGACTTCAATATGACCAGTCAAAGGGGCAAAGCTGAGACTAAAGGCAGGGCAGGGTTCCTGTCCAATTCTGAAGAGCAAAGGGTGAACCGGAGCTAGGTCCACCCCTTTGACCTCAGCAAGTAGATCCTTACGGGTGAATGGTCAGGAACTGAGCTATTTATCTAGAGGTATTATCTGGAGACTAGCTGGACTACTCATCTTCAGAGCACTTGAGTACAATAAGATGCCTCTTGGTAGTTACACTTTAATCTTTAATGATCAAGGCCATCATAATAAATGTAAATTGCCATTATATGGTAGCTGGACGGGAACACAGTCACTAACAGGTATATCAGATGCATGTACAGCATAGAAGTTAGGATCGCGGGTTCATATCCTGACTTGACCATTTATTACCAGTGTGGCCCTGACTCATCTCTGCAGCTCAGGTTACTAATCTATTAAATGGGAATAATAAGATCACTTATCTCATAGTGTTGAAGTGAGGTTTAAACGGTTGACATTATCCAGGTATATAAATTAATACAGCATCTGACCCATAGTCAGCACTCTTTCTCCATCGTTATTATTTCTGTCAGACAATGCAGCATGGTGTTGTTTTAAAAAGCACCATTTTCTTCCTTACATTTCACCTTTATGGTTCTCTCCGGACCCTTGAGATACCAAAAAGAAAAGTTTTCTGCATGTGCTGCTATGAGACCTTTCTCTAAGATCTTAGAATCTAGAGTCCACTAGACTTGATTTTACATCCCAGTTGTGCCCACTACTTGCTGCATGACCTTGGGCAAGACACTTAACCTTAAGTCTCAGTTTACTCATCTGTGAAGTAGGGATAATAGTTACAGCTTTTTTAGAAAGAATTTGTGAAAATTAAATGAATTTCTACACTTAGGTGACTCAGTACAGTCAAGTCTATTGTTATTAATATTATAAAAGTAACAAGCTTCACCTGCCTGGCTTCAGGATCCTTTTCTCTAAAATAAAGGCATTTAGACTAGATTAATTCTAAGATCCTTGTCAGCGATAACACTGCTTAAATTTCTTCATCTGTTGCCACTTTACAAATGCAAAAACTGAGTCACAGTTCACAGATAACAAATGCAATGGTCTCCTAGGCCATTACTCTCCTAACTAGACTCTAAATAGTTGATCCTGCTTTAATTTACAGGCCTACCAAAAGCCTGGGCCTTTTGAATGTTCAGCTGGAATGTTAATTATGGGAAATTCCAGAATCGTGGCCTAGAGACAAATTCTCATTCACCCCGTTCCCTGGCACTGGGAGCCTCCTCGCCTTCACGAAACCGGAGCCAGATGGCAGTGTCACCTGGTCCAGGATGCCTGGGGACCCTCCCAACCCCGCCAGTCCTCAGAGCTCCCCCCCTGGGTCCCCACTTCCTAATCCTCCTCACCCCAACCCCAGGTCTCAAAGGTGGCTCTAAAGAAAGCCTTGTTTTATGCAACTTCCAGAAACATATTCTAAACCCTTTTTGGGGCCTCTGCCACTATTAAACAGGAAGAACTACAGGTTCACTTGTTCCTTATCAGATGTAACCACCGTCCATTTGTTCGGAAAAAAATCATTTCTTTGTTCACCAATGTTTTACTTTGGTTTTGCTTGTTTTAGTGTCGGTGGCATTTCGTACACTGTAATGGAACATTTTACCAGCTGACTCATCCCTTAGCTTGCTTGACTCCACTCCCTGTTATGGGGCAGCATGGGGTTTCCAGGCGGAGATCACAAAGCCGCGGGGCTCCCGGAGTCACTAGCTGAGTGGTTTTGCCTGCTCTACCACCTGACTTCACAACTCCTCAGGTGAGCAGAGAAAGGCCACACTGCACCACGAGGGAAGGTTCTAAGCATGTGCTCAGCGGTGGAGGTTTGGGAAGATGGAGGTGCTGGGTGTTCAGAGGCGGAGGAGGGTGTAGGTACAAAGGACCTTAAACATCCTCAGAGCACTCAGAAAATAGAAAAACAAATCAAAACCACCTCTGGATTTCAACCCCCCGACTCCCCCATATTCTTCTAGGCAACGATCTTCATGCTCCAAGGGTAGTCCAGAGGTTTAGAATCACTTTCCAGGGCAGAGGCACTAATTAACTCTTGTGGGTAGACCACTGGGAGACCAGAATTAGTCAGATCTCACTCAGTTACTTCAAATGAACAGAGGATGAGGAGGCAGATGAGTGTACGGTGCTTGGCCCTGAATCGTGCATGACTCGTCATGAACAGTGAAGGACTTTCACAAATGCTTTCAATTTACCCTCATTTTACAGGGGGGAAAATGTGGACATTCAGGGATCAAAGGATTTGCTTTGGATTATGTGGCCGTTTGGCACAAGAAAGAATAAGATGGCTGGCTCCTGACCCTGACCCAGGTTCTCTTCCCAGAGGGTCACTGTGCCTGCTTCGTGCAGGACAAGAATCATCAGGGTTTAAGGCATTGGCCTGACATGCTCAGGTGGTCCTGCCTTCCCTTCTTTCCTGCAGGAAACCAGTCACCTTGACAAGAGAAAATGAATTTTGCTAGGACACCAGCCAGAGTCTTGGAAGCCTTCATTTTTCTCCTCCAAGTACTCAACTCCCAGAGAGCCAAGCAATCTGCCTAGTGTAGCAGAAAGCCATGTCCATTTTTATTTGGAGCTATTTAATACATATTAGCAACATGCCAAGCACTGTTCCATGATCCCCAAGAGCCTTCCTCCCCACTTTGGACTGATTTATGCTAAAACAATTACACACCCTGGAGCTTCACTCCAACGCCTGCCGTGAAGGCCACCCCATGGGACTCTGTGATAAGTTTAAGTGTTAGAGCTGCATCTCCTTGGCATTTCTAAGGTTAGGCACGCCAGGTGAACCCTGAGACGGATCAGCCTTACATCGAGTGTGCGGGACACACGTGGGATCTGGCCGAGGTTTCAACGCACTGTGAGAAGTGGTGCCAGTAGAAGCCCAGGAGCTCTCTCGCTCCAGATTAGCCAGCTGCTCGGTTCACAGGCACTCTCTCCTCCCTCTGGAGCTTGCACTGACTGAGGACCTCAGCATCTGAACACAAGAGTGGCCCTAGCTACCCGCAGGTTTCTACTCCTATTGTCTGAATTGTGTGCTGATCAAGAATTAGTTGTCTTGTTGCTTAGACTCTTTATTCCAAATTTCTTTGTTATTATAATTACATAATTTTGGCCAGTTATCATGTAACCTGATGAAATAAGAGCTCCAGGAACAAAAAAGCCTGTGTCTACGAAAACTAAACTAGAATAATCTGGAAAGAACTGGTAAAAAGCAGTTGCTAAAAGAAAAAAAAAAAAAAGCTGTCCAATGAGATGTGGACAAAACAACTATAAATAATTGGGGCAAAATAGTAAAAATTCAAAATGGCCCTGAAAGCAATTCAGATGGCTTTCAGTTTACTTCCTACATGAGAAGAAACCAAGCTGGAAGTCATAAGCATTGAGTTATGGGTGTGGTCTATGCAAAACTACTGGGGAAGCTTCAATCAATGGACTCTTACTCAAAGAAAAAGCCTTGGCTCTATATTAAAAAAAAAAAAAAAAAGAAAAGAAAAGTAAAAATTGCAAAGTAACTAAAAGTTCATTTATGTATGTTAAGATAAAATAAAAATATTCAAGGCATAAGTGCATAGTTTTCTATAATATTCCTTTTATCTGATTTTTTCAGATGACCAACCACCAGTCTGAAACAGGAGATTCTACTGTATTAGAGATGAATATACCAACTTACAAAGTGCTCAGAGAGTGCATTAGACAAAAGAATGTGCTGCCATAAACCTGAAGGCACTGTTTTCCTTTATGGCTCCTCTGGCCTTTGTTCTTTCACTTGTTCATTTATTGAGTTTATCAATAACACGAAGCATCTCCTTTGAAAGGCACTGTGCCAGAGACAGGGATGTGGCAAGGAGCAAAGTGGATGGTAGCACCCCAGGAGGCGCATTTGCCAGAGCCCCATCCTCTGGCCTGAGGGCCCGCCTTCTCTCCCACTTATCAGCCTAGCCTGACTGCACCCCACCCCACCTCAGCCCCACGTCACTGTGACCCCCTTGACTTGTCTTCTGCTGTCTCCTTTGCCTGGGATCCCCTACCTCCATTCTCAGTCTGCCCAAAGCCTTCCCATCCCATATGCCACCTCCTCCTCAGGGTCTGCCCTGGTCTCCACAGACAAAGATGGCTCCTTCCTATTTTTACTCCCACGGGATCTTGTATGTTGCTCCTTTGTGGAATTTACAGGTTTCTGCCTTAGACTTAATCCCCTTCCTAATTTGCAAGGCCACTTTAGTCAATGACAAAGACTTACTCATTTTGGCATCTCCACACTGTCTCGTCTAGGACTAGTTCATAAATTATAACAGCTGCTTTGGTTACTAAAGTCCTACACACAAAAATTAACTAAGCACAGGAAATGATCAAGAAAAATACCTGTTGACAGATTATGAATGTGTCTGCTTGTCCCTAAGAAACATTTTTAATTGACTATGCAAACTTCAAAGCATCTTTTATTCACCAGCTAGTTTGCAAGTAATACAATGAGATCTGCTAAAAGGAAAATTCTTTTGGAAGTTTTATTTGTTTGGGAACCTTACATTCTATGGAGATTTTCCTTCCTGCTGGAAAACATCTGGATATAAAATGAAAGAAATTAAGTTTTTGCTCATATTTCTAGAAATATTATTCTTCTAGGGATTTTGTTTATTCTCACATGCCCAGATGGAGAGGTAAGGGACTATGAAGCACATGATATCTCCTTGGAACAGAATTCTAAGAGCATTATTCTCCCAATTGCATTATAAGGGATGTGAGGCTGCCTTGTCATAACCTAGGCAACTGTAAATGAAAATGACCTAAGGAATTACCCAAGATGGTCGTGATTCCAAATCATTATAGCAGTTAGCCTTATGAACCAAACACATTCAGAGGTGCCCAAAATTGCAAACCTCAGAAACACAATCATCTCCAAAGAAAATAATCACATTCAATAATGCTCTTTATGTTGTTAATGAGAGTTGGTTGGTCACCACGCTGATGCAGACTGTCTGCACAGCCTTGGCTAATGTCCATTGTTTAGTATGCCACGGAAGTAGATTATACCTGGGAGGAAATTCGTTTCTGGCCTTGGAGGGGAGTAGGATCTCAGAGAGATCACCAGCCAAGGGGCCCTATGTCCCAGGCTAACATCTGGTTCTACTCCTGATGAGCTACAGGACTTAAACTGGCAGAGCCTTAGTGTCCTCATCTGCTAAATGGGGAAAAGAATATATACTTAGCAGGGTTGTGGTGAGAAACAGGTGAGACACCATAGGTAAAATGGCTTGCACCTAGATTACTATGGACATACTAGTGAGTTCTTTACTTCGGTTCACGCTTTTTGTTCATAAAGTATTTGCATACTCAACTCATTTGAGTCTCTTAAACTCTCTGTGAGATGCAAGGCGAAGTCTATGGCTTGAGTTGTCAGAAATGGCTAATATTTGAATATTTTGACCTATTAAAAAAGATTATGGGTCCATCTAATATTACTCCATCTTATTGATATGGAAACTGCAAAGCCCAGTAGTTCTTGCTCTTGGCTATTGTATGGTGTTCCACCAAATGGTCTGTCACAAAAAACTCACTCAAAATAGAAAAGACAAGCACAGCAAAAGAAACATAGGCAAAGCCAATGAGCAGATATTCTGCAGAAGAAACACAAATAGCCACAAAGTGAAAAGAAAACAGACAAACTGACCAGTAATCAAGATATATAAATTAAATCAAAAATGAGATGTTTTCTTTCCCCTGTGAAATTGGCAATTTTTACTACTCAATGCTGACTCAATGTTGAAGCGAAGACAGGAAAATGTATAAGCTCATGCATACTCGGTAGGTGTGTGAAGCAGTATAACTTTTCTGAAACTAATTCAAATTATGTGTAAAAGTCCTAAAACGGTTCATGAGTCAATGTCTAGGAATTTATATAAAAAGACACCCAAAGATTTGAAAAATCAAAGATGCATATTACCATAAACAACCTAAATAACCAAAATAGAGAAAATTAAATTTAGCAACAATCATATTTATGGACTCTGAACCATTAAAAATCATATTTTAGCAGAATATTTAGTGATATAAGAAATACGACATGTTATATTAA
This sequence comes from Crocuta crocuta, assembly GCF_008692635.1. Lineage (NCBI taxonomy): Eukaryota > Metazoa > Chordata > Mammalia > Carnivora > Hyaenidae > Crocuta > Crocuta crocuta. The sequence goes on from NW_027533089.1 coordinate 14,751,917, forward strand.
GCAGATGAGTAGGTTTAAATGATGTATATAGAGGATATAATTTGAATTTTGTAATTATACACATATTTAGATATATTCCTACATTAATAAAATATAGCAAAAAATAGAAAACAATTTTAATAATTATTCTCACTAGGGTAAGGAAATATGCATGATTTCCTGTTTCATATTCCTTTGTATTTTCTAGACTTTCTTCAATGAACATATATTATCAGAAAAATTTTTTACAAAATATTAATGGTTCTAAGTCAAAAGATTAAACAAAAGAAACAATTTCCTAAAGAACAAAGTACTAACCATAATCCTCATTCATCATCTTACCACACAAAACACTACTTTGATGTGCTGACGTATCAAAAAATTACACTAAACGTTATACCCAAACCAGAGGTGCTAGCCCTGTCACATTCAGGACATGACTGAACCTGACCCAGGAATCAGCAATGGGATGCAGCAGATAAGGAAATACAAGGATGTAGGATTTAACTCAGTCATCAAACCAACGATCACTGTTATCAGGGTATTGAACACATGGTTCCTGGGTTCAATGGTTGGACACCTAGAAATTGGTCAAATGAGGAAGGCCAAGCAGTTGAGAAGATTCAAGTAAGGGACAGAATGGCCATCTATTGAACATACATTTGTGGAGCAAAAAGGGCAAAAGTTCTCTGTTCCTAATTGTCTGATATCTTTTTTTGATCGCTTCTGTTGTGAACCTTCATTATTTATTCTTCTTTTATCCTTTACCCATTCTATAATAATATGGCTCAGTACACGCAGCTTAGTTTGGGCCAACATGCCCATAAATTGCCCTCCCCACAACACATGGCAGGACCTTCGTGTGAACTTAATTGTAGTTGATAGAACCCTCCGCCCCATAGTCTCAGTGAGGACCTCAGATGCAGGCATATGACTCAGTCAGACCAATTGCTCTTTCATGGTATAATTCTTGAGAAATATAATTATTTGAGGCTACCAGCAGCCATCTTGGCTATTCATGGAGAGAAACTTCCTGAGAGCTAAGCCAAGCACAGGCATGCAGAGGGGAGAAATGATAAACATTACTGAAGTGCTAGATCCAACTACTCCTGAAGCTAGCTATTGCTCATGAACTTATTGTGTATTTTTGCAATATGTACAGATATCAAATCATTATGTTGTACACCTCAAGCTTAGTGTTATATGTCGCTGTCTCAATAATGCTGGGGGTGGGGGAGAACTAAGTGTCTACTCACTCATTCACACAGTGTCAAGCACTGGGGAGGCACTGGGGCCCCAAAGAGGACGAAGACAATCTCTTCTGCAATAAAGTGACACACAAGGTGCTCTGGGAGCCCAGGGAAGGCCTGAATTCCCAGGAAGTCTACACGAAAGAGAACTTATTTGTTCCGGGCCTTGAGTAGGAGTCCACATTTGGACAAGGGAGTGGAGAGCTCAGGGGGTAGGATCAACAGCAGAAGTCTAGAGATACAGGAGAGCTTGGCAAATGCAGTGAATGGCCAGAATGTCTGTGTGACTGGAACATTAAGTTAGTCTCATGGAGTGGTGGAGAGGAGGGACTATAGCATATATGAGAAATGGCAGGTTTTCCATTATATGAACTAATATTGTGGGGAACTCAGCCAGGAAGATAGGAATAGAGAATATCTACATGGATAGCACCAGCATCCAGCCTCTGCTAAATTTCTTGAGCTCCTGCTCTGCGCCAGGTACTCTTCCAGGTGCTTGGAATACATCAGTGAACAGACCAAGATGCCTGCCCTTAAGGAGCTTACATCCTAGTGCAGCGATGGGCAAGTAACAATAAACCTAATAAACAGGCAAGGAAGAGAGATGATAAGCCGAAACAAAAACAGAGTACGGAATAGGGCAGAGTAAGGAGGATTAGAAGTGCGGAGGTTGGGCAGACAGAGTTTGTGGTTCTAAGTAGGATGGTCAGGGAAGACCCCCCCCTTAAAAGTGAGATTCAAGCAAACACTTGAAGCAGGTAAGGAAGGAGCCAAGCAGACCTTGGAGAAGAGCTTCCAGGCAGGGAAGGAAACAGACCCTGAGGCTGGAGGACCAGCAAGGAGTTCAGGGAGTGTGGTATAAAGTGAGCTAGGAGAGAGACACAGGAGATGCGGTCAGAAAGCTGATGGGGAGCCAGATTATGTGGGCCTGCGTGGCCCCTGTAACAACTCTGGCTTCTCCTTTGAGTGAATTAGGAACCATGTTGATGGGAAATACCCCAGGAGAGAATCAGATCTCAAAGATGTGGGAGGGAAGGGAGAGGTGCTAGAGCAGTACCCTTGATTAGATGACGAGGGTAGAAAAGGAGCACAGGCAGAGGGACTGGCTGGAGATGGGAGCACACATAGCCCACCTGCAGGAACAGCAGGGCCATCAGCCTTGGCGGACTGCAAGGCCAAGTACATGGGGGCAGATGGTGGGAGGTGGGGGGAGGTGGGGTGGGAAACAGTGGANTCCTTAGATGGCTTCAATTTTCCAGAGATGTAGGAAGCAAGGTCATCAGCTGAGAGTGAGTGTGGTGTGAGGAAATTAACCCAGAGAACAAAAGGACCAGGAACTAAGCATTAAGGGCCCACTAGAGGTTCATGGTCATGAGTTTAAAGTGAGACCTATCTGCATGGCTGTGTTGTTTCTCCAGTCATACTCAGCTGCACGGAAGAGAGTTGGTTTCAACCAGGATTGTGTTTTTACCAAATGGGGTTGAGGAAATGAGAGAGGGGAAAGGGGTCAATAGTATATGGCAGGATGTTAATTATGATGCTTGAGCATGGAATTTAACCCCAGTAAAAAGAATGAGGACATCAAAGAAGTGAGGGACAGTGAAAACGTGGAAGAATCAAGAGAGTATGGTTCTGGGGGCCAAGGGATTGTTCAGGCTGGAGTGCTACAGAAAATGACCTGGGAAGACAGGAGGTGGGGCCAAGAGCAAGCACATTATTTTGAGATTATAGAAGAGCTATCATTTTGGCAATGACCAGGCACAGGAGTGAGTAGCTGAGGGGGTGTCGGGTAGTTGGAGAAATCATGTCTGGGCTACCAATGCCAGAGGTAAAGATTCATGGGTTACGGGCGCTTGAAGTCACGTTGAAACTAAGAACCCAGGAGAGAATCCAAACAAAGAGTGAACAGACTTGAGCTCAGAGACCCAGGAAGTGTGACTCTGGACAGAGGGAAGGGCAACCAGGAAAATGTGGTATCCTAGAAGCCAACAGAGAAACAGTCTGGAGAAGAGAAAGTTTGTTGGCAGAGTGAGATTCCTCAGAAAGGTCAAACAAAGTAAGGACCACTGTCCATCAGACTTGGCAGTAACACCTCATCAGTGAATTTAGCAGCAGCAGATGGAGTGAGAAAGAGGTAAAAAAAAATTGAGGCAGCAAGTGTGGACCCCAGTCTCTATGAAGAATCTTAGGAGCAAATCAAGCCAGTTGTTAGACTACATCTGATAGTTAGTCCCCCATGGCGATAGCCTAGACTACTGACAGGCCCTTCCCTGTAAACGCAAACTGAAAAGAGAAAATACAAAATGACTTCATTGCTTTAAATCATGCAGATCAGCGTACACACATCTGTAAAGCACTGTTGTCAAGACAACTGACAAAGCCTTACAAGCCCATCCCTCACTTCATTCACCTATCGCCTTGTTCTATGCCTGCAGGTGCCTGCCTTTTCTTTTATGCTGTTACATAACCTTAATCTAGACAGGGACACATTGAAGCCATTATTATTTTTGTGGACCATCGGCCATTTAAGGAAGTGGTAGTGAAGAAGACCTGAAGCAGGAGATGCAGGGATGACCATGACCCAACATGCCAGATAGCCCACTGACAGTCCCAGCTGGGCCACAGATGGCCTAAAGAATTGAGCCATTCATCTCTATACATCTACATTTTAAGGGGCTACCACCTGCTTATTTGAAACAAAAATGAGAATGAAAGTATAAACCACCTACTTCATAGGGATTTGGAGGATATAGGGTTAGTAACTACAAAGTATGCTAAGAGAAAACAAGGCATTAAAAATGATATTTCAGTTATTCTAGCTCGTTTGAAACCCTCTTGGGCCTTGACTGGGTTTAAACTGTAAATAAGGAAAACCGATTTCGCCTGTTACTGACAAAGGTATATAAAACCGGGTGACTTCAAAATGTTTCATGGAATTCTTTAAATGTTATATGAAACACAATCGCTAATATTAGGCCTGTGTCTGGGAAGTGAGAAACCCTAAGAAACTCAATAGATGAAAGCTACCTCAGGATCCTAGAGGAGCTCTGCATGATCTCTGTATGATAGATCAGAAGATAATGTAAACGACCCAATATCACATACCTGTAAGTGCCAGAACGAGGATCAGAACATAGGTCTACTTAACTCCAGTACTGGTAGTGAGTAAAATCTGGAGGCAAACTCCATGTGAGTCACGCTCTTTCCAACTACCACTTCAGACATCCACATCAGGGTACTGATACATTGCCAGTGACTTAAGTTAACCAACCCAGCTGAAGAACTAAAACCCTAGACAGGCATGTCTTCTAGTCCCAAACGTCCTTTTTTCCCCCTCGTCCAGAATGTCTTAAATACTCAGACTCTTACTTTTCTCAAATGTGTTCAGTTTGTACAACTACATTTGTTACATGATTTTTTCCTAACCTTGGACAATGTAGTTATTATGTGTCATGGTATGGACATCCTCGGATTCATCTTGTTTTAAACTCTCTGTGCTTCTTGAATTTGAATGTCTGTTTCCTTCCCCAGGTCAGGGAACTTTTTAGCTACTATTTCTTCATAGAAGTTTTCTGCCCCTTTCTCTCTTCTCCTTCGGGATCTTTATAATGAGTTTGTTTGCTTGATGTTGTCCAAAAGATCTCTTAACCTGTCCTCATTTTTAAAATTCTTTTTTTCTTTTTGCTGTTCAGCTCGGATGCTTTCCATAACTTGTCTCCCAGTTTGCTGATTCATTCTTCTGCATCCACTAACCTACTATTGATCCCCTCTGGTGTATTTTCATTTCAGTTACAGTATTTTTTTTAACTCTTATTGGTTCCCTTTTATATTTTCTCTCTTTTGAAGTTCTCACTGAGTTCTTCCACTCTTTTTCCAGGCTGGTGAGCATCTTTACAATCACTGAACTCTTTAGCAGGGGTATTGTTTATCTCCGTTCCGTTTAGTTCTTCTTTTGAGGTTTTTGTCTTGTTCTTTCATTTGAAGCATATTCCTGTGTCTCTCCATTTTGCTTGACTTTCTGTGCTTGTGTCTAAGAATTAGGTAAGAATTAGGCAGAACAGTTTCTTCTAAATTTGAAGGAATCCTCTTGGGTATGGTCATCTCCTGTGTAGACTGTGTGTGCCTCGTGACTTTGGCCAGCTGACTGGGTCTGTGGTTGGCATGGGCTGGGGGCCCCGGGGTACTCTGTGCTGGGGCTGCCCTGGCGAAGTGGCCGGGGATTCCTGGGGCTCTCCACACAGAGGGCACTCTGGCAGAATAGCTGAGGCCAAAGTGAGTCCCAGCCAGGTGTCTAGGGCTTTCTGTATGAGGTCGAGGCAGGGGGAGGGGCATGCTGGCACAGGGGCTGGAGCTACAGCAGGTGAGCGGCAAGAGGTCCCAGAGCGCTCTGTTCTGAGGGTGCCCTAGCAAGCCATCTGGAGCTGAAGTGGTGCAGGCCCGGAGTGTTCTCGGGTGCCTGTGCCCGTGTCACCTTAGTGTGACAGCTGGAGCTGTGGTGGGCACTGACCAGTGGTATCCCTGTATGCGCTGCTCTGGGACTCACTGAGGCGGCTGGCTGGCCGGGACACCCAGAATCCTGCTCCTGTCCACACTACACACCATCAGGGTGGAAGGGCACTGTAAACAATGGTGCTCACCAGCCCCCCTGGCCCGCGGACAGTTCCAGCAGCTTCCTTGCTATTGGCAGAGTCCTAGGGATGGCTCCTCTGTATTCTAGTTGCTCTGTCAACCCCCAGCCTTTTCTCTATGCCCCATGGCATCCGGGCCCCTGTGGGCAGGGGCTGGGCGCTGAGGTGGCAGAAAGATCTGCTCTGCTTCCTCGATCCTGTCCTCCCACTTCAGTCCCCAGCGTCCGGGGAGCGGGCTCCCTTCATCACCCATCTCCAGCTCTTGGCACTCTCTAGGTGGTCTCTATCCTCTGTTGTGCAGAAGCTGTTCAGTCAGCCCTCAGTTCTTCAGGAGGACCCACTCTATAAAGAGGGCTAGGGTCAGTATACCCACGGAGGAGGTGAGTTCAGAGTCTTCCTATGCCGCCATCTTGGACCAGACCCTTTGACCAGATAAAGCACTTTTTAAAAGCATTCCCTTCTGCTTCCGAATGCCCTCCTATCTGCACTCCTGCCCCTTTTCCAACTGTCTTCAGTTGAACATGGGGACTTCTTTCTATTTGTTTTCAGCAGGCTGGGCCGTTGGACCACACGATGGACTGGAACCTGCTCCCAGGAGCCACCCCAGCTTGTGCACAAGCTGCTTACACCATTTTTCCCTTTCACTTTTGGGCACATGGTTGGAAAAGCCCATTTGGGTCATCACGTGCACCTGGGTTCACAGTGACACGCCGTTTCCTAGGCCTTGTCAGTTTTCTACGGGCACCTGAGTTTTATGCATAACAGCAATGGGTCATTAGTCCAATTAAGTCTGCAGCTATTTGAATGGCTTCTATAGGAGGAGGGCGAGCACAATATGTAATTTCAGCTTTTTTTTTTTTGAGGGGTTTCACGCTTGCCATGAACTAAATCATTTTATCAGTTTTTTGAATTTTTTTTTCACTTGTCCCATTAAACTACAGAACTGGAACATACTCATGAATGGTTTCTTTCTGCTTTTACTCAAGGAGTTCCTGACATAACAAAAACTGGTAATTAACTGGCTCGGAGACTTTTACAATAGCCTCTTTAAATAAGTTCCAGTGTGTGGCACTGGTGCTCCCGCTCTACACTGCTGATGGTGCTGCAATGCACCCGCTATTAAACAAGCTATCGCTTCACGCCATCATCCCCCAAGCTCGAGCTCATGGCCACACTGACTTGCTGCCTGGAAATGACCTCCTCCCTCCAGTTTCCCTCCTTAGCCGAGTCATTCTCTGTGCGTAATTCCTCCCTCTTCCTTTCTAGCCAGGCTCTTCACTCCACAAAACACCAGGCCTACCAGCACCATAGGGACATGACCTGAGGCTCCTGATGTCTCCTGGAAATGTAGATGCAAGGACTCGGTCAAGGAGAATGTCACCTTGCTATTGGCTCTCGTGGTAAGAGGCTATTGAACCCTAATCTGTTCCTCCACTTCCACTTTCCACTGCCAGTCTTGGCAAAGACACCACCAATGTCTTTCTGCAAATAATCCATTCAGTTCAACAAATTAACACAAAATCCCCCTAAGTGGTTTTCCTGCTTCCAAATTTGCCCACGCTACCCCCAGCCCCTTTTCACAAAGCAGCCAGAGGGCTCTTTGAAGATATAGTCAGACTATGCCCCTCCCTAAGATTCCCACTGTCCTTAGGGTAAACTGAATTCCTTACCAAGGCAGCATTATCTGGGACACACCTCCCTGGTCAGGCTCACCTCTTACCATTGTCTTCAAGTTCATAACCCTCGGGTCTCCCCTCTGCCCAGTCACAGCCAAGCTCCTTTCTGCCCTGGGGCCTCAGCCCTCAAGGATTATCTGCATGTGGCTGGTTCCTTCTCGCCTTCAAATCTCAATTCAAAAGTCCTCTCTTCTGGGAATCCTCTCCTGACTACTAGCCACACACACACACACACACACACACACACACACGCACACACACGCAACCGGTCATTCCATCACACCCCCCAATTTTATTTTTTAATAACAATCTTACTCCACAATTGTTGCTACAATCCATTGCTTACTTGTACCTGTGTTTCACCCATAGAATGGGAGACCCTCCCAAGCAGGGACCTCATTTATCTTGTCCTATCTACTCTTATCTGGTACATAGAAGATGCTCAGGGAATGTTCCTCGGATGAAGGTGTTGTGACAGGAGCCATGCTAGACACTGCAACTACACTGATGGCCAAGTACCTGCCCGTTGGTATCCACAACCTAGGAGACAGAAAAATGCCATTTAAATCAAGAGCACTTTAAAAGCACCATGGTGGTATACTGTGGTGTAGTTCTGTGTGGGAGCAGAGCCCTGCCTTCCAAGGAAGCTACCATCGCCTGTCCAGAGCAGGGATAGGTGAGCTTTGGCAGAGATTTGGTTCTGACACGGAGTGACTGTACCCTGAAGTTAAATACCAAAAACCAAACTGAAAAGAAGGTGGTTCCTGGTGAAATACACCAAACCCTGTTACTAACTCACCCTGCTGTGCAAATTTATTAAAGCAGTCTCCAAATAAACAAGTCCTAAAACTAATCAGGAAGTGGAAAAACATAAAAATAATCCCCAGCCCACAACACACACCCATGAAAACCAGAAATAAAGAAAAATGTTCTATATAAAACCCGTGGGGCTAAACTCTGTCCTCAATTAGTGGTGCAGGCTGCCAGCTAAAGTCAATGGAGGTTTTCAGTCCAATAATAGAGGCAAGATTTGGGGCCCACTATGCATTGCATTCATTTCTAGGTAATAAATCAGGAATGTCAAGTGGGTGTGCATTGGCCTTGCTGACATGGTCATTAAACTGAACAGTACTATCTTCCATATTGAGATCCACTAAAGCTCACAGCAACCAAGGAGATTCTTTCTGAAGTGTGTGTGTGTGTGTGTGTGTGTGTGTGTGTGTGAAGAGATGCCCTTCCATGGATTGCGTTGGGCATCGCTGGCTGGGGAGAGAACTCTTCTGGCCAAAGCCAGGCCTATGCCCTGCCCAGGACTGGCTACATAATTTGTGGGCCACAGGCAAAATGGAAATGTCCCATGTTCAAAAATAATTGAAAATTTCAAGATGGTGACAAGAGAGCATTAAGTTAAATCCAGGGTCCTTTTGAGCATAGGGTTCTGTACGGCTGCACAGGTTGCTCACCCATGAAGCCAGCCCTCACAGTAGGAATAATTCTGGACAAGAAGTGTGGGATCAGGCTTACTGCTCTTCATTAGTATCACTAATGATAAATTTTGAGTGCTTCCCCATGTGCCAGGAACTGTTCTAAGAACTTTACATACAGTAACTCCTTTATTCCTCACAATAAGCCCATGAGATAAGAAGCCTAATTATCCACATTTTATGTTAAAGAATATGACTCACTTGATGTTGTACAGCTTGTAAGTGGCCAAGGTGAGAGCTGACCCCCAGAGTGGGTTCTGAATCACCTTCTCACCCTTTGAGTCAATGCACATGCCATTCCACGTTTCTCTCATTCTCGCACTCACCATGTCTACTGAGACAGTGTCCCATTACCATCAGGGACTGTGTAAATTCAAATACCCACTCTGTGGCTTGCTACTTGTGAGGCCTTATACAGCCTTGAATAGGTACCTTGGCCACTCTCAATTTCCTCATCAGAATAAAAGAGATGAAAATAGTACCTATCTCATAGTGTTGTTGTGAGAGTCTACTGAGTTACTTGAAATAAGTGTCAGGGGGCACAGAAAGCACTAACACACGTTAGCTGCTAAATAAACGTTACTATTATGATTATGGTTCGCAGACCTTACATAGAAGATTTCAAGCTAATTGCTACCACTTGCTCTTTTTTCCTATTTGCTGGAATGTCTAATAGTAAAATTAGTAAAGAAGAACTATAACCTATTATATTTCTCTTAGAAACTTACCCATGAGTCTAATGGTAATGATTATAATAGTAATGGTTACCATGTATTAAGACTTATCATATACCAAGAACTTTACATAAATTAGGTCATTTATTCTTCAAAATCTAATGAAGGGTGTCAAGAGAGTTAAATAAAGAAGGAATTTTCTTCTTAACAAACGGTGTCAGGACAACTGGATATCCACCTATGTACAAAAGAATAAAAGAGGAGCCCTACCTTACACTGTATACAAAAATTCAAAACAGGTTAAACACCTAAAGGTAAGAGCTAAACTACCAAACTCTTCAAAGAAAACACAGTAAATCTTCAAGACAGAGGGTTAAGTAATGGTTTCTTAGATATGACACTGGAAGTACAAGTTACTGAAGAAAAAATAAATTGAACTTCACCCAGATTAAAAGCTTTTATGTTTCCAATGACACATCAGGAAAGTGAAAAGACAACCCACATAATAGGGGGGAAAAGTTTGAAAATCATGTAGCATGCAAAGGGACTTGTATTCAGAATATATATAGAACCCTTAAAACTCAGCAATAAAAAAGGCAAATGACACAATTAAAAATCAGCAAAGCATTTGGAATAGATATTTGTCCAAAGAAAATATATAGATGACCAATGAGTACATGAAAAGATGTTCAACATCATTAGTCATTAGGGAAATGCAAATCAAAATCACTGTGTGATGCCATTCAATACCCACTAAGATGGCTAAGATCAAAAGGACACACAATAACAAGTGTTGCTGAGGATCTGAAAAAACTGGAAGCCTCATTTTTTGCTGGTGGGATTATAAAATGGTGCCACTGCTTTGGAAAAACAATTAGTCAAATCCTCAAAAAGTTAAGCACATAGTTTGTATATGATCCAGCAATTCCATCATAGGTATATTACCCAAGAGAAATGAAGGCATATGTCCATTAACAGGTTTGTACAGTAATGTTCATCGCCTTATTCATAATAGTCAAAAAAGTGACAATAACCCAAATGCCCATCAACGTATTGGATGAATAGATAAAATACAGTATATTCACACAATGAAAGATTATTCAGCAAGAAAAGGGAACAAAGTCCTGACACATGCTACAGAATGGATGAATCTTGAAAACATCATGTAAAGTAAAAGAAGCTCGTCCTAAAAGACCACCCATTGTATGATTTTATTTGTACGAAATGTTTAGAATAGACAAATCCATAGACAGAAAGTAGATTAGTGGCTGCCAACGGTTGGGGGAAAGGAAAAATGGGAAGCGACTGCTAATGTGTATGGATTTCTTTTGGGGGGTGATGAAAATGTTCTAAAATTAGATAGTGCTGATGGCTGCACACTGGAAGTACATGAAAACCCGCTAAAATCACTGTAAAAGGGCAAATTTTATGGTACATATATTATATCCCAATAAAGCTGTTATTAAAACAAAGCCCCCCAAATCCTAATGAGGTCAGTTTCATTCTCCCTATTTTGTGGGCAAGGGAACTGAGGTTCAGAGTGGGTGAATAACTTGCTCGGGGTCAAAGAGCAAGGCAGTGGGGGCTTCTATTTAAACCTCCATGCATCTCATTTCCACCTCTGGGCCTTAACTGCCTGCAAAGCTTTGGAAATGAGAAAAATTCCTCCCCAAATGAAGGAAGAGGCTTCACCACAGCTGGCTTAGATCTGAGGTCACTTAATTCGATCCTCATTTCCCCAAGTCCTTTACTGCCAGCTTGATCCTAGGTCCCTGGCAGATGGGCGTGTGTGCAAGCACATGGGAAGCCCATGAAAGGTCACAAACCTTCTGTCAGTGTGGCCACCGACCCAGACTGTGGCCCACTGGCTCCGATCGAGAAGTCTATCCCAACAATCGATAGTAATGGCAGAGGTTCAATTCAATTGCTCACAAATCCCCATCCATCATTAGGACAGCGGAATGACAGCCCTGGCCTTCCTAGGACCTAGTCTTTCACATTCACAGGCTTAATGCAAGTAGATGGTCCTTTCACCCCTAATGATTCCCCATTTCGGAGCACTGAAGCTTCTCCTGAAGTAGTACCCAATATACACTCCTATTATTTATTGTACATTGTACTTACTATGTGCTATATATCATAATTATCTGCTGACCTGTCTTCCTCTACTCCCTCCTTGGTATGATTCTCAAAGGAAGGACTGCTCTATTCATTTTTAAATTTCCCACACCATGAAAACTTTCCATCACTTATTAATAAAAGTTCTAGTTCCATTTCCTGAGTGTATTCTCTGTGCCCGGCTCTGGGCTAAAGTTTTACGAACCTGATCATATTTTGATTCTCCCAACAACCCTATGAGGGAGAGATCGTTGCAACCTCAATTTTACAGCTAGTAAATGGCAGCCCAATAAATCTCTTTGAATTTCTCTGGCATTCATTCTGTTCAGTGTGAATATGCTTCTTTCTGGTTCACAGACATGGTAACATGGGATATACTTTACTGATTTAGATCATGTTGTATACACCTGGCATATGGAGATGCCAGGCAGAGAGCAGTGTCAATTAGAACACAGCAGGCGAATAGCATTCTCTTGGGTTTGCTCATAAACACCATCTCAGGGGTCAACTGCCTAAATTCCAATCTTCCCATTCGGAAGGCAAGTTTATACAACTGTGTGCCTGAGAATGACCTTTGCTAAAATTACTATTACTATACTAAAGCAAAGTGAGAAATGGTGTTATGTTTTCAAAGTCTGAGTAATTTAGTTGAATGCACCTCTCTCTCTCTCTCTCTCTCTCTGTCTCTCACTTTCTCATCTCTCTCATTCTCTCTCACTCTGGTAGAGGTTGGAAATTCCTACTCTTCGGGGTTCTTTTTCTGACTAAGGGCTAATAACCCATGATATGACAGTTGGTAACAACTTTCTGAAGTTTAGAAGATCACTTTCAATGACTAAGGCAAATCATAAAAAACGGGACCATTGTTCCTCTATCTGCAACTGGCTGGTTGAAGAGTTTGAGGTGCTTTACCTACACCCCATGCACTCATAATGTCGCTTTTTAAAACCAGCTATTCACTTCAAAATCCATCAGCCAGGGCTTGAAAAGGAACATCCTCAAGTTCTTTCTTTGTGATGTTAGCATGGACAGGATTCCCACCCCTTTATCATCTCTCCATCGCACTCAGAAAGGCTCATTTTAATGGGCCATCCAGTTTTGACTTCACACTTGGGGACAGAATTTAAGACATCAGTTCTCACTGGCATGTCTATGAGAATAACTGAGTAAGGCATAAAATATCGCCATGGCCACCTTCTGTTGCCTTGGCCCAATGTTCCACTGTAATTACCATTTGTACCCCATGCAACCAGGTCACCACAATCCTGCTGTCCTTGCCTGCTCCCACTTCACCTCACCACCATCTGGAAAGAGGAGTTTTCTTGCTGGGGAGGATGAAGTTTCTATTTCTGTGTCAGTTTTGGCTTGAGATATGTATTTGTTTTGCTTTATTTCATTTGGCAGAGGGAGGTGCATGAAATGTAACTTCTTTCTTTACTGATTGCCCTCTTTTCTTGGAATCTGCCTCTCTTCCACCTCCTGGTGCTCACTCTATCTGTCCTAATCTCTTTGCTGCTAGTAACTCAGTTTCCATCCCACCCCCAGCTGGTTATCCTAAGCCTGTACGTGGACCAAGGAGAAAAATGGTGAGATGGGAGAAGAGAATGTTTGATGTTGGTCCAGATCAGAGCAGGGTGGGTTAGTTTGATGAAATCATGAGCTACTGGAAGCTATGGTAACTCAGATGCCAGCCAGAGGCTCTCAGATCTTTATGGGTATGAAGAAAGTGGCCCAGAACCCACCTCACCTCACCCATTATGTGGCCTTTGGACACTTGAAGCTTTGCTCCAAGTCTCTGCTCATTCCAGGGGCCCCTCCTCAAGGTCTTTGGCTGTAACTTCTTAACTAACTGCCTCCTTCCCACACATCAACCCCCATATGGAACCAGTGCCTTCTTCATTTTCCATAGTCAACATGCGAAATTCCCCCAGCCACCTCTTTCACAGGTTTGTAAACTTTACCAAAATGTCCCGGGAAGGTTTACCTTCTCTGCCCCTCCTCCTACCTCTGCTCTTACTCACCCCACTCCTTGTTTCCACCCACCCAGCTCCAAACTGTTCTATATTTATCACAAAGAGCAGCTTCCCTTCCCTTAGAGTATGCGGGCCAGGCCAGCCACCCCTCCCCAAGCACCCCATCAAGGCATCTCTCTACCCAAAGACACCTCTCCCCTCAAAAACACTCTGGTGCCAATTATTAGATTAGAAATTAATAGAAATTTTCTCCATCCCTTTTCCCTGAGAAGTCCTGGTGCTGGTCAAAAAATGGAAAGAGTCATATTCTGCTGAGATACTGCTGGAAGCAGAGATGAATTTAGGTAATAGGGAGGGAAGGTGGACAGAGATTGAAAAGGCAGAATAGGATTTGGGCTGCACAATACAAAATAAGGAAGGGAAAAGAGAGAGAGCGAGAACACGTATTGAAGGAGAAGAAAAATCAGTGGTTGGAGGTCTGCAGGAAAACTTTGGTGACAAAGACCTCAAGGCAAGGGCAGCAGGAAAGTCCCTGGAGCTGGGCTGCCCAGGAACTACTTCTTGGCTCTATGGAGACTCATGAAGTCTCACTCCCAGTGTAGGTGGGAATCCAGGCCCCCCCCCTCCCCCAAACACCGCAGTCCACCTTCACTCTGAGCCACAGGGAGGCCCTGCTGTAGAAATGAGACATTTGACGGCTCAGCCTCTAACTTTGGGACCCTGGAGGATCACAAGAGCCTTCAGGGTATTTTTGCTTCTCTCTGCATCATGCCCCTGCTGCAGTGTCAGGAGCTGACCTCAGTAACGCTTGGGCTCACTCACTGTAGGCAAGGACTGTGTTGGGTTCAACTCCAGATGGAGCATTTAACTATAGTTATGTTACCGCAGACCATTTCTTTTGAGTCTAAATTGGAGTCTCCATTTCTTCACCTATCAAAGAGAGACAGTGACACGTGCCTTACAGGGTCCTGACGAGGACTAGAGACAATCTGTAAAAGGCACAGGGCCTGACACATAGTAGTGCTCAGTAAAGGGCAGCTGGTTATGTATATGAATGTGTATAAGTCATTTATGTTTAATTATCATTGCAAACAATAATGAACGTAATGTCCCATTAATTTCGTTGTAAGTTTTATTGAGCTATGATCAGTGGTGTGTTGATAAATACATACCACTCACTGATTACAATTAAATTACAACCGGATTGGGGGAGGGGGAGCCTGCTTTGTAGCATTTGCCCACCTCCATGGTGTCAGGACTCCCAGCACTGTCCATTTCAAACCACCCACGTGATGTCACTGAGCATAGTGCCCGGAAGAGATGAGGGCCATCCCACACATCCCTGACTATAATGCTCAATCTGTACAGATGTGTCCAGGTGTCACACATTGATGCTCACACATTACGGTTACGCACTTACAATTTAAAAAAAGAGGAAATATTGTAGAATATTCCCACTAAATCAAAATTGCCTCTTAATGGGAAGCAGGGGTCGTCCCCTTGGGACTCCGTATGGTCTCCTTATTCCACATTCTGCCCCTTCTTGTCAGCAGGGGTTTTCATGATTTTTAAAGAAAGAAACCCCCATGGGATGTATATGTGGACATGTGCACAGACATTGAGCTTTTCCACCCTCTTCTCTAACTATCCACATGAATACGAATTATATTTGAAAACCAGCCTTGACTAAAGTCTTCTAATGGCTTGTAACATCAATTTAATGATAGATAAAATAAAGGAAAATTACATTCTCCTTCACTTAAACACTAAGCTGTTTTAATTGTTCTACTAGAAGAATACTTATCTCTCCCTGTAATTATCAATATATTTCCATCACCCCAGGAAATAAAAGACTCCTTTCAGGGGCATTTTTAACACCTGTAAATTCCCNTTGCTTTTTATTTTTTAAATCCTTTCATTGTAATTTTTATTAGTAGTGGATACATAATGTTTGGATTAAAAATCCCTACTGCATGATTATACTGCATGTTCCTGTTTCCCACACTGAAAATGCAACGAAAATATATCTGGGTCGCAATGTGAGAATCGTGATGGGCACACCCAGGGCAGGAGAGAGCCAGAGATGTCCGTCTCCCCCAACTTTTACCTTGCAAAGGAGCATGTTGAGGGACAGAATGACACCACGATTTGCTCACATGGGGTTGTATGGACTTTTATGCTACACTAGACTGCCCCTCCGTGGCTGACCCCCTACACACACATACACACACATACACATGCATACACACATACAATGTGCAATATACGTCACAAAATTCAGCAGAAACTCTAACATTGGATATGCCCCTCAAAAATACAAAGATAGAGATTTTAATAATTATTTATTTAAGCAATACTTATTAGAGACCTAATACATGCTGGGTACCGCCATCTTGATACTAGGTATGTTTAAGCTTATTGATCTTATCGATGGAAACTCTTTTCTGTAAGCTCTCCCATTGTTAGCTTAACAGACAGCGCACTCAGAAGTAGACTTCCCAATGGTGCCCACCAGAAACTTGACTACAAGATTGCCATGAGGCTCAGATTTACACTGATGACAAAACTTGGGAATTTCGCTCTCTCCTGTTTCTTTGTTTAACTCAGGACTTTATAAAGACGACAGAGAATTCATGGGAAAAACAGAACCCTTACAGTGGAAGAAGAACACCCTGTGGACTGCTAGGCAGTTAGCTGAAACAGGACTGTGGACCATACATTGCTAAGTTTTTTTTCCCTTAAGTCATGCCGCCAATGGAAAAAGAATGGTTTTTGAATCAGACAGTGCTAGGAACATACAAAGCTCCAGCACTTACCTGCTGGGTGAGCTGCAGCAAGTTACTATACTCTGAGCCCCAGTTTCCTCATCTGAAAAAAAAATAGGAATAATCCCACTTAGCTCAGAAGGCTGTCAGGAGGTAAAATGTAACCACATATGTAGCACAGCACTCCACTGGGTAATCACCCTGCACACAGAGCTCTCTTCCCTTTTCTCTTCCCTACTCCCCAGATGGAAGGGGAGTGGACAGGAGGGAGAAAACTCACGAGGATCAAGAGGAGGAGGGGACGGATACAAAACTAAGGAGCAGGGAGATGGAAAATGAATGACATAGCTATGGGGCCCAAAGAATAGAAAAGGGAGAGGGGCACCTGGGTGGCTCAGCCAGTTAAGCGTCCAACTTCAGTTCAAGTCATGATGTTGTGGTTCGTGAGCACGAGCCCCATGTCAGGCTCTGTGCGGACAGCTCAGAGCCTGGAGTTGGCTTCGGATTCTGTCTCCCTTACTCTCTGCTCTTCTGCCACTCATGCTCTCTCTCTCAAAACTAAATAAACATCTTAAAAAATGTTTTTTAAAAGGGAGAGACTGCCAGTGAAGAGCAAGCAGGACTCTCAGAGCCTTCCTTGGGTCACTCTAACCCTCAGGGGCTTCAGAAGAAGGCCTTGGAGAAGCTTCAGGCCTTCTCTGACCTAATGATGAAGGCCACATGGTGTCACTTCACTGCATCCTACTGGTTATAAACAGGTCATAAGGATAGCCCAGCTTCAAAGGAGGGACATTAGATTCCTCCTGGAAGTCAGAGTGCAACGTCACATTTCAGAAAACATGTGGTGGGGAGGGGGCGCCTGGGTGGCTCAGGTGGTTAAGCATCCAACTCTTGATTTCAGCTCAGGTCACGATCTCACAGCTCATGGGATGGTGTCCTGCTTGGGATTCTCTCTCTCACTCTCTCTCTCTGTCTCTCCCTCTACCACTCTCTCTCAAAATTAAATAAATAAACTTAAAAAATAAATAAAAAGACTTGTGGGATTGGGAGATCACTACAAAATACAATCTATAGCTGGGGACCTGGGACCAAAACCTCTTATCTTATCTAACTCCCAGGGTGTGGTACTTAAAACAACCTGTTACAGCCTTAAGCCAAAAGTGCCTTTGTCACCGCTGAGAGAGTCGGTGCTTTGATCTGAAGTCCTGCTCCCTCAGTTCAATCCGGGAATGCCTACTCTCAGGCCGTCTGGTCAGAGGTTGGTAGATGACTTTGGCAGAGCCAGTAGGGTTGCAGTTTTCAGCATCCGTCTACAAAGGGCTCTAAATAATGCTTGGACCTAAAAAAAAAAGTCTCTGGAAATGTAACGATATGGGGAAAACATAGTGTGTCAGAAGTCCTGTAAGGAAGCAGGCCATGTACCCCTAGAACAAATGAGTCTGTAAGATCTCAGCAGTGGGACATGGTACTCAGAAGGGACCGTGTGTAAGTAACAACAGAGCACTTTCCACTGCAGTGCCCTCTCGGGATGGCGGGTCCAGCCAAGTCAGAACTTGTGCTTTCCTGGGTGGACTGTGCAAGTCTGGGGCCAAAGCTGAATGGCTTATGAGCAGAAAAAAGGTAGATGTTGCCAGTAGAGGTCCTTCATTTCTGCCCACCCCTCATGTAAATTTCAGCCTCTCCTCTAGAAAAACGGTACACTGATAATTAAAGGGTGATGTGTCACTGCCTTGGCCTTGGGCTCCAGATCCATTTCTCTGGGCATCACATTCCCTGCTGAAGTAACCGTGGATCAAGAGTGGGTGATGGTCCCCATGCTGGAGCAATGGGTTTGAGGCTCAGCGCAGGTCTGACTTCTATGGGCTTCATCCCCTGGAGTTTCCTCTGCATTCTGGAAAGCAGAGCTTTCACCTGGAAGCTTTCACCTGAATCTGGATCCATTTTTTTTTATAAGTAGGGACAGTAATAATACTTAGGCCCATATCATCGTTGTATGAATTAGAATAGATAATGCACATTGGCAGTCGGTGAACACTGGAGATCACGTTACTGCTCTCGGCACAGTGGTCAGCGTGGCATTTTCATCTCTTCCTAAATACCTACACGGCCTCCTCTCCAGCCACCATACAGTTTCAGAATGCCATAGGGTTGATCAGTGTCACTGTCACCATTACAAAACTTTCCCTGCCTACAAAGAATTTGGCTAATAGTTCTCAAATTAAATAAAACACAAAAGATAATCTCCCATCTCAGAACACACAGTGCTCAGTATTGCAGATCAGGGAGCCTGCATTCTCCTGGAGCCATTCTTTCTACCTTGGCAACAGAGGCATTTTCAAATAAATATAAATTCCAACAGGGGCAATGCCAAGACCCAATTGTGACAAAACTGCCAGCCAAGCCAGTGGAGTTATTAGGAATTATCCCTTTTTTTTAAGTTTACTTATTTAATTTTCAGAGAGGGAGGGAGGGAGAGAGAGAGAAGGCATGAGTTTGGGAGGGGCAGAGAGAGGAGGAGAGAGAATCTCAAGCAGGCTCCGCACTGTCCATGCAGGGCCAAATTCAGGGATCGAACCTACCAACCATGAGATCATGACCTGAGCCGAAGTCAGACCCTTAACCTGCTGAGCCACCCAGGTGCCCCAGGAATTCTCTCCTAAGGAGAGAATTAAATGTTGATTGAATGTGAAAACTGTATAATGCTTGAACTTCACTTACAAGCATGGTTTTCTTTAGGATTTGGGGCAAGCCACCAACTTTCAAATACCTGAATATATTCAGGAGTCAAACCACCCGGGCTTCTCTTAGGAAGAATGAGATGGGCCAAAGGGCCCCCTTGAAGGTGACCCCAAGGAGATGCCTCCCCATCCCTGCATGCTCCCCTTTGCGGATGTAAACAAGCCACGAAATGAGGCAAGACAACAGTGAACTAGCTTTGAAGCTGCTTTGTCACTCTGCTAATAGCAATATTAAATGTTTGTAGGCTTCCTTCTTCAGAGCATCAGGCTAGAGGCACAATTTGCAGAGACCCTGGTGTTTGGGAAGGGGATTTTCAAGCCTGCTCAAAGGTACCTCCCCTGCCACCTCCTCCATGGCATCATGCAAAACTCTGGTTCAAACCCAAGGCAGCAGGGACAGAGGAGGGGAAGCAGTCAGGCCAATTCTCACAGGCCAACTCACAGAGGCTGAAAAACAAGTACCTGGGTCTTACGCGTCTGCCTCTCTGGTGTTTTTGATGCCAATTTCCCATTTGGCCACATGTGCACATTTAATTAATGTTCTGCTCGTCACCTCCTGCAAGTCATTAATAATGATGTTCTGTAGATACCGGCCCATCTCAGAGCCTGCCAGAAGCACGCCACTGGCCACTATCTCCCAGGCAGTGCACTGCCGCCCACCGGCTGCTCACGTGGCCTTCCAGCCAGGTTTTGATCCACGAGACAGAGCTCAGAACCAGCTCGGTTGAATTCATCTTTCAAGTGAGATTTCCGGATGCATCCATTTCATTTCCTTCACCCACGAATGTTGTGGAGGGTTTTTTTTTTAATTCTATTAAAAAATGCAATTAAATTTGTCTCATGGAATTTGCTCTTTAAAAATCCAGACAGCTGCTTGCTCATGGTGGCATTATGCTCTTGATTCTTACGCATTTTTTTCTTCATCTCCATTCCATTACTTTACTGAGGATTAAAGACAGGCTTACCAGATGGCAAATGCCAGGATCTCTTTCCACCCCCACCTCCCATTCGGAAGACAAGTATCATATCAGCCATAATACATACCCCAGGTTCCTCTGTGCAGCTCTTGGAAGAGACAGCAATTGTTGTGTTTAAATTCATTAGCTGATGTCCAAACACAATGGGAAAACCTAAGTACTGCTCCCAGGAACTTCCTGGAAATGCTGCAACAAGTCTCTCCCCCTCGTGCCTCAGTTTCTTCATCTCCTCCATCTCACTCGCTGCCTCCACCATTTCTCAGCCATAAAGCATTCGTTGGGCTGGGAAGCAAATGAGGTAATGTCTGTGGCAAGATGGCTTGTGTGTTTCCAAAGAAAGACACCATATAAAAAGCATTCTGATTGCTAACAGTCAGAGATACTAAGGATCTGGGCTGCCTGGCTTCATAAACTATTTAACTGCCTGCTTCTTGCAAAAACTATTTTTATCAGTTAATTACACATTTTTCTTATTAAATAACAATGTCAAAGCATTTCTTGCTCATTTTCTTGTCATGATTAATTTAATCTGCCTTCCTTTATTAAAAGTCCAGTTTTCATTCTGTCGTCTTAGCCACCCTGACAGACTAGTAAAAGCCCCACGACCATTCAGCTCCTCTGATTCACATTAACCCATTCTACTTCTGCTCTTTGTTACCCTCTGAATCCCTGAAGTCGTCTCTTTCTCTCACACAAACGTGGGCCTCATGTCTAAGGAAGCATCAAACTCTAAAGAAAGGACGTTGCCCTAGTGAATGGCTTCCCTTCTCTCTTTTCTTGGGCCTTCCACCAACAGCCAAATTCTCAGAAGTAGACCAGCTTTAAAGGCAGCTCTGGGTCATATCCTGTCTGGGGAGAGACAGAAAACTCAGAGAGAGAGCGCTGCTCATGTTCAATTTCAAAGCAGGAACATGTGATGTGCCCAGGATTTGGGGGAAGGAATAGGAAGAGAAATGCCAATGCCAGTGGCATTCCCCACACCATGAGACTCTTTCCTAATATTATTTACTATTATTATTAATTATACTGATTACTAAAATAATATCAATAATATTGTTAATAATTATTAAAATAGTAATAATACCATTATGATTATATACTTAACCCCTTGACATGGAAAGGGACATAAGACATTACTTGTATGTGGTTCATGTTATTTGCTTGACTCATAGAGACAGACTAGGATTTTGAGAAGAGAGACTATAATTTTTGGACAAAGTAGTTGACCACAATAATTACAGAAATGGTAACAGAAAAAGTAATTTCATGTGATGATGATGATGATGATGATTTACCACTTGTGGTAGTAGGCAGCCTCTAAAATGCCTCCTGATATTCACTTCTCTGTGTAATCTCCTCCTCTTGAGTATGGGGTGGACTTACTGATCCACTTCTAAGGATTGGAATTCTCCATAAATGAAGAGATGTCACTCCCAAGACTGAGTCACACAAAGTCTTCTTTCTTTAATACTCTCACTTGCCAGCCACCATGGGGCAAGCTGCCCTATGAGGAGGCTCAAGTGGCAAGGGCTTGAGACACAGCCAGTGAAAAACCAAGGCCCTCGATCCTATGGTTCATGAAGAACAGAATCTACCAATAACCATGTAAGCGAGCTTGGAAGCAGACCCTCTACAGACAGACTGGAGCTCCAGCAGACAGCTTGACTGCAACCACATTAGAGGCTTTCAGACAGAAGCGCTCAGCTAATCCACACCCGTACTTCCCTTTCCCCCAGAAACTGTGCGTAAAAGATGTCTGGCATTTTCAAGCCACTACATTTTGGGACAATTTGTCACTCAGCAGTTGGTAACTAATACATGTCTCTTCCTACAGCAAAGTTAATCTAGAATTAACACTACATACTACATAAATGGAAGGAAAAAAATATTCTGCCTCCCTTTTCTTTGCCCATGAAATTATTAATCAACCAAAACCCTATTTCTTGCTAGGTCTAGTCTTAAAATCTTCTCAACACAACTCTCTAAGCAGCCATCCCCAATTAGTTGATCTGGAAAAGGAGAGAAAATCTATTTGCAGACCCCTGAACAGTTTAAAAGGAAGACCTGGAATTAGAAGATCTGATTTCTCCTTACAAGCAGAGACTTTGGGTGAATCACTCACACTCTCCGAGCATCATTTTGCTCTTCAATAAAATTGGAGGTGACCTGTCTGGGTGTTTTGACGTACAAGGAGCACAATACTCAACTAAAATAGCCTGAAGAAGATTCCTCTTCTTTCCAGTTGGTCAGCTTCAGCATATTGGCATCTCCCACTATGGCCACACGATGGTTATAGCAGCTCCAAGCCTCACATCCTGCCAAATAATGCCCCTTGGCATGAAAAGGAAGCATTCTTGTCTCCTGGTCTATACGTGAGACACAATTACTCCCAAACAACCCCCGGGAGAATTCCCCAGACATCATGTTGGTCAGACCTGGCTTACATGCCTGTTCCTAAGTAATCACTGGCAGAAGGGATCCAAAAAACCATGATCAGCTTAGACGACCACCATTTCACCAGTAAGCCCTGAAGAGGCCTCCCTTCCTTGAAGCAGATGGGCATCCAGAGAAGAAAAGCAGGAGCAAAACTTGAGCTTCTGTGCACATAAAATGAAGAGGCGCAAGTTAACGCTGGGTAAGTGTGTTGGTCCACAGTGGACAGGTTATGCTGGAGTATAACATATATGATGGCTTAACCCAACAAAATCTTATTTCCTGCTCACACTACATGCCCAGTGCAAATCAGTCAGGGCTGGGCTGACAAAGTCCGCACCCCATCAGCACAAGATCTCAGGACTGGCTGCAGCAGCATAGAAAAGCTGGAGTGGACTATCCTACTCTGTCATTTGTACTCACATTTCTTTGGCCAGAACCAGTCACTGACCCCACTTAACGACACAAGGGTGGTGAAGTCCCATCTTTCTTGTACTGCAAGGAGGAAAAATGGAACAGGAATGGCTCTGACCCCCAACAGACAAACAAAACTGTCTGCAATCACACCTTATCTCCTCATAAGATTTTAGGAGGCTCAAATGAGACAATGTATGTATTCGTTTCTCAAACATTCGGTAAACACATAAGATCTAGCAAGCACTGAGCAGGGAGAGCTCCATAAAACATAATCACCACCCTCCTCACAGACCTAACATTTGAGAAGGTAGTCAAACATCTGAATCTGAATACCAGTCAAAGTTTATTTGCCCTTTTCGTCCCCTTCCAGGTCTTCAGTGCTCGCCTCACATATTTTGTGTTCCTGTTATCGGTTTTAATTTTGCCTTCCTAGTGTTGGTTTCAAGGTCTCTGCAATGCCCCCAAGACGAGTCATGGCCAGAAAGGATGAGAGGACTGGTCTGGAGTGGCACAGTGCCCAGGGATGTGTGGTGAGAGTTATCAAGACACCTCTGTAGGTAACTCGAAGCTGTCATCTTTTCTTTGATCCCCTTCAGCTCACAGTGTTAGAAGGACCAGTTGTTACCTTATTTCTTTCCAAATCCCTTTCCATGTGGCTCTGGGGCCTCATGGGAGAGAAGATATTCTTGCTTGAGACAATTCTAACAGTTCATTCACCTCCCCCTTCCTTTAGCCCAAATTATGATTGCTGGCTTCACCCCTGTCGTGTCAGCTTCTTCAGGAAGGTACCATGACACTGTTAGAGGTGGCTAGTCTGCAGTCACAGAGAGACCCGGAAATTTCAGTGGCTTCAAACAAACTGCTTGCTAGGGTTGCCTACTCCATTCAGGTCCCTATAGAGGGTCTTTCCACGGTCTTCAGAGACCCAAGCTGACAGTGTTTTTGCATTTTCAGCCATGGTTTCTAGGCTTGCCCTGGGCATTGACAGCCTCACAAACGAGAGAGGAAAAATCATGGGTAGGACACAAGAGAGATTTTCAGTGGACTGGGTTTGAAAACAGCATCCTTCACTTCTGCCCATATACCCTGGGGGAGAGAACTCAGTCACATGACCACACCTACCTGCAGGGGAGGCCCAGAAATGTAAGTTAGCTGTGTGCCCAGGAAGAAAGGAGAACAGATTTTGGTGGACAGCTAGCAATCTCTCCCACACTCACCCACACAACTTCTTATTTTTCAACTTGGGAAAAGATGAGTTCATAGAGTATTTCTATATAGCATGATATTCTTTGGCCTGCCAAGGCAATGATCTTTCTGGGAGAGGATTCACAGACCTCACGGTGCAATTAACAGGTAGAGGCCTGACTCAGGGCCCATTTTGCCTACGGTGTGTCTTCATCTCAATTCTCGATCAGGTTCTCCAATTCTAAGCAGATAATCTTAAGGACATGAAGTGATCTAGACGTTTCCAACTTAGGTCCAAGTCAACAGATGTTCCCCACAAAAGCATCCCCCTTTTCTGAGCAGTAATAAAGGGAGCAAGGCCCATGTGAAACACATCCCACCAGCCATAAGACTTGGGCAGAGATGCCTCTCTAAGCACCTTTCATTCACTCTTTCACCAAACAAATATTTACTGAACGCCCAGTGTGTGTCAGGCACTATGTTAGGCATCGGCAATAACTACGCTGAGGAACCAGGCTGACATGATCTGCTGGACCCTATAGTCTAGATCAGAAAAAGAAAGTACACAGAAATGTAAATACATATCATCAGAAGTAATTAGAAAAGAAAATGGAGCAAAGGCAGAGAATAACAGCAGAGGCAGGAG
Organism: Crocuta crocuta; assembly: GCF_008692635.1. NCBI lineage: Eukaryota > Metazoa > Chordata > Mammalia > Carnivora > Hyaenidae > Crocuta > Crocuta crocuta. The sequence continues at coordinate 14,776,860 of NW_027533089.1, forward strand.
GGGTGACAGGTAAGTTAAGACCTGAAGGTTAAGGTACTGGCCATGCAAAGAGAGAGGAGGGAGAGGCAAGCACTCCAAGCGCAGGGCACAGCATGTGCAAAGGCTGTGGAAGGGGAAAGAGCGTGGCAAGACTGAGGAACAGAAAAGCAACTGGTATGGCTGAAAACGATGAGGGAAGAATTGGCGGGAGATGAGACTGGAGTAGTGGGCGGGGCCCGATCATAAAAGTGTTCTAGGTCTCGGTACAGACTTTGAATTTGAATCTGAATAAAACAAGAAGCCATCTGGAGCCTTAAGTAGGAGAGGGGCACGATTGCACACTGCCTTGGTCTGCTAGGATTGCCATCACAAAGGACCACAGACTGCGTGGCCCAAACAACAAAGATGTACGGTCTCACAGTGCCCAGAGGCTGGGAGTCTGACACAGAGGTATCAGGAGGGCCGGTTCCTTCTAAGAGCTGTGAGGGAAAATCTGCTCGTGGCCTCTCTGCTAGCTTCCGGTGGTTCGCTGGCAATGTATGGCATTCCTTATAGGAGGGTCTCTCCCTGCGTTTTCACATCATCTGCACTCTACATGCATCTCTTTCTCTCCACAAGGCATTCTTTCTAAAAGGAAGGACTCCAGTTGTATACGATAGGCATCTACCTTACTCCTGCTGTGAATGACCTCATCTTAACCATGTCTGCAATCACTCTATTTCCAAGTAAGGTCACATTCTGAAGTACTGGGTGAAAACTTCAGCATATGAATGGGGAGGGGGTCAGAATTCAACCCGTGACATGACCTTTCAAGGTTCCACTCTGCTCATTATGAATGGGGAGAAGGTGGAGTTGGGGTAGAGGTAGAGACGCAAGCTGGGAGGCTGGTGTCACTGTTGCCAAGGGGAGAGGTAATGTTTGCCTGGTCCAGATGTCCAAGGAGATTTACGATGTACTTTGTTGATAAAACTAGCATGACAACTGATAGACTGTATTTCATTGGTGAGGGAAAGGGGTGAATCAAGGATGACTCTTTTCTTTTCTTTAAAGGATGACTCTTAAGTTTTCAGCTTGAGCAAGAAGGAAGATGGCGATACAATTTGTGGGATGAGGAGGAACTGGGGGAGAGACATATTTTGGGGTTGAGTCCCTTGGTTTCATTTTGGATGTGTGAAGTTGAGATATGTATGAACCATCCAAGCAGATAGAACACATAGGCAGTTGTATACAAGAATCGAAGGAGAAATCTGGGCGAGAGATATAAATGTGGAGTCATCAGCATAGAGAGTATTTAAAATCACTCAAACGGTGGAGGGAGGGAGCTCTCCTCTCCCAGTACATCTTGTCCCCCACCAACCCCAGCGCTACCAACGTCTTTTATCTTGATGCTTCTGGAGGGTCCCAGACCTACTAGGGAGTTTTGAACGAGAGACTCAGAGGCTCTGTTGCTTCTCTTTGCGTGTGGCAGAGGGCAAAGAATCCTGTCCAATATGCCAACCCCTGATGTTCCACCTCGGTCTCTACACACATTCTCTAGAGCCTTGGTTTCTGGAGAAGATGAGCACTGTGCTCCCAGTTTGCTCAGGCTTCAGCAAAGAGTCCACCAGCTACACCAGAGAACACCCACACGGCCCAACGTATGTGTCCACCTAAATCATATGAGCACGGGTGGACATGCATACACACACCCCGTCCCTTCCATCGAAATGACCTACACTTTGTGAGGTTCACATGTCCCCAGAGATGATCTCATTTGCCTGCTTCAAAAGCGCTTTGGTCTGCACAGCCTGTAGCAGCAAATTTACACTTCAAAAAGCAGACAGCTTTTTCCACATCTTATTCACTTAATGGGTGAGAATGTAAAATTAGTTCCGTTGCTGATGAGGACCTTGAGCCAAATGAAAAGTGTTCATTTGTCAGCACAGACTTACAGCCTGAGACATGATTATATAGCTAATCCAATAATGGGTTTTGATGCCGAGCATTTATTTATATACAGTATGTCTTGTTATCTGTTGATAATCAGGACCTACAATTTACTCTTTCTTGTGCATGTAGTGTAAAATAGCAACATCTTCCAGACATATTGCATTTAAGTACCAACATGAGAACACATATGAAAAGCGCCATCATCAGCAAAATATTTTATTTGCTTTCTTTTAAAACTGAAAAAAAAAAAAAAGAGAACGAGTACTTGAATTCAGGCTCTTATATTTTTAAACATAAATAGTAAATAAAGTAGGAGGTCTCTCTCAAGACTAAGGGTAAAAAACAAAAAACAAAAAACCCAAAAACAAGATTTCCTTTATCATCTAGAACCACCCTTATCAAGGGATCTCTCCTTCTTATTCCCCAACAACACTATCTGCAGGTCAAATCCTACACCAATTTTTACATGTCATGATATAAACCGAAAAGATGCATAGAGAAAAGCTTCACTCTGCCACCGCCTGACTCTCTGGGTACCTGAATCTTGCTAACACTCTGCTGGTTGCAAAGATGCACATTATCACCATGTGAGCATGGAAACGGTAATAAGTATCTCAAGCAGAACCTCTCCTTAAAAATTAGTAACTTAAATATAAAACCACCACATTTCTAGAAACTCTTTCAGAGACGACACACTGCTACATTATACTGCTTCTTACCCTGTGGATGAGCGTAAATGTCTATCACTAAAATATAGGGACACTTTCAGCCTAATATAAACATAAAATGCATAAAATCCAACATTTAAAACAAGCAGGCATTTTTATAGGTATCATAGAGTATGATGCATTGTAACATATTCCAGCTATAATAAAGCCTATGGGAAAGAAAAGGCACATCAGGATTAAGTATTCTGTTAATTGCAAACGTGTAGCACACCTGCAAAATCTGTGAAAAACCCTACACTACTTGGAGAAAGTCAGTGTGAGTTCCTTCCCACACTACCGTCCCTTGGACGGGCCTAGAGAAATCCAGAACAAGTGCAGGGAGGCACCCGAGAACCGTGGTCTCCAGCTGCCGCTTTGCGCCTCTTAGTGGGCTCTGACCCACACGAAGCTAAAAAGACCGCTCAATCTGTGATATATGAGCAGAACGGGGGCAGGTGTACTTTTTTAAGCTGAAATTTATTCTGCAATAAATACTTCAATGTTGGTGCGACATGATGTTTTATTGGATTACACTCGTTTGCTAAAGAAATCACACTGGGGATAGCAAAGCTTGCGGTTTTGCGGGTAATGCGTTTGTAATGTCAGGGCTTTACACTGGAAGAGTGTTGGAGAAGGATAACAAGGCAAATTACGAAGTGGCTAAATGCATGCAAATCTATAGTATGGTAATACTTGGCCGCCTAAGTCCAAGGGGGGTTTTGCGGTGGTTGGTTCACCTAGGCTCGACGATTCATTAGGTTCTGACTCCGGTAAGGAATAAATGAATATAGCATACATTACATTCTTACTTTCGTCTCAGAAACAAATCTTTCTTGTACCAGCCAGTGTAATCTTCAGAGTTTTCCTTATATAAAACACCTCAAGAAAAATGCACCTCAGTAAGATTTACACTTTATTACTCTAATGATTCTACAAACACTACCACAATGTGATGAAAGACAGAGCAGTCCCGGACTGATTGAGAGCTAATAAAAATCAGTACTGAAAACTGAAAAGAGCACCCTTATCATCTTTCTTTCATTTAGAGCTGATTACTAGGGGATTATAATGCAATCACAGCTATGTGTGAGAGGTAGCTATGGGAACCAGTTTTAACTGTTTATCTAGCCAAAGATCTTAATTTAAGTTTGAACACTCTGATTCATTTATATGTAAGACACCAAGGAGACAAAATGCAGAAGAAACAGATGCGCACTTGTTCTTTCCATTTAACTTCATAAGCTACCAGCCAATTTGTCTTTCAGGGACAAAATTAATTTCTGATGACAATGTGAGCAAGTAATAAACGAGAAGTTCCTGTCCTGGGAAACTTGTTAATGCCATGTAATGTTCTGGAGTTATTTAGGAGGGGAAAAAAGAGATTTGCTCCTGGAGTTACGGGGACGTCTGTAACAAACTTGCCTCTGTCCCAGCTCTTAGTCACTCCTGCAGAGCTTTATGACACCTTTTCTAGAGGTTGAACTGGGAAAGTTCAAAAGAATCCATGTGGCTTACCATTTCTTTCCTACGGAGTATTTTTAAGCTGCTCATTTTCCTTCATATTCTCTCCATGATTCAGATTTGCTCATAGCACAAACCTCCAGCTCGTTGCTTCGCAGGCCCTGGTGTAGGGGCAAGGCAACTGGCAATGAGATGAAAATGAATCACAGGCCCTCCTTCGTGGAGCCCATGCCGCTGATGGAACACAGCCCCGTGCGCAGAACACTCCGTGAGCAGCTCAATGCCATGGCCAGCATTTCACGGAAGAACCCGGGATGTGTGCAAGGAAATCCCAGCAATGGGTTAAATGTGCGGTCCACTGCCATCAAGAAAGAAGGGTGATGGCATGTCTGACAAATCGCATGCACATATACTCTCAGATGAGAAATAGGATTGGTCAGCGGGCTAGGAAGCTATCTAGGCCCTCATGTCAGTGATAATAACAATAACAATGATAATACGAGTAATAAAAGGTAGCATTTATTAAATACCGCACATCAGAGAATAAGATGGACACTACACACACTATCTCATTCTGTCAGCACGACAACCCTTCTGGTCATTTTTAGGGCCATTTTATAGGCGAGACAACTGAGTCACAGAAAAATGAAGTCGCCCAATCGCCGGCGAGTGGAAAAGTCAACATTGGAACTCAGTGTGTCAAATTCCGAAACTTATATTTTCCAGCACTCTCCTAGGGCAAACCTCAGCAGTCTTATTCATCTTCGCCAGTATTATTTTCCCATCTCATTACGTATCCAGTTTTCTTAGGATCTCCAGACTCTGTTTGTCCCTTAATCCGTAGCTTCTGTGCTCTGTCTCCCCGCGACTTCCCCAGCCTGTATTTTTCTGCTCTCCGGGGGAACTCCCTACGGCATAATGGCTGTCCATTAGTGTGTTTTCAAAACCTCGCTCTCTGCCGTCCTCTGACAGTTTTCATATGCTCCACATGAAGGATCCTTTTCCAGAAATACTTTTGAAGAAAGTCTAAAGTAAGCTGAAAAGTATTACATTTTTCATCTCAACGGGGAAATGGATTTAAGAAAAGGAGAGAAGAGCCTGCAGGTCGTTCAGATTTTTAAAAGAATTCAACACACCGCTGCATTGGCACTGGGAACACATCTATCACAGAAAGAGAGCATCTGCATTTACACGCCGAAACGGTTCCCTGCGTCCTTGATCACGATAATGACTTCAAGTTCCGCTGAGCCTTTCATCCAGAGGGACGCCATGGCCCCTGCAGAAGCCGGCCCAGCCAGCGGCTCCCTCCACCACCAAGGCTCTGTCTCCTCCAAGGTGAAGGGGGAACAGCTCCATTGGGGGAAAACTGAAAAGGACCAGTGAGCATGTAAATTCTATTTCCAAAGGCAACTAAAATAACAGTCCGACTGTCCATATTTAATTGCCCCATCTGGAACTCGGCATAACAATGCAGTCCCGAAGAAACCTTCTACCAGGCATCAATAGCAACACATAAAAGAGGGGGAACGCTTTCAGGGCCTAGAGAAAGCCTTGCCCTATGAGCACCAGGACATTTTACTAATTGCCCTATTTCCGGTTTTTAAAAACGTCAGGCAACTGGGGGACATTCCCGAGGACAGTTACCACGCGTTCCCTCTTGGCCTTGGGAGTCAGTAGCACATGTGATGAGAATGAGTAAGGAAGACAGAAATGGGCTAGTTTGTGGGAAGAATGAGATCTCCCCCTAGTTTGGGGGAGAATGAGATCTAGCACAGAGCTGCTTGCTTTGCCATGAACAAGCAAGCATGTGAAACACAACAGGGGTCGCCGGCTGTGCTCAGCGGGTTCTAGAATCCAGGGTCAAAGTCCATCTCACTTACTGCACGATTGGAGTTCTCTTTCCAGCCATGCGGTGAATTCGTCCTAAGCTCGTCATACTTGTGTTCCCTACACATGCCGGCACCTCTGCCTGGAAGTCTTCTCTCCTCTTCCCCTCCTCACTCCTTTTCCACTGCCGATCAGCTCACGTGTCCTCCTCTCCAGGCAGCCTTCCTTGAACTCCCTGAAGTTGGGCAGTCTCCCTTCTGCTCTTCCATGGCATCTTATACAAATCTTGTTGTGTAATCAGTAGGCATCATTTATTGAATGCTTACTATATGCCAATCGTGGTGCCAAGTACTTTACACATAAATCTCTCTCTTCATCCTTACCATCATCCACAGCAGTATTATCTTCATTTTGTAGGTAAGAAAACCAAGGGGCAACGAGCTTGAGGTCTGACAACTGGCAAACAGCAGAGCTGGGATCTGCTTCCTGTCCCCTGCCCAAGCCCAGGCTCGTGCCCCATGGCCTCAGCACTCAGTATCCATTTCAGTGTCCCCAGCCCTCATATACTGCCAGCATTTGTAGACACACAGGACACACACTTGTTGAGCTAAACACCACCGGGGGGAAGCGTATGGAGATCTCACTGGCCTGTACTGAGGTAACCAGAGTAAGCCGGCCTTATCAGCCTGGCAATCCACCAGTGGGCTCTTCTGATTTGTCTGCACGACAACACAACTGTTTCCGGGGTTTTATGTTCCTGTTTTGTTTTGTTTTGTTTTGTTTAGGAAAAAAAAAAACCCAGGTAGATGCAGTGAAGCAGGGTCCTTGGTGTCATGTGGACACACCAGAGAATGTGCCGTCTTCCTGAATTCAGGTGTTCTTTTCACTGAATTCGGTCAAACCAGTTCTGTGTATGAACACACAAGGTGCACGGGAGAGCAAACCAGCTGTTTGGCGTCGCTGCATAATCGCTTCCGACACTCACCGCCGTCCCTCTCCGCCAATGCTGCTGCGCCACTGTGGCAGCAGCTGCCTATTTCCCCAGAGTGAGTGTGGCTGGACGCTAGGTGCGAGGGCTGTGCCGGAGAGCCCGTCCTCCTCAGGACAAGAGTTCATTCTGTCCGACAGACGGGCCACTCTGCTCATCCTTCTTCCTTCCCCACACCCAGGAATTCAAGCCCAGCCACTCTGTCTTCACAAAGGGTCTCCCCTGCGTCCTCCCTTGGTGTCCCTGCTGCTGCCCTAGCCCAGGCCTTCATGGCGTCTCCTCTGGCCTTCTGGCTCCAATTGGTCCGGGTCTTTCCGCACGCCCCCACCAAAGTATTCCTCCACAAATCACCCCTCTCTAAGCTCAAAAACTATTCCCAGCTCCCCACTGCTTTCAGAATAAAGTCTGAAGTCAATAGACATTCATACCTTCACCAACGGGTTTTAACGTACTATTCTAAACTTGTCTTCCACTATTTCCTAACTCAGCCCCTGGAACCAGTCAGCCATCTCCTCACTGGTCCCCTGCACTGGGCCTTATGCCCATCCACCCACACCCTGCCTTTTGTTCAAGGCCCAGTCCCAGTGCTTCTCGCTGTCTGGAATCCCCAGTGACCTTGCTTAGACTCTCATGCACTTCCTGTCCGCATCACAGTCACTGGTTTGGTACACCTGACTGTGGCCATACATTTTGGTTTAGCTCTGTGCAAATTTACATCCAACATCCCTGGTGAAATGATAGGCTCCTTGAGGGAGAGACCATCTTTCTCTTCTACCACTGCTCCTGAAAACCTAGGCAGTCAGGCTTTTAGTGACTGTTCCAACCCATTTAGCAATTTTTGCTCTCTCTGCACTCTACCCCAGGCATACCAGAGTCCTCGTAATTCCCCAAATGAGTCATTCCCCCTCATTTTTACAGGTACTCACACAAGATGTTCCTTCTCCCTGGACCTTTTCACCACCCATCCTGTCCCTTCCTCCAGCTCCCTTTTCCTGGAAAGGGACATGGCCTCAGCTCAGATGTCTCTGATTCTAGAAAGTCATCCCTCATCCTGCAAGACCAGATAAGGGTTGGTTCACCCAGCAGCTGTGTTAAGTCCTATCAGCTTGTCATGCTCTGTGTTACTTAGGACTCTGCTTATATGTAATGGAAAAACAACTCAAACGGGGGGAAAGAGAGAATTTATTATCATAGTTAACTGCAATGGATGGGGCAGAGCTAGACTCAAAGTGCATGGTCAATTTATAGTCTCTCTTGGTCTCTCCTTGATCTCTTTCTCTTTTTCTCTAACTACTGGGTCAGCTTCACCCTGTGTGGGCCTCATCTTCTATGT
>NW_027533089.1:14785701-14842011 GCF_008692635.1 Crocuta crocuta
GAGTAAGGTTGGGGGAGAACCTGACTGCAGAGGGTACTGGGTTTACATCATCCCAATGACCTCAGAAGCAGCAGAGCAGCTTTCTCCTGGCAGCCACATATTAGACCCCAGGGAATTACTCCCATTGGCCTGGCTTGGGTTTACATGTTTATTCCTAAGATAATCACTATGGCCACAGGCACATATCACCTATCCCCAACTTCCCACGGTTTTGTGAGGGTGGACAAGTACTCTGATGCGTGCTCTTTCCAGACCACTTGAAATTGGAAAAGAGAACTTCCCCACAGGAAAGAGAAGAGTGTTGCCAGGAAAAAAGGAAGGGAGAGATGGTGGATAGATGAAAACAATGTATCTTCACTACACAGCTTCTGTCTGCTCCCTCCATCTATGAAAGCTACCTTAGGATGTTACTGTACCTTAGCCACTATCTGCCTTTGATGTACGGCAGGCACATGGAGATATTCAATAGTATTTGATAAATGTATGAATGAATGAATGTTCTGAGTGCCAAATACCTTGAGTTCTGGACAAGGAAACACAGTGTCATGTTCAAAAAGTTTAGATGTGCATATAGGGGCCATTGGCTGCTGCTTTGCTTTCCCAGCCAGTGCAATAGTGGCTACAAATGGGTTCTTGAAGGATCTATGTGGGCTGCCCAACAGATTCATAAAGTGTTCCGAAGAAGACCCAAAACTTAGCTTACATCTGGCAGGATATGAACTGAAGGTCAGCCACCTGCCCTCTTAGGCCTGAGTTCATTCACTACTGTGATCATAAAAACATCCAGAGCTGCATGTTACCAAGAAACAGGACAACAGAGGAGAAGCTTCAAGAAAATCAACAAGAAGATTTCTTCAGTTCTCATCAGACGGGAGTAAAGAGAGCTAGTAAGTGAGTTGCTTTATTTGATCATCCTGTTAGTATATTCACACAATGTAAGAATAATTCCATTCCGCAATTACAGTATATATGTCATATATCCCTGTTAGATGGCAAACTCTTCACAGAGAAGAACCTTGTCTTTATCTCCATGTAATCCCCACAGTGATCGGCATGAAAAAAGGACTCACAAAGAGGAGGCTGGAAGTAAAGTACCCATCTGGGGTTTTTACAAACATAATTTTACAAACCTAGCTGCAATGAGATCATGACTTTCAGAGACAGAATCACTATCTTGATTGATTCATTGCTTCCAAACGAACTTCATTTCTAATGCTGGAGTTCCTTTGATCTCTTTATAGGTTCTATAATTAAGGTAAACAAAAATGCTTTTATAATCTATTTTAAAAATGTAGGTCTTACCCATTTTTCTGTCACCTGCCAAAAGCCTGCAGTCTTTTATAATAAATTAGATACCATAATATAGCAAATGTGGCGATCATATCCAATGGCACATTATTAAATAATGTTGGCCAAATATGTATGTGCATGCGCACGTGCACACATAAACACACACACACACACACACCTTTGAAAAATAAATTCCTTTAGAATTCCTGTTGGATAGGATAAAAGAAAGTCATATTCTTAGTCTTAGAATGTTCATAACAAATTTTGGGATAAACTTTAAATTCTTAAATTCATTAAAAATTTTGGGTCATCACTAAGTAAAGTTTGTTGCTAAACAATTGCTGATATTGTTATCTATTTTACTTCTCAAAACCTCTGTTATTATTTGAACCTAAAATGGCAACTTTTTTTTTAAGAGTTTAAGTAACCTCCATATATCTGACATCGACCTTGAACTCACCACCCTGAAATCAAAAGTTGTATACTTTTTTTATTGTTATAAATACAATTGATATATTTAACTAGTAGCTATCTTTCTGTCTGGTCTTCACATTATTCTCTCCCCAAGCTTCACAACTATAATAAACACATCTTAAGCACATTGTAGCCTTCTCAAGCACAACTTTAATCATGTACTGCTCGTCAAAATCTTCTGGCTGAGCAAATCCAAATACCTTAGCTAACATTCTGGAACTTTCACAAGGTTCCATCTCCCTTGCTAACAAACCTTGTCCCTCCCTGCTACGTTCTCTGCTTACCTCGCTGACCCAGCCACCAAACACTGAACATGGCAGCCTCCCCCTCTTGGCCACAACATTCTTTTAGTCCGTCTTCTCCACCAATCCAACTCCTATTCTTTCTTCAAAAGTCAGAGTACAGTAGCCCCCTCCTCCACAGGAGGATACATTCCAAGGCTTCTGATGGGTGTCTGAAACCACAATATCAAACCCTGAATATACTATGTTTTTTCACCCATGCATACATCCCTATGATGAAGTTTAACTTATAAATTAGGCACAGTAAGAGGTTAACAGCAATAATTATAAAATACAACAGTTTTAACAATATACTGTAATAAAAATTATGTGAATATGGTCTCTTTCAAAGTATCTTACTGTACTCACTCTTGTGATGAAGGGAGACAATTAAATGCCTACCTGCTGAGATGAAGTGAGGTGAAGGATGTAGGCACTGGGACACAGCGTAGTTACTACTGACCTGACATTGGCTGGGAAGTGAGGATCATCTGCTTCTGGACGGTGGCTGACCACAGGTACCTGAAACCATGGAAAGTAGAACCGCAGCTGAGGGGAGACACCACTGTATGTTTTACAGCCTTGGGCTGCCTCCGTGAGCTGCCAGGACTACAGACAGCTCCTGACCTATGGAACCATGATCCTGCAGGCTGGCCTCAGACTTAGCATGCAGGTACTGACATGCGACCTGCTCCCTGTTACCTCTAACGTCTTCTGCATATATTTTTCAATTTCGCTGGGTCAGAGTATATTGAGGGAAGGAATCTTATATTTGTTTGCATTCCCTTTACCACTTTGCCCAAAAGTGAAGCGGATTTTCAACATATATTTAACATTTTTTCAATTTCAGATGCTCTCCTCACATGTCCAAAAAGCATTAGGAGAAACAGTCTAACTTTAAACCACTTAGCTGTTGCCCCTGTAATTCAGGATAGGTGTGAGCTCTGAAGAGAGTGGGGTTCTAGTTAAGAACTAGAGTGGGGTTTTAGTTAAGAAAGTTCTCTTCTGAGAAGCGATTCCTTCACAGAGTGTTGGGCTCTGGGTTCACTTAGGGAAGGAGAGGGCAGGATAGAAAAAGACAGTAGTCTCCTAAATGGCTCTCTCACTGTCACTTCATTGTTTACTTTGAGGTGGTCTTATACCCAGGACAACAGATATGTCCATATTCAGATTCAAACTGAAAAAGAATAGAGCTTTTGAACAGGCAACTCTAGTTCATGAGTGTGTCCTGAGCACCAATATCTGCCTCCCCTTCTTCCAAAGATCCTAGGGAAATTACAGAAAAGAGACGTTTTAAAATAAGGAAACCAAACCTGTTCAGGAAAAGTGGGATTGCCACGTCAACAGGCTAGAAATGGAGGAATTCATGGAAGACAGCACATGGGACTGGGGTGACAGAGAAATGAAAAGTGAAAAACACAGCAAGGAAATCCTGGACAAGTTCCAAGTTCAGAGGCAACACATGCAAAGCTGGAGGGGGGAGGGGGAGGTGGCGGGTGGGGAGTGAGAAATCATAAGAGCAATTAATTAAAAGAACTACATTTGGAACAGCTGAACCAATGAGGCAAAGCACTCCCCACACCCTAGGCTTGCAGATCAGCTAACAATTAATAGCTTTTGCCTTCTGGGTGAAGCCTAGAGAATTATTCCCTGGAGAAGGGGAATGATCTGCGTAGAGCAGGGCCCTGTACTGGGGCTGGGCACTGAGGTAGAAGCAGAGCAGAGCCAGAGACAAGTCTGGACTTCTGTCACAGCGGCCAGGGAGGAAACAGTAAAGCAAAGTGCTCTTCCTTGAGTAGGATGGCCCATCGTCCTGGATTGCCCAAGTATGTTCCAGTTTATGTTATAATCGCCAATCAATAAGCAGTTTTCCTTTTTTGCTCAGAAAGTCTCGGGTTTTTTGCCATTGGTGGGGTTTTTTTGTTTGTTTGTTTGCTTGCTTGTTTGTTTATTACAGAGAAAGTTTGGTTTTATTTACAAGGTGGTGGAGGTGAAGGCAGACTGAGAAACAGAATGTGTGGACCCACAGAAGAGAAGAGGAGGCATGAATGTCAAAGCCCAGAGGAGGTGATGAGGGAAAGGAGCCAGATTTGAGGGAGAGAGTGGCCAGAAGCAGGGACGAGGGGAAGAAGCCTAGAGGGTATGACGCCCAGTCTGGGACTTTTTGCAGACCCCAGCGGGACAGGAAGCCTGGCCCAGGAGGCTACAGCTGTCTTAAGATGCAGGTTTTATTCTTATTCAGGTATGATGAGATCAACAAATCAGGAGATGGCTGCTTGCAAGGAACCAAGCTCCTGCTGCCCACGGTCCTGAGAGAGCCAGAGATTCCAGGTTCTAGAAGTTCTGCAGCCTCATATCCTTGTTCTGACCCCTCCGAGCCAGGTCCAGCCGCTGCTCCTCTTCCTGGGTGAAGTCTACAGCCACATGTGTGAGTGTCACCAATTCCAGGGCCTCGTCTGCCAATGGCTGGGCAGCCCATGGTGGCTAGGGACAGGCAGCCAAGTTTACCAAATGTCTCAGTTATTGCTCCATTTGAGTAATAAATTATATAGTCATCTTCTCCATGAGTGAAACATACTGAAGCCATGTTTCTCACACAGGAGCCCAGGCACTATGCATGAAGTCAGTCCTCCCCAGGGTGGTCTGCCTGGGCAAATCATCATCGATGCAGAGGGCATCATTTGGGCAACACAAGACATGGATGCCATGATTAAAAACACAATTCCAAATGGGGGTTCTGACCTTGCTTGCCAAACTAGATATTCAAGAATCTGCAATTGATATATTTTTTTAATATTTTTATTTATTTCTAGGAGAGAGAGAGAGAGAGAGACAGTGTGAGCAGGGGAGGAGCAGAGAGAGAGGGAGATACAGACTCTGAAATAGGCTCCAGGCTCTGAGCTGGCAGTCAGCACAGAGCCCAACGCGGGGCTCGAACCCACGAACCGCGAGATCATGACCTAAGCGAAAGTCTGACGCTTAACCGACTAAGCTAACCAGGCGCCCCTGCAATTGATATTTTAAAAGATTATCATTAAAATGAAAACCAAATTTGAAAATTGTCTTAAAGGACTCACGGACTACTAAGAATATATATGGAGACACATTCTTTTTTAAAATATTTATTTAAATTTTAGTTAACATACAGTACAATATTGGTTTTGGGGTAGACGTCGGGGATTCATCACTTATATACAACATCCAGTGCTCATCACAAGTACCCTCCTTAGTACTCATCATCCATTTAGCTCATCCCCCCATCCACCTCCCTCTATCAATCCTCAGTTTATTCTCTATCATAAAGAGTCTCTTGTGGTTTGTTTCTCTCTCTCCTCTTTTTACCCCCTTCCCATACCACATAGGAGTGATATCATATGGAATTTGTCTTTCTCTGGCTGACTTATTTCACTTAGCATAATACACTCTAGCTTCATCTATGTCATTGCAGATGGCAAGATTTCTTTTTTTTTTTTTGATAGCTGAGTAATATTTCATGGTATATATATGTGTATATATATATATGTACATATGTATACACACACACAAACACACACACATACACATATGTATACACCACATCTTCTTTATCTATTTATCAGTTGATGGACATTTGGGCTCTCTCCATAGCTTGGCTATTGTTGGTAATGCTGCTATATACATCAGGGTGTATGTACTTTGAATCTGTGTTTTTGTATCCTTAGAGTAATACCCAGTAGTGCAATTGCTAGATCCTAGGGTAATTATATTTTTAGTTTTTTGAGGAAACTCTATCCTCTAAAACAAGAGCATAATGTATCCAATAACCAAAAACAAGGTGTTGTTTCTCTTAAAGTGCTCAGAGAACAAAATAAAAGTTCTTGAAATAGAAAAACATAATGTCTATATCAGAAATCCAGTGGGTAGTCTGCATAACTGAATGTGTTACAGATGACAAATGGAGGTCTGGCAAACTCCAGGAAATCTTTCAAAATAAGATAAGATGGCAAATAAGAAAGATAAAAAAATATAAGAGATCAGGCTAATGGAATTCTAGAAGTAGAAGGCAGAGCCTACAGAAGGGAGGAAATAACCAAAGACATAATACAAGAAAAGTTTTCCAAACTGAAGAGAATACATGAGTCTTTAGATTTAAAAAACCCACTAAGTGATGAGTAGTATGAATGAAATTTAAAAAAAAAAAACAAAAAACATTGTAGGATATATCCTAATGAAACTTCAGAAATCCAAAGATAAAGAGAAAATCTCAGATTTCCAGAGAGAAAATATAGGCTATCACAAGAGAATAAAAAGATTGAATTGACATTAGATTTCTCATTAACAACACTTGATACTAGAAAGTAAATGCCTTCAAAGGCAGTAATGCCTTCAAAGTTCTAAGAAAAACTTTCAAACTTAAAGTTCTATAACCAACCAAACTATAAATATAGAGTGGGTGCAAAATAAAGATTTGCAGAAATGCAGAGGCTGCAAAGTTTGCACCATGAATTCTACATGAAAAATAACTATTCAAGATATTGAATAGTTCTATAAGTTCTAGAAGTTCTACTTCTAGAAGCAGAAAAACAGACAAAAAAGAATCAAAATAGAAAGCCACACGAGATAAAAGAAAGAGTGTAGTTCTAGAAGTTCTACTTCTAGAAGCAGAAAAACAGACAAAAAAGAATCAAAATAGAAAGCCACACGAGATAAAAGAAAGAGTGTAGTTGAGCCAGAAGAAATGAATAAAGCTAAAAAGACACTTTAAAAGAATCAATGTGGGGGCACCTGGGTGGTTCAATTAAGTGTCTGACTTTGGCTCAGGTCATGATCTTGCGATTTGTGAGTTTGAGCCCCACATCAGGGTTTGTGCTGACAGCTTGGAGCCTGGAGCCCGCTTCAGATTCTGTGTCTTCCACTCTCTCTCTCTTTCTGCCCCTCCCTTGCTCTCTCTCTCTCTCAAAAATAGACATTAAAAAATTTTTTAAAAAATAAGAATCAATTTGACTTTAACAGACTCAGAAGATTGTCTTTTGAGGGAAACAGGCTGGCAATCCAGAGTTAGTCTGTTACCCCTTAGGTCCAACCACAGACTTATTGGTTTGCAGTGAATAATATTTGCACAATTGCAGGACTATTTTTGTTGGTTTTTAATCAAATTACAAACCAAGTGCAGAAAACATAATCACAAAACAAAATGCAAATATAAATTTTAACAAGGTGAAAATGATATAATTAATCAAAACTGGGAGAAAAGAGAAGAGTTACAAAACAGTATAAGGACACTAATGTAATTCTTCATAGCAGGAAATTAATAGAAGTTTAATTTCAATAAATCAAGAGGCAGAGGTTTGAATATATATTAATTAAAATTACAAAGTATTCTTGGTAATAACTAAATATAACTAATAAAACCTGATAATGAAGTGGATGAGAAGAAGTGAGTAATATTGCAATTGCCCTGAAAACTTCATATTCTGTATCGAGGAGTCAATAGGTACTACCCACAGTGACCAATCAATAGTAGAAGTACACTGTTTAGAGTTCAAAATCGTAGCTATGATAAGAGTTAAAGACAGAAACTTTTAACAGTGATTACCTAAGAATGACTCGTTTTATATTACTCCACTTTTTACTATTCTTTCCATGTGCTTGTATGACTTTTCTGATTTAAAATAACTAGTTTAAAAGCTCTGGCTATGTGCCCTTCACAATGCACAGACCAAAAGGAAGTATCTCTTTTGAAATACTGTTTTGCAAAGATTAGTCCATCCATCAAATTGGAATTATTCATTTTAGCCATAAGGAAAGCTCGTCACTGTCTGAACAGCCTGCTCTCAGTGGGCTGTGCGGAAGAATGACAGTATTTGGAAGGCTTGGACCCCTTTCCATAGCCAGCTTATGTCCAGCAGCCTTCCATATTAATGGGGTGACAGGGACAATCACCAGCCACGGGATGGTTCTCCCGGTTAGAACCATCGGAGGGGTGTTGCGTTCTTGTGCAGGCATTATCACGCTGGAGTAGATATGGACAAGATTATCATCCCCGTGTTATAGATGGTCAAATGGGAATACGGAGAAGTAATGGACATGTCCAAACTTAAACTCTGCTATCCTTATTCCCTCACAGTCTCTCAGAGGGAAGGAAAGGATTTTTACACTGCTCAAGGCAAGGAAATAAAATGGCTACAGCATCTATTTACTGGATGACAGTGAAGTTGATAGGAAAGCCGTCAGCCTTTACCACCTATGTGCTTTCAAACCACAACAAATTCAATTAACCAAAGCTTGGAAGGGAACAATAAAATAGTCCCCTTTTTCAGTCTAATAGCTTGATCTCAACAATGATTTCAAAAACCAGAATATTCTTCTGTAACTTAAGGTGACCTCACTGAAATGAAAACATGTTTTAGACATAAACAGTTTATAATTATTCATTGACCAATTACGTCGCTGGTGCATTATCCAGGACTTTTGCAATTTTTTTATCTTATTAAATTTTTTTTAATGTTTATTTATTTTGGAGAGAGACAGTGCAAGATTGGGAAAGGGGCAGGGGGGTGGGGGACAAAGCACCCAAAGCAGACTCCGTGCTGACAGCACAGAGCCCAATGCAGGGCTCGAATTCATGAACTGTAAAATCAACACGTGAGCTGAAGTTGGACACTTAACCTACTGAGTCACCCAGGCGCCCCTACTTAATGTTTTTAATTGTATACTTTGTTTACTACCTTTTTCCAGTCACACTTTCCTCAAACATCATTGCTATTTGCCCCATTAAATTTTTTCACTGAAAAAAATTCACTAAGTTTGTGGTATTTTCTGGGAATTTCATCTCCCTATGTTATGCAAAAGAAAGAATCAACAAAGGAAAGAATCCGTGCTGGAAATATTTTTTCACAATCATATCAAATCGGAATAGCATTTATTAACTTGAAAATAAATCTTGATCCTTATCAAGGGAAATTTTTTTCTCTTTTTTGACTGTGAGAAAGTTTTCTTTAATAGTTTTATAATAAAAATGCAGTAGGAATGTAAAGGTAGTGCATATATTCCCTAAAACAGAACTGGTGACTCTGCACAAACAAACAAAAAGTCTGTAGTTGAACAGACAAGATCTATCTAAAAATAAACTAATATACCAATAATAAACTAAAAATAAACTAATCAGCCAGAGCTTGGTAGGTCATTTTCTGACCCAGGCCTCTGCCATTCCTACCTCCCTTACTCCTGAGGGAAGATTGTTGGCTTCACAATGGAGCCCATGACCGGGTCGCGGTGAAATGGACTTTGCCTTCCTTTGCAATTCAGCTCCACTTTGCAAAAATGAACAGGCTATGGAGGGTCTAAAGGTAAGGAAAGAATAAGGGCAGCGGATATGTCTGATGGTAAAGCTGACACAGGTACTGGGCAGAAGAAAGAATATGCTTCCCTTGGCCTGAGCATAGCTGAGTCTTGAGTGGGGATTTCCTGAGGCTAAGAGCTTGCAAACAAGAAAGCCACGGGGCTCCAGGAAGGCATGTTCTTCCTCCCCATCCCACCACACCCCCACCCCCAGAGCTCTCCTCTCACATCCTCGTGCTCCTCCTCCATCTCCGAACCTAAAACTTCACTCCTCAGGAAGGACGTCTGTGCTTTACTGGAGCCTCCTTCTAAATGCAGATGGCCTGAAGCACTAGCAAATGAGGCTGGTGCCCATATCCTCCGGGATGAGGTTATCAAGTCGTCTTCTCCCACATAAATTGTAAAAGACAATGGGCTGGACAGGGAGAGGGGGAGTTTGATGCCTGAGGAGATTGGAACAACGTGTCTGGAGCTTAAGGACCCGCCCAGTGAAGGGAAATGGAAGGAAAATGACATACACCGAACACATGTTCCCTGGCATCTTTTGAGGTACTTTACATACAGCCTCACAGGGGCCCCATGAGCAGAGATTACTGTTCCCATTTTCCAGGCAAGAAACTAAAGGCTCAAAGAGGTTTTGTAACTTGCCTATTTCAATCTCTTGTTACCGTGTAACAAACTACCCCAAAATTTAGTGGCTTCAAGTAAGAATGTATTATTTCTCACAATTTTGTGGGTTGATTGGAGCTCAGCTAGACAGTTCTGATGTCTCACTTGAGCCTCAGGTGGCAGACAGGGCTGGAACATCCAAATGCCTTCCTTCCATGACTGGTGCCTTGCTGGGAATGGCCACAAAGACCAGAGGCAAATAGGACAGATACTGGGAAGACCAGGCCTCCCTCTTGCCATGTAATTTTAGGGCCTGTTTCTGTCTCTCTTTGCATGTTCTCTCGAGCAGCAAAGCCAGACTTCTTACATATAGCACAGGGCTTCCAAGAGAAGGAAGCAGAAGCTGTCCATTCTCATACAGGCCAGGCTCAGAACCGCCAGCATTATGCCCACCATTTTCTATTGGTCAAAGCCAGTCATGAAACCAGCCAATCACAAAACCAGGTGATGCAGCATCACCTCTCAAAAAGAGAATGATAAAAAATGTGCAACTACTTTTAATCTATCATGCTGCGCAAGGTTGCACGGGGGCCGCAGACCCAGAGTATCTGACCAGCCTTGGTACTCCCGGAGCAGTAGAGTGCGGGCCGGGGTTGATGCTATGATGGGGACTCAGGGCTGTAAAGGAGTTTGGAGGTGGGGAGGGACGCAAGGCAAGGGCAACAATGAGCGGCTGGGAGAGGAACAGCTACCTAACCTAAGGCTAAGAATCCTTCTGGACTCAATTGATGAATACAGTGTTATCCGTCTGGGCCAAGGCTTCAGAGCCGACTCAGATCTTCAGAGAAGATGGTAGAATCAACGGCACATCGAGCAAGCATTTTCAATAAATGAAAATGTCCAGTTTCCATCTCCACTTGAGAAGCCATCGATGGCAGGTGAGGCAGAAAGTTGTGCAAATGCGTCCGATCCTATTCTGTGGGTCCTGAAACACCGGACACATCCTACAATCACACTCATTCACCTTCTATCTGGAGGGCAACCTTTTGCTCCATCTTCAACTCATTCACTTATTTATTTATTCACACAACAAATTATTGTTGAGCACCTACTATGGGTCAAACCCTGTTCCGTGGGCTGGGGATACAGCCGTGAGCATAAGAGAAAATCCTGACCTCCGTGGAGCTTACAGTTTTCAGCGAAAGTGACAGGGTCATGCACAAAATAAATAAATCATGTACTGTTTCATATGGAGATACAAATGGAGCTAGAAACTGTGCATTGGGGGTGGGGGTAGGGGGCAATTTTCTTTAAAACGGAATCCGGAGGAGGTCCCAGAGAGAAAGTGGTAGTTGAACAAAGATGTGGAGAAGGTGAGATATTGAGCTCTGCTCAGATCTGAGAGAAAAACTTTCCAGACTAGGGGAGGGCAAAGGCAAATTCCTGACACAGAGTGTGCCTGGCCTCCTAACTGTGTTCAGAAGAGGGGGCAAGAGGAGCGTCTGGGTGGCTCAGTCGGTTAAGCATCCAACTTTGGCTCAGGTCATGATCTCACAGCTCATGAGTTCGAGCCCCACGACGGGCTCCCTGCTGACAGCTCAGAGCCTGGAGCCTGCTTCAGATTCTATCTCCCTGTTTCTCTGTCCCTCCCCTGCTCATGCTCTCTCTCTCTGTCTCAAAAATAAGTAAACATTAAAAAAAAAAGAAGAACAGGAGGCAAGGGTAGAGACATTCATTCTCTGAGTCATTAACTTGACAGTACTTATTAAATGCCTCCTGCCCACCAGCATTTCCCTCAGCCCTGGGTATACAACAAAGATACACAGGTCGCTACCCTCAAGGAGCTGACAATCCAGAAGGGGGGACAGACAAACAAAACCCGTGACATGGCATTTAAAAACGTGATGATGGGTATAAGCAGCGTCTTTGCAGGCAAGCTGCTCGGCTGAGCTGAAAATGTCTGTTCTCAGTCCATCTGTTGACAGATCAGAGAGACAAGGGTTGTGTTTCGTACTTGAAATAGAATCTGCCCATATCCTCAGATATTACAGAATCATAATTTTTATTAAATGCAAATTTTATTACAGCACTTTCAAGCAAAAGTACTGGGTAAACTGCATAATATAATCACCATATGACTATCACTTTGAATTAGTATTGCAGATACTTCTAACTACTTAATTATTTATTTTTAAAATATATTCCAATATTTTAATTATGTTCAGTTAAGTGTACTTGAATATTTGCGGCACTCTGCATTATTTATATTAGAGAAAAAGCAGCCTAAATCAACTTGCTCTGGCATTCCATAATTTGTGCTTGCACATCTCTAAAATAGATTTATATATAGCTATCAAACGGTTATTCCGGATATGCTATGATTTTAAATTTTTATCTGAATTTTATTTTAATGTACCACAAAAATAAAATTTATTGGTTTCTTTATACTAGGAAGTGTCTTATCTGATTATTCATATTCAATATTTGTGGAATACTAACTAGGGCCGCACACTCTTCAATTAATACAAATGTGTACATTTCCAAGTCACCCAGCCTAACCCCCAGCCCGCTCCACCCCTTGCCGCATTCCTGGAAATATTCCAGGTTTGAATGAACCAAAATCTCTAGCAGCTCAAGGGTAAAGAGTGAGGGAAACTGTATCAGCTTAGAACAACACCGTCACAAACAGGGAGAGGTGAGAAATTAGAAGCCCCAGGGGAATTTACTATGCTGCATGATGGAGCCTAGCATATCACTGCTTATGAGGAAGACGCTGGATGGGAAGCTTACACAGACGTGGGCTCTGCTATAACTGGCCTGAAAAATAATGAGGGCTGCTTTGTTCTTTGGTATCTGTCCAATGCCTCTCTTAGTTTCTAAATTCATTTAAGAGTGATTTCTGTATAAAGGATAAAAAAATATTAAAGTTACAGTATTTCAATAACCCTCTTTATGTCCTACAAATCCAATGGACAGACGCCCACTAAAGAGATTACAGTTTGAATACTTAATCCCAATTTGGATGTTTTAAAACAAGGCAAACCTGGCCTTAAATGCAATGCGTGCAATTTAGCTAAGTATAAAATATTAATGCACAAACATGACTATAGATATAGCCAGAGAATCTGGCAGGTGGAAACCACCTGATTCCCACCTCTGCACATTACTCTCCCCAATCAAGGGCTGGGTGAATAATGAACATGCCCATTCCCAGGTCAAAAGTACAGGTGGCTCGTGACGGATCATCTCAAAGTCTGGGCAGGGAGAGCTGCTTAGAATGTAGTCACTTCAAAAACCAGGGCTAGGTTACTAGTAGCTTGGGGTTTGGTCTCCCAATCTCTCCTGCTTCCCTCAGATTCTCTCTGTAAAAGAACCAGTGGGGTCTTAATACTTAGGGGTGTGGTTTGTACGCAGGGCAACATGGAACAGTATCACAAGCGTGGGCTCAGGAGTCAGATTGCCTGGGTTCAAATCTCACCTCCACCATTTGTTAGCTGAGCCACCTTAGATAAACTGCTTCATTTCTCTGTGCCTCAGTTTCCTCGTGTGACTGAGAAAGTCATGTAAGGTTGTCAGTGTAAATTTGTAAAAGGAGTCATGGTATAAAGTCATTTTGAGAATTCAGTCAGAACTAATAAATGAATTCAGCTAAGCTGCAGGATACAAAATGAACATACAGAAATCAGTTGTGTTTTCATACACTAATACTCAGCTATCAAAAAGAGGAATTTAGAAAAAAATTCCAAATTTACAATTGCCCCGAAAAGAAGAAAACAGCTGGGAATAAATTTAACAAATGAGGTGAAAGACCTGAGCTCTGGAAACTATAGGATATTGATGAAAGAAATTGGAGACGACACAAATAAATGAACAGATAGTCCATGCTCGTTAACTGAAAGAATTAATATTGTGAAAATGTCCATACTACTCAAAGCAATCTACAGGTTCAGTGCAAACCCTATCAAAATACCAATAGCATTTTTCACACAACTATAACAAAAATGCTAAAATTTGTATGGAAGCACAAAAGACCCTGAATAACCAAAGCGATCTTGAGAAAGAAGAACAAAGCTGGAGGTATCACACTCCCTGACTTCAAACTGTACTACAAAACTGTGGTAATTAAACCAGGATGGTACTGCCACAAGAAAAGACACAGAGATCAAGAGAACGGAATCCCAGAATAAACCCATCCTTATATGGTCAATCTATAACAAAGGAGGGAAGAATATACAATGGGGAAAAGACATTTGTCTTCAGTAAATGGTGTTGGGAAAACTGGACAGCCACATGCAAAAGAGTGAAACTGGACCACTGTCTTATACCATATACAAAAATTAATTCAAATGAATTAAAGACTCGAATATAAGACCTGAGGACATAAACTCCTAAAAGAAAACACAGGCAGTAAACTCTCTGGCATTGGTCTTGGCACTGTTTGGGGGGGATCAGTGTCCTCAGGAAAGGGCTACAGAAGCCAAAATAAATAAATAGAATTACATGAAATTAGTGAATTATTGTAGGGATCATTTTGTAACATATAAAAATACCACCTCACTATGATACATACATGAAACTAATAGGATACTGTATGTCAATTATACTTCAATAAAGAAAAAAAGTAGTTTTTATTGCATCTTGCATGCATGAAATACAGCCGGATTAACACTAAACCATCCTGCACACCTAGAAAACTGGTTTAAGGTTTAACACAACAATCTGTACAACCTGAACCACAAAACTCAGCGGGCAAAGGCCCCAGTGGACTCCAGAGAACCGCATTCGCTGGTGCTGGAACAAGGTCGTTAAGGGGGAAGCCTGGTGCCCGATGTGTGTGGTGACTTACCATAATCCCCGAAACGCTGTGGCTACACAATCGCCTCAACTTTTTCTGGGGTGGCTGGCGCCCAGCGGCGATCTCTGGGCATCGGCAGCAGCGCAGGCCCGAGTACTTTCCTGGGTGCAGCTGCCCCCAGCCACTGCTCGGGGAGACCCTCCAGCAGAGGGGCCGAACAGCCGCGGTCGCTCAGAAGTAAGGGTCGGAAAAAACAGCCACATCCGAGATAAACTCAGGAGGAAGGTGCCGCCTGGCAACTTGACAGCTTGGTCACGGACAGTGTAAAAGCGGGGAGTGGATGGAAGCTGGAAACAAAGGACACGTGCCCAATTGCCGATCGGGAAGAACACAGACAGTTCCGATACTAGAAACGAGCAGCTGGGTGACGCCATTTTCCCCCCTCACGCGCTTGCGCGCACACACCTACAAGCGCCACAACACCCCACCCCAGTAAGCTAAGCAGCGCCATCTAGTGGAGAACAGAGACATTACACTAAGCCCCGCCCAACTGGGCCTACCTCACCCTTTAGGAACACAAGTCTCTGCCTACTTAGTTTATCAACTATAAGCTGCTTCATAGTTTCACTTCTAGGGGAAAACGATGTAATTTCAATCCTATCTCAGTCTGTTGCCTGGTCCATCTATTTAATTTTTTTCCTTTTTTTCATTTCTTTTCTTTTTCTTGAATACATAAAGAGAAAAAATTTACTTTTATTTTCAATTTTTATTAAAAATATTTTTCTTTAATTTTTTTCTACTATATTTTTTACTTTTTTGTATATTTTTCCAATTTTATTTTACTTCCATCATTTCATTTTATTCTATTTCATTCTATTCACTTTTTCAAGTTTTCAAACGTTTTCCTTTTTTTCTTTTTTTTCCCCTTTTTTCTCTAATCTGTCAAGCTCCCTTCAACAACCAGACCAAAACACACCTAGGATCTAGCATCATTTATTTGATTTTTTAATGTGTTTTTTAACTTTATAATTTTAATTATTTTTTTACCTTATTAATTCCTTTTCTTCCTTCAAAATGATGAAATGATGTAATTCACCCCAAAAGAAAGATCAGGAAGAAACTACAGCTAGGGACTTAATCAACACAGATACAAGCAAGATATCTGAACCAGAACTTAGAATCACAATAAAGAATACTAGCTGCGGTTGAAAATAGATTAGAATCCCTTTCTTTAAAAAAAATTTTTTTTAATGTTTATTTATTTCTGAGAGAGAGAGAGAGCAGGGGAGGGTCAGAGAGAGAGGGAGACACAGAATCCAAAACAGGCTCCAGGCTCTGAGCTAGCTATCAGCACAGAGTCCAACACAGGGCTCAAATCCGTGGACCGTGAGATCATGACCTGAGCCAAAATAGCATGCTTAACCGACTGAGCCACCCAGGCGCCCCTAGAATCCCTTTCTGAGGAGACAAAAGAAGTAAAAGCTAGTCAGAATAAAATTAAAATATGCTATAACTGAGCTGCAATCTCAAATGGATGCCATGGCAGCAAGGACATATGACAGTGAATCAGAGATATGGAGGACAAACATATGGAGAATAATGAAGCAGAAAAATAACAGGGAGACTAAGGCAAAAGAGCATGATTTAAGAATTAGAGAAATCAGGGACACCTGGGTAGCTCAGTTGGTTAAGTGTCCAACTTAGGCTCAGGTCATGATCTCGTAGTTCGTGGGTTCAAGCCCAGCGTCAGGCTCTGTGCTGACAGCTAGCTTGGAGCCTGGGGCCTGTTTTGGATTATGTGTCTCCCTCTCTTTCTGACCCTCCCCTGCTCATGCTGTCTGTCTGTCTGTCTCTCTCTCTTTTAGAAATAAATAAACATTAAAAAAAAAAGAATTAGAGAAATCAGTGACTCATTAATAACGAACAACATCAGAATCATAGGGGTCCCATAAGATGAAGAGAGAGAAAAAGGGGTAGAAGGGTTATGTGAGCTTAATCATCAACAAGGCATATCATAGCCAAATTCACAAAATACTCAGGCAAGGAAAGAATCATGAAAGTAGCAAGGGAAAAAAAATCCTTAACCTACAAGGAAAAATAGATTAGGTTTGCAGCAGACCTACCCACAGAAACTTAGCAGGCCAGAAAGGAGTGGCAAGATATATTCAATGTGCTGAATTGGACAAATATGCAGCCAAGAATTCTTTATCCAACAAGGCTATCATTCAAAATTGAAGGAGAGATAAAAAGCTTCCCAGACAAACAAAAATTTAAAGTTCATGACCACTAAACCAGCCCTGCAAGAAATTTTAAGGGGGACTCGGTGAGGGGAGAAAAGACNTGCAGCAAAGACTAGAAAGGACCAGAGAACACCACCAGAAACTCCAACTCTACAAACAACATAATGGCAATAAATTCATATCTTTCAGTACTCATTCTAAATGTCAACGGACTAAATACTCCAATCAAAAGACAAAGAGTAACAGATGGATAAGAAAACAAGATCCATCTATATGCTGTTTTCAAGAGACCTACTTTAGACCTAAAGACACCTTCAGATTGAAAGTAAGGGGATGGATAACCATCTGTCATGCTAATGGTCTACAAAAAAACCCTAGAGTAACCATATTTATATCAGACAATCTAGACTTTAAAATAAAGACTGTAACAAGAGATGAAGAAGGGCCTTATATCATAATTTAGGGGTCTATCCACCAAGAAGACCTAAGAATTATAAACACTTAATGCTCCAAATATGAAAGCACCCAAATATATAAGTCGATTAATCACAAACATAAAGAAACTCATTGATAATAACACCATAATAGTAGGGGACTTCAACACCCCACTTACAGCAATGGACAGGTCATCTTAACAGAAAATCATCAAGGAAACAATGACTTTGAATGACACACTGGACCAGATGGACTTAACAGATATATTCAGAACATTTCATCCTAAAGCAGTGGAATACAAATTCTTCTCCAGTGCACATGGAATGCTCTCCAGAATAGATCACATACTGGGACACAAATCAGACCTCAATAAGTACAAAAAGATCGAGATCATACCGTGCATATTTTCAGACCACAATGCTATGAAACTCGAAATCAACCGCAAGAAAAAAATTGAAATGAAAACAAATACTTGGAGACTAAAGAACATCCTATTAAAGGATGAATGGGCTAACCAAGAAGTTAAAGAATAAATTAAAAACTACATGGAAGCCAATGAAAATGATAACACCACAGCCAAAAACCTCTGAGACGCAGCAAAGGCGGTCATTAGAGGGAAGTACAGAGCAATCCAGGCCTTCCTAAAGAAGGAAGAAAGGTCTCAGATATACAACATAAGCCTGCACCTTAAAGAGCTAGAAAAAGAATATCAAATAAAACCCCAAACCAGCAGAAGACAGGAAATAATAAAGATTAGACTAGAAATCCATGCTATCAAAACCAAAACCAAAACCAAACCAAACCAAAAACCCTACAGTAGGACAGATCAATGAAACCAGAAGCTGGTTCTTTGAAAGAATTAACAAAATTGATAAGTCCCTAGCCAGTTTGATCAAAAATAAAAAGGAAAAGACCCAAACAAATAAAAGGACCCAAGAATGAAAGAGGAGAGATTACAGCCAACACAGCAGGAATACAAACAATAATAAAAGAATATTATTTACAATTATATGCCAATAAAATGGGTAATCTGGAAGAAATGGACAAATTCCTAGAAACATAGAAACTAACAAAACTGAAATAGGAAGAAATAGAAGTTTGGACAGACCCATAACCAGTAAAGAAATTGATAGTAATCAAAATTCTCCCCCAAAAACAAAAACAAAAAAACACAAGAATCCAGGGCCAGATGGCTTTCCAGAGGAATTCTATCAAACATTTAAAGAAGAGTTAACACCTATTCTCTTGAAGCTGTTCCAAAAAAATAAAAATTGAAGGAAAACTTCCAAGTTCTTTCCATGAAGCCAGCACCACCTTGATTCCAAAACCAGACAAAGACCCCACTAAAAAAGGAGAACTATAGACTAATTTCCCTGATGAACATGGATGCAAAAATCCTCAACAAGATATTAGCCAACTGGATCCAATAATACATTTAAAAAAATTATTCACCACGACCAAGTGGGATTTATACCTGGGATGCAGGGCTGGTTCAATATGCACAAAAAAATTATGTGATTCATCACATCAGTAAAAGAAAGGACAAGAACCACATGATCCTCTCAATAGATGCAGAGAAACATTTGACAAAATTCAGCACCCTTTCTTGATAAGAACCCTCAAGAAAGTAGGGATAGAAGGATCATACCTCAAGATCATTAAAACCATATATGAAAGACCTCTGGCTAATATCATCCTCAATGGGGAAAAATTGAGTTTTCACCCAAAGGTCAGGAACAAGACAGAGATGTCCACTCTCACCACTGTTATTCAACATAGTATTGGAAGTCATAGCTTCAGCAATCAGACAACACAAAGAAATAAAAGGCATCCAAATCGGCCAGGAGGAGGTCAAACTTTCACTCTTTGCAGATGCCATGATACTCTATATGGAAAACCCAAAAGATTCCACCAAAAACCTGCTAAAACTGATCCACGAATTCAGCAAAACTTCAGGAGGTAAAATCAATGCACAGAAATCAGTTATATTCCTATACACCAATAATGAAGCAGAAGAAAGAGAAATCAAGGAATCGATCCCATTTACAATTGCACCAACGACCATAAAATACCTAGGAATAAATCTAACCAAAAAAGTGAAAAATCTATACACTGAAAACTATAGAAAGCTTATGAAAGAAATTGAAAAGGACATGAAAAAATGGAAAAATGTTCCCTGCTCCTGGATAGGAAGAACAAATATTATTAAAATGTCAATACTACCAAAAGCAACCTACATATTCAATGCAATGCAATACCTATCAAAATAACACCAGCATTCTTCACAGATCTAGAACAAACACTCTTAAAATGTGTATGGAACCAGAAAAGACCCTCAAATAGCCAAAGCAATCTTGAAAAAGAAAACCAAAGCTGGAGGCATCACAATCCCAGACTTCAAGCTGTATTACAAAGCTATAATCCTCAAGACAGTATGGTACTGGCACAAAAACAGACACTCAGATCAGTGGAACAGAACCCAGAAATGGACCCACAAACATATGGCCAACAAATTTTTGATAAAGCAGGAAAGAATATCTAATGGAATAAAGACAGTTTCTTCAGTAAGTGGTGCTGGGAAAACTGGACAGTGACATGCAGAAAAGTGAACCTGGATTGCTTTCTACACCATACACAAAAATAAACTCAAATGGCTGAAAGACCTAAATGTAAGACAGGAAGCCATCAAAATCCTCAAGGAGAAAGCAGGCAAAAACCTCTTTGATGTTGGCCACAGCAACTTCTTACTCAATACGTCTCCGGAGGCAAGAGAAACAAAAGCAAAAATGAACTATAGGGACCTCATCAAAATAAAAAGCTTCTGCACAGCAAAGGAAAAAGTCAGCAAAACTAAAAGGCAACTGACGAGATGGGAAAATATATTTGCAAATGACATACCAGATAAAGGGTTATCCAAAATCTACAAAGAATTTATCAAACTCAACACCCAAAAAAACAAATAATCCAGTGATGAAATGGGCAAAAAACATGAATAGACACTTCCCAAAGAAGATATCCAGGTGGCCAATTGACACATGAAAAAATGCTAAACTATGAGATATCACCTCACACCTATTAGAATGGCTAACATTAACAACTCAGGCAACAACAGATGTTGGTAAGGATGCAGAGAAAGAGGATCTCCTTTGCTCTGCTGGCTGGATAGCAAACTGGTGCAACCACTCTGGAAAACAATATGGAGCTTCCTCAAAAAATTAAAAATAAAAAAAAAAAATTAAAAATAGACCTACCCTACGAACTACCAATTGAGCTACTAGGTATTTATGCAAAGGATACAGGTATGCTATATCAAAGGGTCACATGAAGCCCAATGTTTATAGTGCACTATCAACAATAGCCAAAGTATGGAAAGAGCCCAAATGTCCATCGATGGATAAATGGATAAAGAAGATATGGTATGTATATATATCTACATATATATCTATATATACATACATACATACAGTGGAGTATTACTCGGCAATCATATAAAATGAAATCTTGCCATTTGCAACTATGTGGATGGAACTAGAGTGTATTATGCTAAACGAAATTAGTCAGAGAAAGACTTGTGACTTTACTCATATGAAGACTTTAAGATGCAAAACAGATGTACATAAGGGAAGGGAAGCAAAAATAATATAAAAACAGGGAGGGGGAGCAAAACATAAGAGTCTCCTAAATATAGAGAAAAATCAGAGGGTTACCGGAGGTATTATGAGAGGGGGGATGGGCTAAATGGGTGAGGGGCATTAAGGAATCTACCCCTGAAATCATTGTTGCACTGTATGGTAACTAACTTGGATGTAAATTTTCAAAAAATTAATTTAAAAAAATTAAAACATAAAATAAAAATTCATTGAAAATGAAAGAAAGAAAGAAAATGAGCTCAATGAATATTTGTTGGGTGAGTAAATTCCGGGGCTACCAACTCTCAAGAAAACCGGCTGCAAAACAGCAGCCATATCCATGAGAGAGGACGGACGAGTGAAATGCTCTTGGCCGTTTATAGCGCTGATCTTGCACATATTTTGGAGAATAAAATCTTACAGAATAAAATGTGGAAAGAAAGAATGGAAGGAAATGGGAAGAAGGAAGAGAGGAAGTTGGGAAGGAGGAAGGGAGCAGGAAGAATGGAGTGACAAGCATGCCTCTTGTCCTGGAGGAAACTAGCAACAATGATCATGATATCGTGATAAATAGTGGGAGCTGAAATAACATACTGTTCTTGGTACAACTCACAATCAAGACTTATTTGCATTTCATACTGAAAATGGCAATAAAATTATAAATTTCACACTTTAAGATGTCTTGTTATAAGAACTTTGCAATAATAAACACTTCTTCTCTTCCATAAGTGGACATAAAACCCTCACAAGAACTAGAAATGCCAGCTAAAGAACTTTCAAGGGTTTTGTTTCTTGCTCTGGAAACCTCAGTGATTTCATCAAAAACCAGTCCTATTAAAATATCACAGCCTTATCTTCAGAAAAATAAAACTCTTTCCTTCCACTTTGAGTTCCTCATCTAACTGACACTGGCCAGCTCAAGGTAAAAAATGTGGAGATGTGTCTCACTCTTCCCTCTCCTCCCGCAATGAAATAATTGAACAGTCCACTGCTACATGGGAAACAAAGACTACTAAATTCTCACCCTGACTTTATGCTTTCTAACAAGTTTCCTTAATTTAAAATAGAAATAATCTCTGCTTGGTAGATTGTGGCAAAGATTTGGTAAGAAAGAAAGACACTGATGATGTGGTCAGTACCTCATATATGCTCAAAAAGGGTCAGTATCAAAACCATTACCATTATTAGCATTTTTACTAAGCAGAGAACTGATTTGAGAAAAGTCATTTAACTTCTCTTTGTCTTTTTTTTCATATCCTTATAGCCAGAGGTAGGACAGGGTTCTCTCTAAGGTCATTTCTGGCTATAAAATTATATCTTCATAGGTGCTTTTTTTTAGGTTTTATTTTTATTTATTTTTCAGAAAGATACAAAGAACATGTGGGGGAGGGGCAGAGAGAGAAAGAGACAGAATCCCAAGCAGGTTCCACACTGTCAGCACAGAGCCCGATGTGGGGCTCGAACTCATGAATCGTGAGATCATGGAGGCACTTTCTATTTAATAAAGCACCTTTGTGTACATTCTCTCATTCATTCTTTGCTACCCTTTGGAGAGAGGTGGTATTGTTTCCCATTTTAAAGTTAGGAAGTAGAAACTAAAAGCACCTGAGGAAATGGTCCAAAATAATTTATGCCAATTGGTAGAAAAGTCAGGACTCAAAACTTGATTTTCTGACACCAAAACCATGTTCTTCTCAGCACACTGTGCTGCTTGTCTTCCCAAAGCTGTGGGCACATGTCCTAGGGTTCCCATTCCTTATCCCATATCACTGTTCAGATACTTGTTCATTTAGTCATTTCTTTATTCATTCAACAAACACTTACCGAATGCCTAGCACAGAGCTATATACTGAGAACCCAATGGTGAGCAAAAAAATATATATTCTTTTCCTTGTGGAGTTTATAGTCCAGTAAGGGAGGCAGAAGTGAATTAGATAATCATGGAAATAAATGTTAGATTAAAACCATGGAAACGAGATGCATTTAGGAGTCTAAAAACATATAATAACAACATTTGGCCTAAATTAAAGAAGTCAGTGAATTCTTCTCTGAGGAAGTGACTATTGAGTGAGTCCCAAAGGATGAAGGGTGGTGAGAAGAGTCTGCCAGACAGAATGAACAGCATATGCAAAGACCCTGGGTTAGGAGGAAACATGGCCCATTCAAAAGATTCAAAGAAGAGGCACCTGGGTGGCTGAGTCAGTTAAGCGTCTGACTCTTGATTTTGGTTCCTGTCGTGGGATCGAGCTCCAAGTGAGGTTCTTGGCCAAGTGTAAAGCCTACTTAAGATCCTCTCTCTCTCCCTCTCTCTCTGCCCCTCCCCCATGCGTGCACACATGCTCTTTCTCTGTCTCTCTCTCTCTAAAAAAAAAAAAAAAAGACTCACAGAAGACTATTGCAGGGAAAACTATGAAAGGGTGGGGCAAAGTGATTCAGAATTTTTCTAGAAATATAGATCAAAGCCAGGCCAATAAGGTCACATCAATTTTTATCTCAAGAGCAAGAAGGAGG
Source organism: Crocuta crocuta (assembly GCF_008692635.1). Classification (NCBI taxonomy): domain Eukaryota; kingdom Metazoa; phylum Chordata; class Mammalia; order Carnivora; family Hyaenidae; genus Crocuta; species Crocuta crocuta. Next base: position 14,809,286 of record NW_027533089.1, read on the forward strand.
TGACATGGTCAGATTTTAATTTTGCAAAGGTCATTTCAGCTGCAGTATCTGAAAGGTGGATGGAGCAGGGCAAGAGTGGATGTAAATAGACTGGTTAGAAAGCTATTGCAGTGTTCAGGTGGGAGAAGACCGGCAGAGCTGGAATGGTAGTAGAGATGGAGAGAAAATCGTGCATCCTAAAGGTATATGATAGACTAAGCCAATAGGGTATAATGGTGGGATTATTTTGACAGGCTCCCAACTGTTCTTCCTACATCTACTCTTTCTAATCTATGAGCCATCCCATGCGCCACTGCAAACCAATCCATACTGTTTTTTCTCTAAGGAATACCCATTACCCATGCTCTATATATGGGTTTTTTTTCTTCTATTACCTAGAATTCCCTCCTCTCTGATCTCCATATATATACACAAATAATAACTATTCTTCACTGTTCTGCTTAAGTCTTTACTTATTCATTAATAATCATAAAATGTTTATTGAACACCTGCTATATACTAAGCACTATTTTAAGTGGCTAAATACAGTGATGAGTAAAAAAAATTCTCTGACGTCCTGGAATTTGTGTTCTAGACTTCTTTGATCCCCCTCTCCTCTGAACATATACTTATGGATTATATCTCACAAGTTGGTGTTGTCCTATTTCTTCTATTTGGTTATTTGTCTCAGTCTTAATCTTGCCTCCTCAAATAAAATTAACCTACTCTTTAAAAGAAAAGACCAATATCTTAGTTGCCTCCCAAATTCTCTCACCGCCACCTATAACATACTAAGAACAAAAATGACTTTGGGTGCCTGGGTGGCTTAGTCGGTTAAGGTTCGACTTTTGCTTACGTCATGATCTCGTGGTTTGTGGGTTCGAGTCCCGCATTGGGCTCTGTGCTGACTGCCAGCTCAGAGCCTGGAGCTTGTTTCAGAGTCTGTGTCTCCCTCTCTCTCTGACCCTCCCCTGCTCATGCTGTCTCTCTCTCTCTCCTAGAAATAAATTAAAAAAATAAAAAAATAAATGTTTAAAAAAAAAGAACAAAAATGATTTAAAAACTTCATTATAGTAAAAAACAATCTTGTATTGTTAGAATTACAAATTGCTTTCACATTCATTATATCATTAAGATACCTCTAGATTATAAAGCATTATTAGAAACGTGTTGTTGTTATTATTAGTGCTAATATTATTACTACCGTTATAGTTCACAAGGTCTACAGACTAGACCCACTAACCTGTGAGTCTATTCCCAGTCCTGGTCCTGATGGGTTGAAATGATCATTATTTTACAATTGGGAATCTACATGTTAGATAATATCTCTTTGTGAAAAAATCCAGTTTCTGAAGAACAATGGATACCCACTGACAGTAATCTAAAATAACACAGACATCAAAGGTATATAAATCCTCATTTATAATTCTGGCAGGTTAGAAGTAGGCAAAATTCCAAAGGAAAACCTCCCAATAGATGGCTCCATCTCTCTTTTAATGATAGCCCTTCTATTATTGAAACTGTAATTGCCACTAGTTGAGAGAGCGTCCAACCTGTTCTAAGCACATTGCAATCAGATGCCCCAGAGTCAGAAGGCATTGTGATGTTCTAGCTGTGATTGGTAATCCACCTGCAGTCCCCCAACCTCTAGAGAATAAGGATTAAGACAGCCACCTTTTAGACAGATTACTTTGTGGATTTGGGAATAACAGATTTGGGAAGAAAATCAAAATGTAATTTGTTGACAAGGTATGTTTTTCTCCTTTAGAAACAACCACTGAAATTCAGTGTGTCAATAAAGCCTTCACATTTTCTTCCATCAAAACTAGTATCTCCCACTCTCTGGACTTGATTGAGGACTTTGCATGGACCTTTAAGTGAGTGAAGAAAAAGCTCTAGTGTCAGACACTCACCGTTACCACACTTCATATAAAAAACTAAGCAACATATGCTGTAAGTGGCATATTGCTTCATATTTTCTAGAGAAATATTAAGAGGTGATTATCAAGGACTTAAATAGCAACACAAAGAACCACATTAAAATTATAAGACCCCACAAGCCTATGAAAATTAATTTTAGATGGCAATGTTTTATTAAAATCTATCGTGGCATGTGGTTAAAAAGTCATTTAAAATAGTGTTTAATGTGTGTAATTTAACCATTTAAGCTCATTTCCAGTTTGGCATTTAAATTACTCTCTGATTACGTAATTATCATGGCCACATTTGGAGGTGTCTCCTCTTGCCCTATTCTCTAGGAACTTCTGCTGTTCTCCCTAGTTATGGATGAGTGGTCTAGTGATTGGCTTTTGACCCTAGCTGAGCCAACCAGATTCTCTACTGAGGATTTGGAGTCGAATCCAAGGAAACATTTATCATACTCTGTAGGTGCCTGGACATAGAACACAGAATCTCTTCATGGGATCTGAGAAGCAGAAACCCATGGGGAGGAAGAAAGAGAGAGAGAGAGAGGAGGAAGAGGGCAGTGTGCATTTAATATGATGAATGTTGGCCTCAGGACATTCGGCTATCACGAGCTTTATCCCGCCCCTTAGCTCTCTCCTGTTCCTGAGGATAAGGAGATGGCAATGGCCTCACTCTTCAGGTCAGAAAAAGGAGGCACTTGACAGAACTAAAGGACTTGCTCCTGAGATCATCCGGGAACTCCAGACATAGAGCTCCAAAGTCCAGTGGCCTTCACCAGATCTCACAGCCACAGAAAGCCTCAAAAGAGGACACCCCTGAACAAGTAGCCCCCCCCCCCCACTGAGTCTCTTGAGCATAGAGAATTATTTAAAACTACATCAGAACAGGGCACCTGGGTGGCTCAGTTGGTTAAGCGTCTGACTCTTGATTTCTGCTCAGGTCATGATCTTTCGGTTCGTGGGATTAAGCCACACATTGGGCACTGCACTGATGGTGCAGAGCCTGTTTGGGATTCTCTCTCTCCCTCTCTCTCTGCCCCTCCCCTGCTCCTCTCTCTCTCTCTCTCTCAAAATAAATAAATAAACTTAAAAAAATGAAAACTACATCAGGACATATCTCAATGAAAGAGTCTTTTTGGACATTTCAATAAAAGTAGTTTTTCCAGTTATATCCAAAAGACTAATGGGAAATAAAATAGGAGAATGCTTTGGGAGAAGGATTAAATATGACAAAGAGAACCCCAAAATATCATGGGGCTGAAAGAAAGAAGTAAAAAGAAAGAAAGAAGTAAAAAAACAAATACAGAGGTGGTAGAAATGTAGATAATAGCGAAAGCAATGTTTACAAAAATAAATAAAAGGAGGTAGGGGTCTGTATATTGGTTTGGGAGAGCAAATACTGAATTTCGAAGAAAAAGTTACACTAGCATTAAATGAGATAGGATCAGAGATACCCAAAGCAAGATGTAAAAGTGGAACTCATTTTCCTGGTTCAACTTTCCACTCAAAAGATTAGTGAAAAAGAAAAAACGCTTTCAGGAGAGAACAGCAGGTGGGACCAAGTTTCCATTCTGAACTGTCCCCAAACAATTATTGATACTTGCTTGTCCTGAATTAAGTGATTTCATCCTAGAAAACCAGATGGTCCAAGCTAGTCTTTTATTTGGAGGATTTAGTGAAGTTCAAACAAACTTTGCCACCACACAAAAGTTTAATAAAGTCCGAAGGCACGACTAGTACTTTCTCTCAGGCTGTCTCAGGAGCTCTAATCCAACAGCTCTGGCAGCCTGGCCTTCGGGCCTGGCCCTGCTGTCTTTTTATGTCGGTCCTTGATTGCAAAATCACTCCAGCTGCTAAAGGACTTCTTACCCCCTTTCTCATTAGAACAGTGCAAGAACAGCAAAGCGTCCATCCGCCCCGCTCAGCGCAGGGTCAACTGTATCCAATCTTAGAAAGGTGTGTTCGGCCCCCAGGAACGCTCAGTATGGTTCCTCAAAACCCACCCAGCCAAGATAGTTCCCTCTTCCTAAAGTCCCTTCTCAAACTTTAAGGTGCACGTGGATCACCTGGCGATCTTCTTAAACTGCAGATCTGATCAGTGGATCTGGAGCGGGGCCTCAGACTCTGCATTCCTAACGAATGCCACCCGCCCCTCCCACCCCCAAGATCTTGTTGCCCTAGACCAGACTTTTTTGCATGGGGAGGTCATAGAGGGTTCCCAAAGGCAAGCATCTGAACAATCATGTAAGACATTTAAGACTTGCAGCCGGTTAAAGCAGGTAAGTCTAAAGCAGAAATGACCACAAGATGTAGGAACTTTTGTAAAGCTTTCGTATCAGCTGCTGCAACAATATCCCCAAAACAGTGACTTTCACAACATGCCAGCTGGAGGTCGAGATAATCACAGGACTTTAGACATGGACTTTATTGCCAGGGCAGATAATCATACTAAAAAGGGGAAGAGAGCCAGAAGGCATTCAAATCTCTGGACAAATATGACTTGCAATTTATTATCATGTGAAAAGCATAAGTGGCAGCAGCATTGTGATTTTTTTTTCAGGATCTAGAGAAATTGATAACATCAGCATTCAGTTANCAGACACAGTCCCATCCACTGCAGACCTGGAGGGCCTTACTCATCTTCATCTATCAAGGGGGTCATGTGTGATTACACAAGCCAGATAGAAAGATTGCAAAAGATGCCTGACAGGGCAATGGGCCCCTTCGCACCACAAGACTAACGTGTGGGACAACGGACAATTATTATCCCAGAGGTAGCATTGCATCCGGTGTCCCTCCACTCCTGTTTAGAAAAGGAAAGATCACAGAAATGGTGATGGAGAAGCAGACTCTGGAGGGCGGGGGGGAGGGGGGAGGCTGCGATCCTGAGGCCCAGATCTTCCTGTCTTCGTACCCATCCTTCCTATCCCTGCAGCAGCGTGGAGAGCCCCTCCTGGCCAAGAAAGGTGTCCCCGACTCATATCATTAAGAGGCTCAGCTGTCTTCAGGCAATCGCTTAGACTTTTTTTTTTTTACCTTATTACCAATCTGCCTTTCTTAGCAAAGGTCATGAAATGGACAGGGGACGTCTCATCTTCGTTATAATCCACCGTTTGAAACATTTCAATTAAGCTTCAGATCAGGCCCCAGAACTGAGGCTGTTTTAACGAGGGGAAGTAATGACCTTCTGTTGCAGGTGGTTTCTGGCACACCATCAGTTTTAATTCTTCTTGATCTTTCTGCACCCTTTGATAGCCGGGATCAAGGGTTTTCTTTATATGCTTCAAGCACATTGGAGGACTTTTAGGGACTCCACTGACATGGTTTTCATCCCTGCGTCTCAGCCGAGCTGGTTGTCACCTGCAAGTTCTCCACGCTTGTTCAATTTACCAAAGATTAAAAGACAGCTGAAAAGGCAGGGCCCGTGTGCTAAACTGTGAGTATCTGCATGTGTTCCCAGAGCAAGTGAACATCAGGAGGGTTCCTCCAAGACCGTGAGCTCACCCCTTTGATGCATGCTCCCCAGGAGGAAGGAAGCCTCTCAGAGGACGCAAGAACAGCAGTGTGGGCATGGTGGGTTTAATGCGGTGCACGCTGGGGGGTGTGGTATGCTTGTGCATGTGTGTGTACATGCGTGTGCAAGTGTGTCTGGAATCAAGGGCAATTTGAAAGTTACACTGGTTTCATATCGGAGGATCCTGGCTCTTGTGAAATTTCATTTCCTTAAAAGTGACATGGATATTTTAAGGAAAGTACTCCTTTTGAAAAGGATTTATCACTTTCCTCATCCTGGATAAAGGCCAGGAAGGACAGATAAAATAACTTCTTTTCTTTCCGTACTGAAGAATTTCATTCATTTTACTTACTCTTTAACAATTCTTGAACCCTACTGTGTTCCAGACTCACTGTTGGGCGGTCACGACCGAAAGGGGAATTGGGGAGTGGGCAGGTAGCAATGAGTAAGACAAATGACTTCTCCCTCTAGGGGTTTATAGTCTGTTCTGAGAAACTTAGATTCACAAATACTTATGTAAATACGTGTGTAAAGTAAAAGGGTGGATGCCTTGTGCGGGACAGGGAGAGGTGTGTGAGGAGGACCAGCCTGGTCTGAAGAGTTGCGTTTTGCTACATGTTCCTGGCGGAAGAGTGAGGTTGTCAGTTAGCATCATGGTGATGAGTCAGGGCTTAGAATAAAGATGAAGGCATCCTCCTCAAGCCAAGGCTATTCGCAGGAGCTTGTGGGTGTGGATGTCAGCAAGAAACAGCCAGAAATCACAGCGAAATATCCATGCACTTTAAGGAAAAAAAGGCCATTTTATTGACACGCAAAGGGCTGTACATATTGAATGCATACAGCTCGAGGAGTTTGAGGATAAGATTACACCTGTGAACGCGTCACCACCACCCATACCCATTACCTCCCAAAGCTTCCTCCCACTCCCATTTATTATTATCATTATTATTATCACTTTGTGTGTGGCAAGAGCACCTCACGAACAGCTCCCCTCTTGGCAAATCTCACGTGTACAACACAGAATTTTTAGCTACGGCCACTATGCCGTACGGTGGGTATCCAGAACCAATTTGTCTCTCCTACCTGAAACTCAGTACCTCTGACCATTACCTCATTTCCCCCTCCCCCTGACCCCTTTCTACCCTCTGCTTCTGTGATTTGGACTATTTGAGATCCCACCTATAAGTGATCATATGCACTCCCATGACCTGTGAGGTAGAATCACCCAGTAGCTAGATGCTCAGACTCTGGAACCAGAGTCCCTGGTGCACTCCCTAGCATGGCCACTCACCCACCGTGATCTTGTGCAAGATGCCTAGCCTCTGGGTGCCTCCGTTTCCCCAAATGGAAAAATGGAACTCCTAGGAATACAGACCTCATGGGGTTTGTCTGAGGATCAGATGAATGAACAGGTCCACATGTTTGCTGTTATTATGAGAGGGCCACCGGAATCATCTCTCCCTCAAAGTCCACTAAGCAGTGGTGGTTAAGCCCTGTGGGACAGCAGCTGTGCTGAGATGGTCCCCGTTCCCGGGCCGGGAGTGGGGGGCACACCCTGCTGTAGATCTGCTGCCGGCTCTCAGCACGTTGCCCTCTCCTGTAACGAGGACCGTCTTCCCACCAGGACGCTGGGAATGGATCATTTGAAAGAAATGGCTCCTGGTGCCTTTTCATTCCTTAAGCTGTTCTCACTTGCAACCAGACGGTTTATCAGGAAGGGTATCAGCAAACACTGTGTGCTTTACTGCCGTTAGACGGCACGGCATTGAATTGAAAAAGCCTTAAAAATGGCCATCAATCATTTGATATACGTAGCCAGTGATCTATATTGATACGGCTCCAGCTACCATCTGAAATGGTTTGTCTTTCATTTTACCCTTTATACGAGGGTTATTACAGTGCACACCACTTACAACAGACATGGTTATTATGGACAATTGGTTATAGTGGACAAAAACTGATTTCCCAAACCAAACATATTAAATCCAATACATTTTTCATAGGTTATAAGCGACAGAAACCTTGGTTTCGGCTGACATTTTCTGGGGACTTTAATGACATTACTACAGGACTCCAAAGAGGGAAAGGAAGGATGGCAGGTATCAAAATGAGGCCAGGGAACACCAGAGGTTTCATTTCCGACAAAATAATTATCCACGGGTGGGAAACACTTTTGGAGTTAACCCCCCGAGTGCCCCTGCTCACGTGGCCAGGTGTCTGTTAGCAGTTGCTCGGCACACCCCCACCCCAGCCATGGGCCCCAAGACGCTGGCCGCAGGGCTGAGGCAAGAAAACGTTCAGCTTGTCCAATGCAGGCCTCCTTCCCGGAAAACAACTGGGCCACAATGGGTCACGTCTTGTCCGTGAAGGTTCCAGAAGCAATGAGCACTTTTTTTTTCTTAATCTACTCAGGCCAACAGAGCCCCTTAAAGGAGTTTTTAAGACGTTAAACAGGGCCAGGAGGACAGACCTAATGACCTTTGGAATCCATGCCTTCAAGTCTCTGTTTCTTCTTAAGCCTAAGGTCACAGGAAATGCACGTAAAACATCAGATTGTGCAATAAATACCACAAGTCAGCACACACCAGCCAATAAACTTTCTTTCCTGGGACTCTTTACTTGCCCCTCAGAGATTTGGGGTCAGGGGTCAGCAAAGTTTACTGGTTGTCAGAATGCTAAGGTAACTTCCATTCTGCATGGCGTCTGCTCATGCTTTGCCCGAAACCCACTCGTTTCTTGCCTTTCTGCTCTCCCCCATCCAAGGGAGAATACACTGTATGGTATTGATGGGTGGAATAGAAGAAGTGACACAGCACCTTTGTCACTCAGAATGGACACCTCAAACGGTATCAGCTTTGGAGTCCATCAAACGTGTGTTCCACCTAGGTGGCTCAGTCAGTGGGGTGCCCAAGTCTTGATTTTAGCTCAGGTCATGATCTTGGGGTCGTGGGGTCGAGCCCTGTGTTGGGCTCCATGCTAAGTGTGGAGCCTGCTTAAGATTCTCTCTCTCCCCCTGCCCCCTCCCTCATTCTTTTTCTTCCTAAAAATAATAAATAAATAAAAAGTTTTAAAAATGTAAAAAACCAAATGTGCGCTCCAACCTTTCTTCTACCTCCTATTACCATGTCACCTTGAGCAAGTTTCTCAACCTCATCGAGCCTCATTTTCTCTTCTGAAAATTGGATGCTGATGCCCACATCACATGATGTGAGACCACACTGAGGCATCATACACAAAGGCATCTAGAAAGGTCTGGCAGAGTTGACCCCGTCCCGAGTATTTGGTGCCCTTCCTCTGTGCTCCCCGAGCATACTCACAGCATTCCTCCAGTGCACCCTGTGTTGTCACTTAGTTTATCTCTCTACCCACCCCCACATGTACCACCAGTCCCTTAAAGGCCCATGTCCCCAGCGCCAGAGGCAGAGCCGGTGCCTGTTATAGGTTGGTTGTTTCCCACGTGGGTTCCTTCCCGTAGAGGTGGATTCTGTCTTGAGGGTTTTGTTTCCAGGATTTGAACCTGCTATTTCCTACTTTTAAAATGAGGTGTGTAGCTCTCATTCTGAATTCCTTCCTCACTTGTGCTCCGCGCCCTCCGGCTCCACCCGGGGAAGGCTCGCCACCCATCTCCTCTACAGTCTCAGACTCCATCAAGTTTAAGCTCCCCGCTTTCCCCTTTCTCGACTAGCACCCAGGCCTGCTTGTCAGGTGCAAGAAGGGGCCTCCGTAAGCTCAGCGCAGCGTCACTGAGAAAGCAGGTCCCGCAGGCAGGGCGCCAGGCCTAATCCCGACACTCGTGTCATTAGCCCATTGCCTTGAACTTGTTCAGCCTCATTGCCCTGTCTGTAAAATGCCCTGCCCTCCCTGCCGAATCTCTGGGACCCAGTGACCGAGCACGTGGGAAACTGCTTCGAAAACTGCAGGGTGCTATACAGGGATTTTAAGACCAAATTACACTTCCCCTTTAAGGCTGCTATTTGAATTCTTCCCTGCTCCGGTGACTCTCAGACCAAATGATCTATCAAGGTCATTCTTACGTGACTGCGCACAGAGCAGCAGAGTCATTACCGGAGCCTGGCACCTCTCCTTAGGCCCACTGCCTGGGAGCATGCACCCAAATGGCCTTAGACTCCAGAAGCCCTATCCTGGAGAAGGCAAGCCCAGACACACTCGGCTAAATATCAGCTGAATATCTAGTTCCACTCTTCCTGCATCACCAGATTCAACACAGTGACTTCCTTAAATAATTCACTCCCACCCTCCTCCCCGGAAAGAAGTTTGTTCTCTGGGGCAAGACAATTCCATGGGCCATTGCTGGGGAGGTGCTGATGTGACACCTCCCCCACACAAAACCCTTCCCACCTCCTCCGGAGCCCCCCACCCGTCTCCACGGCTCTGAAAGTCAGCAGAAAAGAGAGGGCATGAGTTAAAAATGACCTTTTCACCTCTGTTATAACGTACCTGTTACCAAACATAAAACTTAAACATTTTTAGGTTGATCATTATTAAAAATGTCCCAATTGGGGCGCCTGGGTGGCTCAGTTGGTTAAGCATCCGACTTCGACTCAGGTCATGATCTCACAGTTCGTGGGTTCAAGCCCCGTGTCCAGCTCTGTGCTGACAGCTCAGCCTGGAGCCTGAGCTGGATTCTGTGTCTCCCTCTCTCTCTGCCTCTCCTTAGCTTGCACTATGTCTCTCTCTTCCTCTCTCTCAAAAATAAATAAACATTAAAAAAAAGAAGTCCCAATTTGTGTGACATTTGCAAACACATTCGGAAGGAATGTCAACACTGAATTTGTAGACAGGTTCACTGGCCGCTCCTGCTTCTGCAGCTTTTCCCATGAGTAGCAGAAGAACAGAATTAAAAGTGAAGGACTGTTCTGGAGCAACAGTTCTGAGTTCTAATCCCAGCTCTGCCCCTGACTTGCTGGGTAAACTTGAGAAAGTTACATGCTTCTCTGTGCCTTGGTTTCCTCATCTGTTAGATGGGAATGGTAACAAAAATAATAGAACCTTCTTCAAAGAGTCACTTTGACAATGAAAAAGACCTAATCCATGTAAAGCATTTAGGACAGTGCCTGACACATAGTACATGCTTAATAAAGGTTGATTATTGCTATGATTTGGGGAGAATAAACCACTCCTTGTTGGGGCCTGGTGAAAACTAAATGAATCAACTGCATAGAAAGTGGTTTCCTCAGTTCTTGGCAAACCGTATCCAGTCAAAGCAAGCAAGCTCCTCCCTGGACTGCTCTGCCCCAAACTGTGCCTGTGAAATTCCTTTGCAGCCAAAGCCCCACCTGGAGCCCCATCCCCCTCTTCCAAGAAGCCTTTCCTGACGAGCACAGCCTTAAGAGGGCTTTCTCTCTCCTGACTGTGCCCTTCAAACATGCAACGGGATATTGGTACACACACCATCTCTCCAACCTAACTAGAAGCTCATAGAGGGCAAAGTGTGGATTCACGTTTTAGGGCCCTTTCCCATCGTAAGTCCTTGACAGATACCTGTGGATTTCTTAGATAAACGAAAGCATGTGCTGATGGAACTGTGAATTCTTAACAAAAAGAATTTATGGGCGGAATTTTTTCCTTCAAGCTGATTTCTGTCGAGCCTCTGCCCGTTTGGGTAGTCACAGCCTCCTTTCCCTTGGGCTGAATAGCATGAGGGGTCTCAGCTTGAACCATTTTTGAAGCAAAGGAAAGAACAAACCAGTAAAAAAAATAAAATACAAGGGATCTATCCTTCTCAGGATGTGGAAGCATTAGCATAAAATGAGTTCTTTAAGAAAAAAAAAAGTGAGTTATTTAGGGTGAGAATGTAAAAGAAATCAGAAAATTGTTTTCTTTGGTAAATGAGGAGAAACTAGTTCTAAGTCCTTGGGCTTATACAAGCACTCCAGTCAGTAACTCTATGTTTAGAGTAAAGGCTAACTATTCTTTTTTGCCTTCATTTTCAAGCCACTCTTTTGGGGGGATGGAGGGGGTCACAGCTGGTTTGCAAACCGGTCAGAACCCTCAGCTTAGTGTGTGTGCCTCTTGCCAACCCAGCCCACTGAAGCCTTTCTTGACCACACTACGGACAGCAGAAGGAAGCTGGCAAAGCTCAAGCCAGTTCAGCTCATGGATGGTAATTACGGTGCTAGGTTCGAGGGAGAGGGGGCGTGAGTAAGGCTTTTGGCTAAAACCAGTCTTGAGGAACTGTGGATTTCATTGCACCCCAGTTATCTCTTCTTTTGCCCTTCTCTCTCTCACACACACCTTCCCCTACAGTCACTGTGGAGAACTGAGAATTTGCATTTCCCCAGATGCATCCTCTGGACTGGGATGGTCTAGCGCATTTCCCATTACAGATGGCCGGCCTTTCTGGGCCCCCGCCTCTCCAGGCGGAACCTTCCCAAGAAAGAGGGTTAGGAGATGGGATTCTGTTTGAGACCTTTTTCAGGTACTTGTGAAACTCTGTCTCTAGGGAATTCCCTGTAATTTGTGTGCAGAGACATCTTTTCATTGGGTATTTCTGGTCTTTTGTGGGCACCTTGCACATGATGACACCTCACACACCTATTCCTCAATGCTTGATGAATGAAAGAATGAATGACTCTTCTCCCTAAATAGGTCAGTTCCAAGTCTTCTCAAAACACAGGGGTTGCATTCAGTTATGAGTCTCCAACACCTGCACCCAGACCAAGCTTAGCCCCAGGGAGCCAGCTTGCCATGGGTGGGACAGACACAGGGTGGATTTGCTCACACGGAGGCAGCCCTTCCTGTCTAGTGAACCCAAGGCCCAAAAGGCTAGCCAGCAAGTACCAATGCCACCTGTGCCCAAAGCCATCCTTCTGCCACCTCCAAATGCTACCCTGTCGCCCTGGAGCACCGGTGTCAGCCGCAGTGGGCAGAGGTGTACGGAAACTGAGGCAGAGACAGACGCTCTTCTTTGCCTTCTCCGGGTATTGGTGACTGACGGAGGCTAGGCATAGAATTCCCCTTTGCTCTAAGCATCGGACCACACTTCATCCCAAACATTTAGCTGCTCCACCTTCTGCTGAAAGTCTGGCCCAGGAATCTCAGCCCTGAAGTTTACCACATAAATTCCCCAGGGCATCGGCAGAGATCCCCCAGGAGGCTGGAAATGCAGAGTGGGAATTACTTAGTGGGACAGATCAGACTGCTCAGTTTTGCCAATTGAAGGGCATGTGAATGAATGATCTGCCTTTATATACAGTTGTAGTTACTGACTTATTAATCCAGCATTTAAGTGTTCCATAATTTAAACACTTTCTTGCTTTGAAAGTGGTAAGAATTTCCAGTTAAAGATAATCATTGTAATCCCAACACCCACTCTGCTCCTAATTAGCTCTGTAATTAACTTACCAGCTAAAGAGAACTGAAGAAACTCTTCATTGGATATAGTGAAATGTCCTTCATTATGATGTTGCGTTCTGGACGAACAGAAGCAGGAATATATATACAGGCACGCTGACACACAAGAAATTAAATATATATGTACCCATCTATAAATGTCATCTTTTCATAGACTTTTCCATGCCAGAGCCTCACACTCAAGCTGCACGCCAGAGCTGTGACTCTTCTTGGTTTTTTTAAGAGGGCGGGTGAGAGAGAAGAGGGACCAAGCAAGACAACTTCATTGGTTTAAACTTGCCTCATGAAAATAATGATATTGATCAAGTATATAGGGCTTGATTCAAAAGGGAGTTGTTCAAGCTACTTCCAAATGAGAGCAATATAATTTTTAAAAAGGCACATAAGATGTAACGCTATCATCTAAAGGGCTAACTTTTGCTGCCTATTAACCCTCGTCTCTCTCACATAAAAGCAGTTAGGAGGGTCTATAAGATACAAGAGTTATTTAGAGGATTGTCTATGTATTGTGCCTTAGTGGGGTCCAAGGACTGGGCTTTATAAAGCTTCATGGGGCTTTCACCTTTTCCTGATGCATAACACAGAGAGGAAGTACAGACTGCTATGAACAGGAGGGAAAGAAACTTTCTTTTGTTTTTTCTCTCTACTTACATTTTACAAAATTTACCATTTTTCCCTGAGGGTACAGGATTACTAGTGTGTTAATTAAGTTCACAACTGTACATACCAAGTCAAGATACCAAAAAGAAGGAAGAGAGAAAGAAAAGGAGAAGGAAAAAGAAACAGGGAGAGGGAGGGGGGAGAGGAAAGAAAAAAGGAGAGGAGAGGAGAGGAGAGGAGAGGAGAGAAAAGAGAAGAGAAAAGAAAAGAAAAGAAAAGAAAAGAAAAGAAAAGAAAAGAAAAGAAAAGAAAAGAAAAGAAAAGAAAAGAAAAGAAAAGAAAATCCTCTTGGGGTTGCCTGTGGCATAAAAGGAAATCATACACTGCCCTACTCTTCAAGCAATCCAAATTCTGAATGTGCCAAGTAAATCGCTTCTTAATTATTGGGAGTTTAATTCATTTCCCCAATTCTCCTCTGCCTCCCCTCTGCCCACTGCCTCTCCCAAGTTATCTTACATATCTGTGCATTTCAGTGCATTACTGTTTCAGTCCTGAAGCTAGATTTTGTGTTGTATACTTCAATCAGGGAGAAAGGAATTTAGCACAAACATTCCAAAGGAAATTCTAGTAGGGCGATGAAACTTCGGGTGGAAATTTTTATCTCGAAGGGACATGAGTTTAGGAAAGTTCTTATTAAGTAGCAATTTTCCATGGACTGACACTGAACTCTCGTCGCTGCTACAGTAAGCGTAACAGCCACATTTGTAAATATCCTTTGCATATCTATGCATTTGTAATTTTGAATGAATCCTACAAATGGAATCCTGACTGGGCACTTGCTGCTTTAAGGTTGGCGAATAACATGACATAGTAAAAATGATTGCACTTCTTCCTTTCAACAAAACAAAATGAAAAACAGCTTCCAGGTAGGTCTTGGCATTTTCCTGGTGAAAATTCTAAAAAGCCCAAAAGAGAATATAGAAGAATAATGCAGCCATTCATAGTTTGTAGCTAAAACATAGACACGGTTTCCAGCGGCCGGCACTTGCCTCCTCTCACTTCTTAGAAGTGATGGAGGATTGTGGTTTCCATTTCCCAAATGAGGAGCCTGAAACTATCAGTAGCTTCCATGAACAGTCACAGAGAGTGATGGGCTGTCAGGCCACACCCAAAGATAAGAGCCAAACCAAGATCTGAACCCCCAAACCTGATCGTCTCACCTCTGAGAAACTTATTAAACTTATTAAAGCCAGTCAGACAGAGTTTGCTCAAGTTCTAGAAAGTCAGCCTCTCGTCACATCAAAGAGATGGTGCATCTCCCAGAGCATGTGATGTTCTGTTTTTGGCTGAGAAAGCTGTACCCTATATCACACAGCTCTGCAGCAGGACCTCTTTCTACTAAACACGCTCGCTTCCCACATGAGCTGCCATATGTCTTACCCTTCATAAGAAGTTGGGTGTGAATCCATTTTTATTTTAGCAAGGACTCTGCTTCTGTTCGTCATTAATCTTCCCCCTTTGTCTCATCCCTCAGCTCTTGCCAAATGACTTTTCAAGTACTCACTGAACTTGTTTTAAAGGACAGAGTATTCCTATACTCCCTCTGTGAAGAGACGCCATGGGAAATGAAGAAAATGGCTGGCGGACTTTTTTTGTTTAATGAAGAATTTGCGGACAGACTTCCCACGTTTTAGTAAATGCCCTTCACTAAAGGGAACCCATTAAAGATGTTTAGTAAATGTATCTAGTGGCTTTTAAGTAGACACTGGTGCAGGTGACTCTCAAACTTCAGTATCTTTACGGAACCCCAGGACCTGTTCCTATCGAGCCCAGTCATTCCTGAGCCCAGGAATCTGTATTTTTGAAAGTTCTCCAGGGCATCCTGATGCCTGGGGGTCCTTAGACCACACCTTGAAAAACACTGATCCAGTGGATGTTTATCCACACCTCAAAGATAATTTACAGCCTCGGGCTCAGGCAGGGCCTGGCTTCGGGACCCTGGAATGTTAAGAGGTCAGGGCCAAAGGGTTTGGCTGACACAGGGGGGTCTGAGATGTCAAAGGTCACCGGCCCACTTCTTTTCTGAGTGCAAGGAGCAACTTAGCTTTTCTTGTTTCCGAGAGTTCCAAACTCACCCATTAGCAAAATAAAGAGCAGCCTGTTCAAATTCTTTCTGTGAATCTTTCCTGGGCTTCTTAGGAGCCAAAGGCCTGTGTTCTCCCAGGGGTTGGCTTAGCTCTCTGTATGGCTTGGTTTCCTTCTTCCCTCCACTGTCTGTACCCAGCTTAGACAGAGCAGTTCTCTTGCTCTGAATCACATTTTTCATGTGTACCATAACTAATCTGGACTTTGAAAATCAAAATGGGGCGCACAACATGTGATCTGAATGCAGTTTTCTTTTTTCAATAACCAGAGCTCTTTAATAGTTTTTGCTTAATAACCTAAGACCCGGATCCACAAGGCTCGCTCTTTCTGCCCCATTCAATTCACGCACAGAGCAGAATTCACACAACCCGGCTTTAATTTTTTTTCATATACATAATTAATTCTCCATTTAAAAACACGTTAAGATGTTTTATTTCTTAATCAGCTAATTTGACCGGGAAACAAAGATGCCTTTTATTCACATTCTCTTTTGAGTCGTGTTACTGTAGTAAAAGTTCCCCACAAGATTTGGCCCTGCGCTCACAAGTTTCGAGCCTGCCAATTAGTTTCCAGAGTCGCCATTTGACAAAAATGCTTCTCACTTTTTAAAAATGTAATTGAATGTCTGTTCATCACAGAGTTTCTTGTGTTCAAGCCCAGGGTGTTAAACATTTTTCGGGTTGACTCGGGTCAGCTTTGAAAAATTTCAGACAGTGAAACTGGAGAAGGGACCCTGTGCTATAGTGTGTGCCTCACATCCTGTTAAGTATTAAGTGGATATTTAAATGGACTTGTTATACCTCGAGACCGCCTTAAAGTGAGCCATATAGTTTATAAGACTATTAATTAAATGAGAGGATTGCATGGGATGCACACGTATTTTCAAAATCATTCCCACTGGCCCGGAGTTGCCCTTTAATTTTCAGACTAATTAAAGTAACACACTGAGCAGCGAAGGCTGGATGGCTGTGTGTCTGCGGCGAGGCTAACACTGATGAAAGTGGCATGGGGAATTTTTCTTTTTAAAGCAAGGAAAAGGAGTGGGAGAAGAAAGAATTTGTCTGAGTGGACCGGACTCCATTGCATTCATGGCTCCCTGTTTGTTTCACTCCTGGATCCAGTTTTTAGTTTAACAAGACTGCATTTGGGGAGAGTTTTCAACCCCATCTGTTTGGGGCCAGAGTATGCCCCACCTGGTGGTGCAATTGAGTTTTGAATTAACTGAGCTTTATTTCAGTACAATAGAGCGATTGTTTAGCTGCTTTTAAGCACTGGGATTCTTGGAATCTGATGGGCAGAAAAAAATAAATAAATAAATCAGACTGCACCGTGCGGCTCTCTGGGCTGCTAATTGCATTTGACCCATTCTCCTCCGCAGCCCCGGTTCAAACTTTGACACGGACGACTTGGAGTTTGAAATGTAAATGGAAGGGCCGCCTTCGCAGGTTATCACACCGCGGAAAGTCTCTTCCTGGAACACTGTCCAAGGCCTGGAAAAGAGAAGAGAGAGAGATAAGCCATTATCCCAGGATGGTGCAGCTGCTGGCGATGGGGGCTGGCGGGCACAGCCCTGGGCCCCTTCTCCCTCCAACACCACGCAGGCCGTGCACGGAGCAGACAGAGGGAGAAGGGCTGCCCGGGAGAGAAGCAACAGAGATGTCAAAGGCTCTTGTGTTCCTCACACCCAGGGAGATAGGGACCAAGGGGAATCTCTCCTCCTGGCTCCCAAACCCCACCCTTGAAAAGCATGTTGCCCTGGAGTATATAGTTAGCAACTGCCTCTCTGCCTCTCCAGCTTTATCCTCAGCGCGGTGCTGTGCCTCGCCACCCATAAAGCATCTTTGAAAAGAGCGCGGCGTTTATAAAGCTCCTCTTTCTTTACGAAGAAAAGTGTCTGCACTCCTGGGAAGCTCATCCAAAAGCAATAGCCTGCCCTGTTCCCCGGCCCGGAGCGAACGCAGGATGTGAGTGTTCACCTTCAGCTCCACTCCCCGGAACTGAGGGGGACAGTCCCAACTTGATTTCGCAGTGACTTTAAACATAGGCCCAGGCCAGTGCTTCTCAGGGCCAGATTTGGGCCCCGAGAGGAGACAGGGGAGAAGAACGGAGAGGGCTGATGGGGAAAAGTTGATTTCCAAGTCAGGAAGGACTCTGGGAGGTTCCGAGGTAATGGCAGCTGGGAAGAGGAATTGGATCCAAGCCCCAGCTCTCCAGGCTGGAAGGACAACAGGTCCCGAAAAGGACGGAGACCCCTAGGGAGCGGGGCTGCTGACATCACACAGCCACCTGAGCAGGACCTCTCTGGGCCAGGGTCTGCAGTAGCACTAGGAGCTGTACCCAGGGCAGCAGTCTAGAGAGGGGGGTCATTCAGAGTGGCAGCCCCATACAGATCCCAGCTTTGCTACATTACTAGCTGTATGATCTTGGCCGAGTTATAGAACCCTGCTGCCTCAGTTTACCAAATGCTTAAATGGGGGCAATAATGAACAGTCACTGCCCAGTAGCGTTGTAGTGAGGAAACCAGCGTGAAAACCTGCTGTGTTGTGTTTGATAAGTTCCGAGTAGTACTACCACTGGAACCAAGGTCAGGCTTCATCCTCTTTGCTGAGGAAAGTTCAGGGTCTCCCAAAGACAAGCACAAGCACAACCGACAGCTTCAACGCAGCACACTTCCAGAGAGGCTGGGCTCCCGGCTTGACAGAGCTCACCAGTGGGTGTCCGGGTGTCTGAGAATGAGAACGGAGGCGCTGGAGGGCCACACCCCTCAAAGCCCATGACCTTTCCGTCCAGCCTTGCAGCGCTCGCCACCCTGCCTCTCCGAGGTGCATGCCCCGCTCTGTGCCAAGGCCACCACGTCTCCGGGCCAGGCGGGGGAGGGCTCCCTGCCCACCACTGAACTCCCCTCCCCACCCTGCCACTTGCCGGATTTGACCTGGTTTCCCTTCTCAGCAGGAAATCAGAAGACGGTGCTTTGTAAGAGTTTAATTATAGCTCCTGTGTGTATTAAAAGGAGGGTAAGGCCCCCGACTTTGGCAGAACTACAAGAGACCTCCCACCCATGTTCTCGGCTCAGAGATGGAGAGATGTACTGTGTTTGGGGCCAGGTCTACACTGCACCTGGATCCCTATATTTGCCAGTAAATAGAAGCACATGGAGTTATTAATTAGCATTTATGAGCTCATTAGCACTCATAAGTAATGTCAACACAAGATGATGAACTAAGCTGGATTGTTTGGGAAGGGGAGGTGAGGGAGAAAACTTCTCCCTCCACTTGGACTCATAGAAATGTTACTTCCCTAGAATCAACCCCCAACCTAGAAGTCGGCAGAAATAAACACAAATACACAAGGCAAGACAGTAAATTCCCCGCATATGAGGGGGGCCTCTTCAGAGTTTCTGGTTCCCATTACTAATCTATTTCATATTGGATGGATTTGAGACTCAGTTTAAAGAAAACATACAGTAGCAATATGGCCACCCCGGGTGGCCATATGTGATTCTTTTTCATGAAATTGTAAAGGTGAAAGGAAACTCAGAGATCACTACCTCAACCTACCACGCACCAGGTAAGGAAACCTGGGTTCTAAAGTTGAGAGCAGAATAGGGTCTGGAGCCATCACATCTCTACCTCTCTGTCTATAACTCAAAGTGGATAAAACTGACCCATCAGATTTGGAGACTAAAAGTCCACACATGTCCAACGTGATCAGTTTGTTTAAACAGCCCTTCTCTCCACCAGGAACATGGGTGGGCTTCTTTCATTCCGATGTCTTTTGGGAACGAAGCAGCATTCACTTCCGTTGGGTCCATCTTGAACCCAGCTCAACAGGAATCAATGGCTTCTGATGTCTGTACTGCGATCCCTTCCGGGCAGGGTGACCAAGTGAACCACTGTGGGAACCACCCAGCTTCTAATGGAAACAGGATGGAAATTATTCTTGGCTTAAAGCGTCCAATTTACTAGGGACTGAACAGAGCTTTTGCAGAGAAGCGAGCAGCAGTTGCGTGAAGGAGGGGACTCAGACACGGTTAGTACCCGAGAGAGACTTTCACCTCCAGTTCCTCCAGCCGTTTGGAAATCTGACCATTTTGATGCAGATCTACATTTGAATTAAATTTCATAGTAGTTTCAATAGCTTAAAAAGAAACCATTTTTTAAAGCTTCTCCCACATTCCATTTATACTAGGTGTTTTGCTTACAGAAAGCTACTCACAAAAGGATGGTCCCACAGTGCCAACTGCAGTAGTCACTCTTTGTTGTTGTCTTATATACAGTCTTAGCTGTATTAAACTTTTGTCTGGTTTCTAAAGGGCACCCTGTCTCTCTCAATTCTGATGCCTAATTTCGCACCAGATTTTCCATCGCCCGCCATTACAGCCACTCAGCCCCGGATCTCTGCGCATAGTATGTAGATGATACCTCGGGCTACGTGGGGACAAATTTGTCATTAGATCTACGTAATGTAGACTACATGGGAAATGAGGAAAGACCAAGCTCTGACCCAGGATACAAACCTCTCAGTTCTTAGAGGTTTTTATGGGTTCCTAATTTGGAACAGCTGGCCCAAGTGGGACATCTTGGTGACACAATTTTTCAATAATACCACACTTCTGCAAACAAGCAGAGTTTTCATCATGGGTAGACTGACTTTAGTTCTTAATCTCATTGGTGATTATTCCATCATTTTGTGTTCTGTATGGTTATTAGTGAGTAAAAGAAGCAAGAAGACAAAGCCGACCTCTACCTCATTTTGAGTTCATGTACATAGAGCATTGAATCCTACCTGGAATTCACTGTTGACAGTTAACGTTGGTCAGGAGTTTTTTGGCAAAGTAGTTCACATGTCTCCTTGCTTTCTGACATATAGACAATGAATGGCCTTTCTTGAGATTTTTCCTTCCTTACCCATTAGTTCATGACTGGATATAATGTTGTCTGATCATTAAAGCTCATTGCCTTTTGTAAGCTCCCTTGGGATGCTGAAATCTTAGGTTTTGTGATTCGAATTGGGTGGTAGTCTCATGTGGATTCTCTGTCTTCAGAAAGATCATCAGTGAGTTGTACAGACTCAACAATTAGCTAGCACCAACGTAGACTTTCCATGTGCAGGAGCTTCTGGACGGCTATCTCAAAGAACCAATGTTCTTCTGGAACTCTCACCCATTTTCCATCACTGACTTCCCCCGCCATGCCTTTGAGTGTTGCTCTTTCAAACAGTTGGGGAGGGGCGGGGGCAGGATGAGGAAATTTTCTGCAATATAGAAAAGCTGAAAAGACACAAGCAACTTCAATGCTACAGAGCCAATGGACACCAATGGATAGTGACCTCAAAGATGTATTTTCAGTAACCAGATTCGCTGGTATCTGCCAGAACTGAGACCTTCTGTTGATGTAAGATGCTTTCATAAGGTGTCACGTATGGTGACCGAAAGACACTCAGGCAGCCGCATTTCAGTGAAATGAGAGGCATCTGCAAGCAGGAGACTGAAGACAAAAGACAGAAAGACACCTCAGAGCCCCGTTCCCCACTGAAACCTGTCAATGAGCTTCATGTCATCCACAGGATAAACTTGATATTTGTCAACATAGAATATAAGAGGCTTCATTTTTTGACTCCTGCTTCCCCTGACTTTTCCCTGTACCACTGATCTGCCTGGAAGATTCTTCCACAGCACCCTGACCTTCCTTTTCTTATATGATAAGGCTGAGCTCAAGCATCAGCTCTTCCTGGAAACTGCATTACCGTCTTTCCTCTCTGACCACTAGATGGGATAAGGCATCCTTCCTCTACACTCCTTTCTACCACTCCATTTACCACAGTATTTATAATAGTTAAGTATCTTTTTCCTCCATCTGACTGTGATTTTCTCCAGGGCGAGAGCCATGTCTTATTCATTTTCTTATTCTCTGTACCAAGAACAAAGCCGAAGACATAGTGGAAGTGTAATAAGTGTTCAATGGATGAATAATAGGCTCCAAATAATATGAAATGGCTACGGAGAGATGATAAATGCCATCCAGAAGCCTAACCTGCTCTATCAGAAACAGAAGCACTAACTGAGCCAAATGGCCAGGCAGACTGAAGGACAAAGAAGCTGAGCCCATCAGAGCAGCAGTATCTGTCCCCACCAGCCCCAGCCCTGCAGACACGGCCCCTGTTGCTGTCTCTGGGCCAAACTATCAGCAGCTGGTTTCAATTGCAACTGATACCATTGTCCCCCTCTTCTAATGACCATTTTAGATTCCCTTCATCCTCAGCCAGCTCCTCTTCTGGTCGGGGTGACTTACCTCAGGGAAGGTCCCATACCTTCATCTTTGAGGGAGCTGAGCCCCCGAGCCTCTTCTCAGCCACAGTTGCTGTATTTTCCATTTACTACCAAAAACGGGTAAAAGCATACCTGACGATGCCTACGTGGTTCACCTGGGTGGTAAACACAGGTCTCCCCACCCTCATTGTAGAAGAGCAGCCCTACCTCTTCTCTGTCAAGGTCAAATCCTGCCACTAAGATAGCAATCTCCTGGCAGATGGAGTGCAACGTGTCCTCCCAGGAGCCATAATTTAGAGTCCAGTGGGACTTTTTCTATGTCCCCCGATGGAAGCTTCCTGCTTTTGGAAATCAAGACCTTGAAGACTGCAGAGCCAAGAGCTATGGGGAAGGGAAGTACAAAGTCTTCAAGGGGGTCACTGGGAGATAAGCAGTAAGCAGAGCCACACTTACTTTTACCCCTTGGATCCTGGACCCATGTGTCCTTCCTACTGGGACACGGCTCCTTATAAGGGTCATTGATTTAGAATGTACACTGCATCCTAGAAGATAGTGCCTGATCCTCAGAGATACCCTGTGCTTCAGTGTTGCCTTCAACAGGCCGTTCCATCACTCTAGCAGACCGGCTTTATCCAGGTAGTACTATATGACATAGGATGAGTATACCCCATTGCCGTGTCCCCTCTGGTGCACCTCCTTTGCCATAAAGTGGGTCCCATGTGTGACACAAAGTGATACAGGACCCCTGTTGATCTATCAAATACTCTAAGCCCTCCATTCCAAACACTGGTACAAGCTGAGGCTCTGCAGGGAGAAAAGGGAAACCCTGGAATATAATTTTTTCAAGTTAAAATGGATTTCTGCCCCTCCTAACACTGTAGCTAACTTGTAACCAAGTGGATGATTGGCAGTCTCAAAGGATAATGCCACATTTGGAATTATTCCCTGATGGCTGACAGATTAAGCATTTGGTAGCAACAATTCGTCTGGTGAGAGAGAGACAGGCAATGGACCTCTAGCCTCCAACATCCACCATGGCCATTGCATCTATGCACCCACTGAGCCATCATTGTGGTGATTGATGGCAGTGTCTCGCTGATGTCAACCGGCCTAGTCCATCTATATTCTTGTTTGTTTAATGCCTCTTCTGTGTTGGATGCTCTCTGGTGGATGTTATACCTGTAAGACCAAGATCTTCACACTTCATGCCCATTCGCACCAGAATGCCTCTTCCCCAGACCTCCTCATCTTCTAATCATCTTCCTTCTGGCTCCTGACCTTTTGACCAAGGCATTTGCCATTGCCCATGAATTTATATATATTCTCTTTCCCCACAAAGTGGATGAGCAGAGACACCATTTGAAGCTATGCTCATAGGGAGGATTACCACTGATCAGTGACTTCAAGTCACCCTTGAGTAGGCTTTATGCATAGCAATCCACTTGTGGTTTGTAGCACATACCAAGTCAACACATTCATAAACCAAACTGGGCCCTTTATATTCTCCATCAACTGATTTAAGGGACCCCCATGCAGCCACAGGTGTGCAGTGAGGGAGAGGCAGTGCAATGGTGATGAGTGATGACATGGGATCTGGGCCACATGGTCACACAATCTACTTGTGCCCTCTGGCCCTGCTTATGTCCAATTCCAAGTGTACCCCTTCCATCTTGCATTGGCTTACTTCTGGGCTCACCCCCTTAACATACGACTTGTTGAATCTCACAAAAAAAGTTTTTGATGGATAATTCTAGCCTCATAGCCATTTGATGACTAACAGGCAGAATCCCAAAGCACGCATGGAGCTGCATTCCATAATGTGTAGAGTCTGTTCTCGGGGCCCTCCTACTGAACTTGGTCATTTGGTGGGATTTCTCACCTTATGTGATATTTCCACTCTGTCATGCCATTTCTTTGAACCTTTTCATCCTTTCTCCCACCAGCTATCATTTCTTCTTCATGTTATGTAGACCACTACTTTCTACACATTTTGGGGAGCCATCCTAGCAGAATAGTAGGTGCATACTAGGATCCTTACCAGACATCACAGATGAATGGCCCATATCAAAAAAATTCTCCCTTATATAATTTTATATTCCACCCATCTAGATCCAGTATTCCCAGAACCTAGCTCCTCAAATAATGTCCCAGATCCCGCTAGTACTTGTTAGCCAAATCCTGCATCCTTCAAGTCATAGTAACTCTCCTCCCCTGGAAGAACCGACACTTTTTATTGGCCTGGCTGCCAAGAGAGGGAATGCAGGGACAGATCTTACAGGGAAGGGATGCATTTGTCTTGCAAGACTGAGGCCTCCGCTTCTCCTCTCAAGCAAGAGAGGGGTGTAGTGCTAGTCTTTAACAGAGAGGAGAGGGCCACTTCTTAGGCTCAGAGGATTTAGGGCAATATGGAGGCTCTAGATGCATCAACTCAGATGTCGCTATCTCTTATCTCAAGGTCCTGCTCTTTCCCTATCAGAACTCTAGCCTAGCATGGCACATCTTCCTAGGTTGAACATTCAAGCACCCCTGGAACTCTGCTCATCTTATGAGATTAAGTTCTAGCCCTGACCTTCAACTTCTTCTGCCCACTAACTACAAGAGTTGAGGCTCCCTATATATCCAATCAATGAAGCCTTGTGGTTTTCACCCTGAGCCTTGCTAGCTAATTACTCTCTTTTTCCAAAGCATTAATTGCCCCCAGCAATATAGCCATTCGGTACCACTGTTCTTATACTTCCTAGCTCCCCATATTTCTCAAATGCTCAATAGATTCACCCACTAGAGCATTCCCTTCCACCAGCACCCCATCCGAGGTCACCACTGCTACCTTGTGCCAGGATCTATCACTGCTCCACCTATTCCTAGAGATGGGGGTCCTTATTACCAGTGGCTATCAGGTGCCCAAGTTCTAGAATCCCATCTTAGATCACCTTTCTCAGACCACTCCTGATACAAACTGTTTAGGTTGGGCTCTATGAGAATTAGAGATTTATGTACGGGATATTTCTTCGTGCCTGCTCTAGGAAATCACCATCAGTAGAAGGAGAAGCAAAGGGAAGGAAAGAGGGTTTGGCCAAGGGAGGAGTTGGACTACAGTGTAGTCACCACAAAGGCCTCAGCCAACCTGACAGAATTCTCTGAAGCTGGTTTGTGACAGGAAGTTGTCCTAAGCTGGGGTGAGGTAGACAGATCTTTGTACCCCTGAAAACCCATCTTTGGATACAGGCTGCCCCAGCAAAGGGGCATGACTTGGGTGAAGAGACTCACTGAAGCAGAGACAACTAGCAGAGAGGGCTGACAGCCAAAGGCTATCAGGCAACAGCGCTCCGAGCAGCTGGAGGATTAAGCCCTTCACTCCTGAGAGGGACCTGGGGGGTACAGCATAGTGACTACTCAGAACCCAGTTCTACCTCTTCTTAACTGTGTGCCCCAGGGTAAGTCAGTCATGCCCTCTTAGCCTTAGTGTCCTTATCTGTAAAGTAGAAATAACAATAATGCCTACCTCATGAAGATGAGATGAGATAATCATGGGATACACCTTAAGACACAACCTGGCACCTAGTAAGCACTGGGTGCCTATTGTGGCTATAAAAAGCTTAGGGTTTATATGGGAAAGCCAAGACTAAACTATAGGCTACAACAGAAAGAGTTGCTGAGTTGTGGTCAGCAGGAGCTTAGAAGAGGGGTGAAATTCGGGGGAACAAAGAACAGTTTCAAAGAGGACATGGTCAACAGATACGTGGAATTTAGAAAGATGCAACAGGACGGGATGGCGACCAGGTAATATCTTCACAAGAGCCAAGGCTAGGGGCGCCTGGGTGGCTTAGTCAGTTAAGCGTCCGACTTTCGCTCAGGTCATGATCTCGTGGTTCGTGGGTTCGGGCCCCGCGTTGGGCTCTGTGCTGACTGCCAGCTCAGAGCCTGGAGCCTATTTCAGAGTCTGTGTCTCTCTCTCTCTCTCCTAGAAATAAATAAAAATATTTAAAAAAAAAAAAAAACAAAAACAAGAGCCAAGGCCCAAGGAGCAGCAGACAGGGCATTTGCAGGGTGGCCAGGAAATCATCCCGGCTGTGACAGCGCCTCCTTCCCAGAAGCCGGCTGGGTGGAGAGTGGGTCGTGGAGGCTTAAACACCCAGGCAGAAACAGCTGCTCTGGAAACCCCAATGGACCACGGTACAGTTGGGCTCGGAAGCGGTGTGAGGGGCGTCCCTGAGGACTGACACATCTTGGCAGGAGATCTAAAGGGAGGAAGACAGAGACAGCGAAGAGAGGACGATGAGGAGAGACAGACACAAAGGAGAGAAACATGCCACGGAGAGAGAAGGCTGAGGACAAATTGGGATTAAATGCCACTCTGGAGAGGAAAAGTGAAAACCAGAAATGAAGACGAAATGTGGACTAGTACTTTAAGAAATGATGGTCTTTCAATTTCAGAAGCTCCGATACAAAGAATTAGTGTGCTAGAACCAAAATAACAATAATAATTTAGCGCTCAGCTGTGTTACTTCCTCAGGAAGCAACAAACACAAATACACTTATCAAGGGGCCCAGTGTTTTGCTATATTATAAATAATTCTAAATTAATGCCCCTTCCCAAAATGCCTACTTCTCCAACAGGTGCAATATGACACCATCTGCCCAACAAAGAATCTAAATGTCACTAACTTCATATGAAAATGTAATTGGCTGTTTAGGACCCTAGTTTATTATGATGATGTTTAATAATTTGTACTTAGAGAGCACGTAGGGGCATAAAATGAATTATAAACGTTAACTCTCTAACTTACATGGTAAGTCCTTAGCAAGACAGGAAACACGCAACTCCCCCTTTTAACGGACCCATTCATTCAACAAACCTTTATTGGGCTCCTGCACGCTAGCTATTGTAATGATGCAGAAATCTGGCCACGTGAACTTTGAGCGCTTTGCTCCCCAAGCAGAAAGGAGAGGCTCCCAAGAGCATGACCAATGGCGTTTCCTCTCTAAGGTCCTAAGGCCCTGCACTGCACCTGGAAAAGGGGAGTCATTTCATAAATGTGTGCAGATTTTTAAAAAATTAAATACCCCAAATTAGCTCAAAGTCTGTGCTACTGTTATTAAAAACATAAACCCAGGGACTTTTGACCTCTGAGCCCTTGCTAACCGCTGGACCCCACTTCCTGTAGAACCTGCCTCATCTCGTGTTCTTCAGCTCTTCCACGTGGTAAAACATTCACACACCCGCCGACTAGTGCGAAATACACCGTTTCTGTAGCCCTTTGCATTTATTGGGGAAGAGGCTGAAGCTGGGCCCCACGCTGAGATTTGCTTTTTTCTTAAAGATTTTGGCTTCTACGAAGATTTTTATACCGAGCGGAAAAATCGAATTCTGCATCTAGAAATCACTCCAAGTCAATACCCTCTTGTTAGCCTGGGTTGGGCATGGGAAAGTTCCACTTGGCAGTTCTGATGGATAACGAGGTCCCGCCTACTATCCGATGGTCAGCAGAGTTTTGGAGTGATTTGGACCCTGGGTTTCTCTCTTGCTCAGGGCTGAATCTCCAGCAAGATTCTTCACAAGGTGTCTGGTGGTTTAACCCAATCTCCCAGGGTCCAAAACAAGCCTATTGGGTGCCAGTCCAAAATCCTGATGAAATGGAACAAAAGATTAAGTGACAAGTTAGTGCCGAAATCTTGCANAAAACTCTCACCCCCCCCCCCCCCCCCCCCGCCACACACATCCTGGTGTGGACGCCATTGGAGAGCTGGACTGCCAGTATCAGGAAGGGACCTCTTTGCTCTCAGAACTACGGGGACAGTGACGGCAGGCCTAGTCAGGAAGCAGAATCTCTCCAAAGGAGGCGCAAAGTGACACCAAAAGGTCCAGGTGGCCCTCCCCAAGCCTGGAGCTATTGCCCTTGGGACAGTCATGGCAGAAGGGCCTCAGATGTCAAAATTCAGGCCCCAGGCGCTCGCCAGGCCCAAATACACCCTAAGTAAGTTACTGGCCATTTCAATTATACAGGTTATCATTTCTGTTCCCCTTTCGCCCCCTGACTTTCTCCGTGAATGACCGTATAAACCTGCTGCTCTCTGAAGACCTTCAAAACGCTTACACGTAGACTGTGTATCTGAAGGCAGCCAGAGAAGTGCAAAGAAGAGAACTTGCTTTCCTCATTCTTTAAAAAATACGTCCTGTATCACTTGGCTGAAATTTACATAGGGAAAAAAAAAAAAAGACTCTCAGAGTTCCTTTCTTCTCCTTTTCAGGGGAGGGGGTGGCAACAGTCTGTCGACGGCTGAGCCCACAGTCGTACATGAAAGGTAATATTTCCAGGGCCCTGCGTGGGATACCTTTCCCAGAATTCATGTTCTCAATGGGAAACTGAAATAGCGCGTGAGAGTTACCCTAAGTAGATTTAAATAATTAAATTCAAAAATTCTCAAACCACTTGCTGTTTCAAATTTATTTCTTTAATAACAACTCAGACTCGGCAACAGACTGGATTAAGATTTCATTTATTTGAAATTTAAGGTATATCCAGCCCTGGGTGTTGTTTTTAAGTATTTAAGGGGAAATTTGTGCGTGGCGAAAATGAAGAGGCTGTAGCATTATAAATTCATTTCCTCTATTAGAAGCAGGGCCCCGCCTGCACGCCGCAGCTGTTCGGGGAGGGGGTCCCGACAGGCTGGAGGGCACGCCGGCGGCGCTGACGACCCTTTGTTTCCCCACGAGAGGAGGGCTGGCCGGCCCCACACCCTCAGCAAGAACGATTTCCTCAGTGGCGCCAGGCAGTTGGGCAGAATCATCTGGGGTGGTTTTCATGTGGCAAAGCACAGGATCCTCTGGGATTCCACAGAGACTTCTAAGGATCCATTTTCATCCGCGAGCTCCAATCACGCGTGGTACCAGGCACCAAAGACGGGAGGGCACGGTGGCCTGAGCCGGGTCCGCTGACCTCTGGGATAACCGGCCCTGATGCAGGCGGCGAGGCGGAGAGCGACTCGGAAAACAGGTGTTACATCGCAGGTAACAGCCCCCCGGTACTTACTATTCATGCTAACAGTTTTACAAACAAGTGAGTTTCTTATACATTCATCGCCACCCCCAGGCATTCATATTCTTTTTAAGTACGGAAACCTTAATTAGATTTTGACCACAGACCCGGATCTGACTTACCCTGACAGGGTTTCCATTAGTGTAATCTGTGGGGGAATTCACTGTTTTAACATCTGTGTGCCTGAGGCCTATCTCACATTTACTGCAAAACTCTGAAAAGCCTCCCTTGTATGGCTGTATGTTTCCTCATGCTCCCAATTTCACAGAAGTCATTTCAGCACCAAACGGTAATTAGCAAAGGGATGGGCCTCAGCTGACATGAATGCAATTTATTGTTTTCCACGAGGCCCTGAACCAAGCAAACAAAGAACACAGTCTAGTTGTCTGGCATTTTATTAACTTGTATTGTGCCGTGCACCTTACTGAAGGGAGATCTTCGGGAGAAATTCAGCGGTTTGTGTGTGGCAACACGCGGACTTTGGAAGAATATTAATTTCAGTTCAATTAAGCAAGTTTTGCGGTACCTCCGTCTGTAATACAGGACAGCCACTTTTATAATTATCTTCCATATTAACTTTATCATCACCAGACTTTTGCATAAATGCAACCTTTCATCTTTAAAATGCCAACACTTCTTCAATTTTGGCAACCGTACAGCACTGCTAATTATTTGCTCATTATGTGTGGTTAACTGATGAATCATTAATAAATGAATGAATGGCTAATATATTTTTATGGTAATTGGAGATATAACTGATTGCAGACTTCCTTAGCTTCTCAAAACGGCACTGAGTGAGCGGTGGCTGCCTAATTGTTTACAGATGATATTTACGCCCCCACCCAGCGTTTCCCACAGTTGTGGTTTATCACTGGCCTCTTCTCATCAGTCCGGGGTGGCGGCTCGCCGAGGACCAATCTGGGCAGAGAGGAGTGGGCAGCTGTATAACCATGCTTCCTTCCCTTGTGTTTCTGTCACCTCATTTGTCTCAGCTCAGCTGACACGCAACCATGTATGGGCCTCGGCCACTTGCTAGCAATTCGAAGACTTCTTGTGGACTCTGCTCCTGCGCGTTGGCAGGGCCGCGGCCATAGCACTGCTGTGGTTACCCCTCGTCAAAAACATATGGAAGAGCCGGACGCGGACACAGAACTACGCACGCCACCCAACTGCCACTTGCCTCGGCTGGCACACCCCAAGGAGCGGTGTGGCCAGTGGCCACCCGGCCTCATGTCTCTGTGGTTGAGGAGCTGAAGGAGACCCTTTGCAAAGTTTGGTCACAAGCCTGGAGTTCAGTTTGCACCACGGGCAGAAGTCAGAAAATAAAATCAACCGGAGACCCTCCACTCCATTCCCTGACTCGCCAGTCCGTGGCTGGTTCGGAGGGAACGCCCGTGTTACAAAACTTGTATCCATCGTGCACATCCTATAGGTCACCACCTATAGGTTAAAGACAAAGAGTCTATATTTGTCGACAACTCTTGTGAAAATGAAAGAGAGAATACCGGCCAAATAAGGCTTGTTTCGCTTTATACAAACAGACGGAAGATCAAGTTAAAAATGCAAAGGAGATTACCAATTCTTAATTATAATTATTTAACCAGGTGGGTAGTTTCTCCTAATGAACATTTCCATGAAAACAGAATAACTAATGACAGTCTTAAAGAAGCCTTTGTCTTTCCATGTACTAATGATCACATTTATAAATATGCAGCAAGGCCCCCGTGTACATTGCTAATGATAAGTAATTAAGCACCAGGCGTGGGAAGCCAGCGAAAAGGGTCATGTTAATGCAAGAGAGGAAATTAAAAATGCAATAAAATAAGTTGCCTAGAAAAGATTAAATAAACTTCTGGCTTCTCCTCCTTCCAGAAAGAAAAGAACGGTTTCCCCGGTCTCACAGTAATGCCATGACAAGCCATTCAACAGCTGGTTATGAAGTCAGACAGTACAAGTGGTCCGCCTGCTCACTGCCCCCCTCCCCATTTTACCCTATTGGTTTGCAGGCAGGGGGTGTGGCTTCAAAGGGCACTCAGGTCACTGGGGGAGGAAGATGGACCCTTACAAGAAAGCAGGAGTCGGCCGGCAGGGATGGACACTTGCCACTGTCAACTTAAACTGAACTTCGGTGTTCGCTTCGGCGGCACATCTACTGAGCTGAACTTTGTTGTTATTGCTGACATACCACTTGGTTATTAAACCATACGGACCAACACAGGTTTGTCTCCTCTTTCTTTTTTTTTTAATTTTTTTTAATTTTTTTATTTATTTTTGAGAGTCAGAGACAGCGCAAGCAGGGGAGGGTCAGAGAGAGAGGGAGACACAGAATCTGAAGACAGGCTCCAGGCTCTGAGCTAGCTGTCAGCACAGAGCCCGACGCAGGGCTCGAACCCACAAACCGTGATATCATGACCTAAGCGAAAGTTGGACGCTTAACCGACTGAGCCACCCAGGGGCACCTATCTCATCTTTCAATGGCAAAGAGGACAAGCAGGTGCCTTTCCAACACAGCACAATAACCTCTGCCTCTCTTCACATTGACTGGTTCCCCACCAGACCCCAAACTCCTGGAAGATGAGATCAAGACTCTGCATGTAGACACCGTGTCCCCTGCAGCTACCGCTGCACCAGACACACACTGAGCGCTTAAAAATGCTGGTTGGATAAGTGAAAGAATGAATGTTCAAAATAGAGCATCTCTAAAGCAAGGAGTCGTTTGTGAGAGAGTCCTTTAACATCACTCCCAGACCAAGCAGCCCTGCCACGGAAAACACCTGGGCCCAGTGGAAGGGTGCGACACATTTCCCTCTCTCACTCAGGCCCTGAGAAAGGCACCCTTTCTGTCTTCCACGGACCATCGCTGAAAGGAGCAGAAAATCAGTCTTTGCAAAAACACATCATACAGTTGGCATGAGACTCCTGTTTGGTGATTGGATAGGAATCCCAGCATTTGTTAAGCATTAAAAACACAGAATGAGAGGGCACCTGGGTGGCCGAGTCAGTTAAGCAATCAACTTCTGCTGAGGGCGTGATCTCTATGTTCCTGAGTTCAAGCCCCGTGTCAGGCTCTGTGCTGACAGCTGCAGATTCTGTTGTCTCCCTCTCTCTCTGCCCCTACCCTGCTGCACTCTGTCTCTCTCTCAAAAATAAATAAACATTTAAAAACTTGTTTAATAAAAAATGAAAAAAAAGTAAATGGCCTTCTTGGCCAAAGTAAAGGAACCCGTGTCTGGATCACCAATGCTCTTAAACAACGGCAAATTTGATTCTTTTTTTTTTTTTAAGTGTCTTAGTGAAGCTCTTAAACCACTGAAGTTGTTTTTTTTTCTTTAAAACATCTCAAACTCGCTGATTTCCAGTCTCTCAAGGCTTCCACATCCCCTAACTCTTCTCTCTGGTTAATCCCTCAGTGAAGGGAATCTAATTTTCTGCCGCTGCAGTCCAGGGTTAACAAGAAGGCAACCTTGATCTGAAGAAAACAGCAGGGCCAAACAAAAATGAGACCGTGGGTGGGTATTTGGGGTAGTGTTTCCTTTTCATTCCCCCCCCCCTTCTTTTTTTCTTCAACGAGTTCTCAGAAGCAAGTCATAAGGCAGAAAATCCAAGGCTTGGATCTTCCTGGCCTGTTTTAATATTCCTTCTGAATTCAAATGAACCATTTCCTTTTACATAAAATCTTCGACAAGGCCACACTTCTTTTGTTATCAGAGTGTTGTCATCGGCAAAGCCTGCTCGGCTCTCATAAAGGCAATTTAGTACCTGCCGGGCAAGCGACTCGCGTGCAGGCCTAGATTTGCCTCGCAAAGAAGGGCCCCCCCGGCGGGGTGGGTGGGGGGAATCCGGGGAGCACCGCCGGCTGCTGCGGGGACACTTAGGGTGCTTCT